>NC_066518.1:18266873-18479341 GCF_024679095.1 Eriocheir sinensis
ACAACTGAGAATGTCGCCTCAGTAACACCTTACATTCTGTCTATAGTCCGGCAGAAATAAGACTCCTTGTACTCAATGCCATCTCCTCCAGTAGTACCTTATACCCGATCCCTATAATCCCGACCTATCCTAGCTGCAAAGACTCCCTGTACCCAAAACCATCAGACCTCTCAGCACCGCCATTTGCCCCACTCCCCGAAGGCCGAGCTGACGCACGCACGCCACAGTAACAACGCTAACCGCAACACCTTGACCCTGACTCGACATGTTGCATGGATGGCAGATGGCTTTCGTCGTCGGAACCAATGTGACATATTTCAAGCCTCACCCTCCGCCTTCTCACGGTGCTGAGTGATGAGCACGCTCTGACTGCGCCGATTATTTTGCTGTGTGTAGGGGAGTAGGGTGTGTAAAGGAAGGGGGATTGAGGGACGAGAGGAAAGACACACCATAAAAACAAAAGTCGATATATATTGATTATGATGACTGATATTAAGGGGTATCCTAATCGGGTATTTTTTACTGTCTCACGTTAAAGGATTTTTTCATAATTCAAAAAATCAATTTCTACACTAACGTTTTCGTTCGCGTAACACAAACTCATTACTGACTGCGAGGAGTTCAGCATGGCTCCGTCCCGCTGACTATTTTTTTCTAGATTGACTCGTTTATCCTTGAGTTCGGACACATCCACATCAAACAGTCCGTAGGGACTAATGTGTTCCATTTTTTTCTTCTATTAATAAGACAATGTAGATTTTTACTGTTTCATATGACCTAATTTTTTTAAAATTCCTGTTTATGTTTGTATTTTTCTTGTTATATGTATATGTATCTTTGCTTTTGTTTAGGAATTTGTGTATTAATTTACTTATGTGTTTGGTCAATTGTTTACATGTTAATTTGATCAACAGTAGTGCCATGCCGGGGTCAACATGGCGCCCTCTGTCTGAGCTTCAAGTTGGAGGACGCCTTGGAGCAGGACTTCGCCAGTGCCACGCTTTGGTTCTGGAAGGCGAGAGGACAGAGAGTCAGTTCCAACAATTTCATCGTGAAGGAGGTAAGGCTTGTTATAGTGATTATTTTCCTCCATGCAACAGATAAAGCTTCTCCGTAACTCTCAAATTCTCTACCTCGTATGTAGCTTAATGAAGTTCAGTGATCCCGGTTGATATCAACGTAAAAGTCTTCTATTCATTTGCTGTTCAACCTGAGTGGAATGTCAAGTGTCTGCCTTAGGATGAACGAGATTTTATGGGGGATGGACGGCTTTCAAGATGGACAGATGGAGGAACGAAATTTGATGAAAATAAGCCCTATAACTAAAATAAATACATAGCTTAAATTATGGTGACGTAGATGGAATTTGTGCTTTTGTCTGCGTTGTTCCATTTGAAACAATAGTGACTATACAGGGAATCGTGGTTAATTAAGTAAAATAATTAAGGAAAGGTGAACATTTTTTTTACTATAGAATAGATTTATAAGTTAGGATTCTAGAGAAAAATGGTAACCATCCTGGGTGGAGGGAATGTTCAGTACTTACACGAGAGGTGGACGGCATCAGAGCAGGCTGAAGAGCGGTGTTCCGTGCAGACAGTAAACGTGAGGAGAGGGATCGTTAACGTTTTAGTTTTCTGTATGGTAATGAATTTTTCAATCAGCCTTTTATACGTAGTTCTTTTATATATCTACGTATCATTTACAATATTTCACATCGGTGCTGATAACAAATGACGAGAATATTACATCTTTTTTTTCACACTTTAAGTTTTTTTAGGGGGGCTCCCGTGGTCCCGTGGTAGTCTCCGCCTTGCGCTTCGGCGGGATGCTAGAGCGTGAGTTCGAGACCTATCCGGTGCCATGGGGGTGGAAAGGTGGGCTCTTTCCGACACCCTCAGCCCCGTTGTTGGGCCTCCTCCTTGAAAGAATTGGGTATCTCTCTCCCAGCCGTCTGGGGGGTTGCGCGGCATGCACCGCCTTCCTCCATTGGGGTATATCCCCAACAACAACAACAACAACAAAAAAAAAAAAAAAGTTTCTTGGGGTATATCCCCAACGAAATACCACCCCCCCAACAAATTACTATCCAGCTAAAATTGCTAGCTGATGAAAAAAGCGGAATTCTAAACATTTTATTCATTATCCTATGTTATAAAAAAAAAAAAAATTGGCCCTGTAAATATTGCCAAAAGTAACGCCTTATCACTCTATACCTTGGTAGGTTCTGTCGCACGGACGCAAAAATTTGTTGACCAACGAGACGATGAGCGAGACTGCGGACGGCTGGATGAAGGTGGACTTGAGCGCGGCTGCGAAGCGGTGGACTCGGGAGGCGCGGCAGGACGTGAAGCTGAAAGTGTGGTGTTCCACTTGCACTCACCACGCCCTCAGGTCCCAGGCGACTGACCACATGCCCTTCATCGTCATTGCTGCCACGGAGACAAATGTAAGGGTTTATATTATTGTTATTATTATTATTATCGTTATTATTATTATTATTATTATTATTATTATTATTATTATTATTATTATTATTATTATCACTGACTGACCACATGCCCTTCATCGTCATTGCTGCCACGGAGACAAATGTAAGGGTTTATGTTATTATTATTATTATTATTATTATTATTATTATTATTATTATTATTATTATTATTATTATTATTATTATTATTATTATTATTATTATTATTATTATCATCATCATTATTATTATTATTATTATTATCATTATTATTAGTTTCCTTACTATTACTGTTTAAGGACACACACACACACACACACACACACACACACACACATATGTGCACGCACGCACGCACGCACGCACGTATGTGCACGCACGCACGCACGCACGCAAGCACACACACACACACACGCACACACACACACACACACACACACACACAAGGACGGAGCTGTGTAGTGCGCGCTCGGCTGACAACCCAGAGGCCCTTGGTTCTATTCCCGAGCTGAATGGAGATTAATGGGGTGCTGCTGTCCACCCAGCAGTGAATGGGTAGCGAGTATTGGTCGGTGGTTGTGTCCCGCCTCACATACACCTCCCATACAGCACATACGTATATGTCTTCTCTCCATTTTAGTGTTATTATGTCCTGTGCTCTTACAGACCCGCAAGCAACGACGATCTGTGGAGCGGGAATGTTCAGGGGAGAACGAGAGTCGCTGCTGTCGGGAAGCAATACAGATCAATGTGAAGGAGATGGGCTGGAGCCACTGGCTCCACCATCCAGAGACCTTCACCTTCTACTACTGTCACGGCTCCTGCCAGGCTGCCCCCATCACAGCAAGGACTCCCACTGGCTCGGAATACAACAACGTCAAGCAGGTGAGTGATATAGATCTCCTGAAAGTAATTTATATCGTCTGAAGAATTGCTGGCTCCCCATTAATATGATAAAATCGTATTACTGAAAGTTTTGAGGACTAAAATTATTAGCTGTTCTTCATAATGAATACCAAATTTCATGTCTCTCAATCTCTCGTTTTATTTATTTATTTATTAGAACATGTACTCACAATCGGCGCTTTTTTTTCCACACCAGGCCCTGATGCTGCAAGCTGAATCACCTGCACCCAAAGACGAGCTGGAGCCGTGTTGCTCCCCGACCTCCTATTACACCATGAGCATCATCTACTCCTTGGGAGACCGCCTCGAGGTGAGGGACGTGCCAGACCTGCAGGTGCGCTCCTGTGGTTGCCGAGACTAAACAGCGTTACACGGCTGTTCAAAATAGTGAGATGGAATCACTTCCTCAACAGTATTTTAACGCTTGAGTGTCTTTGGGACCAAGAAACTCCTACGTATCGGTGGTGCACTTAAACGGTGTCCTGTTAAAGGAACTCCATTTGACATGCTCAAACTAGGTATGATATCTACGTGTCTTCTAATTATATTTTTACTTCTCTTTTTTTGTAAGTTGTTACATAAAATTCAAATTATTCATAGTACGTCAAACCTGTTGGTGCAACCATCGAATGAAGGAAGGGACCGAACGCTCGAGCATGCTCTACCTCTAGACACCGATATTTTGCAGTGCAATTTGATAGTTAATGAAAGAAGACGATCGTTGGCTGTGGTTCACAATGTGCATGTTCCTGGTGTACGAATCTCTTCCTTGTCCCTTCCACACCCCAGTGCCAATATCTTGTCCTTTGATTAAGGTGTAGTTTTATTATTTATTTTCAAATCATTTTACATTGTAGAATAAGGACCAACACATAAAATCATTGTAAGGCATTTCCATTGTCGAATTCATTTCAATTTGCATTACCACTGTCAGCTTTTCATTACAATTCGTATAGCTGTGACCTCCTCCTCCTCTCTCTCTCTCTCTCTCTCTCTCTCTCTCTCTCTCTCTCTCTCTCTCTCTCTCTCTCACACACACACACACACACACACACACACACACTACCACGCCCACATGCATGCACACACAAAAGCACGCACACACAGAGGCACGCACACACATGCAGAGGCACCCACACACAGAAGCACGCACATACTTTTAACCCTATTATTATTTTCACCGCTCCCCATTGCCCCCCCCCAAAAAAAAAAATATAGGAAATGACACACACACACACACACACACACACACACACACACACACACACACACACACACACAGTTGTTATTCCCCCTTAGACTGAACATGATAAAAAACAAAAGTAATGAAAGTAACATGTAAATAATTTATGTACATAGTTTTCACGTAGCACGTAGCCCGGCCCTGAGCAGTGAAATTTATGGATGTCACATGAGAAACAAATTATACGGAGTATATTGAGACCTGTTGCCATCTTTGTGAGAATGTCCATGCATAATATTTTTAGAATCGTCGTATATTTTCCGTGACCTTTCCTCTGTGTGTGTGTGTGTGTGTGTGTGTGTGTGTGTGTGTCTCTCTCTCTCTCTCTCTCTCTCTCTCTCTCTCTCAATGTTCACTACCGAGTCAGAGGCAAGGAGTGAGTGAGCCGTCCCCCCTGAGTCGCCGCAGCCGGTGCCGTGTCCTCAAGATGAGTAGCTACACACATCGCGTCGTTGTGTATATTCTCGAATGAGTTTTGGTATGCGAGTTTTGTACGGTATTTATTAAAATAAATATTAATATTGATGTGTCTTTTCATGCTTATTTTAAAGAGAATCAATATGTATCGTGTGCTATAATATGATGCAAGTTAAATTTTTAATTTCTCCCTTGCCTGTTTGTTTTTTCCTTCTTCTTCCTCAGCTGTTATATCTTCATTTATCTAACTAGCTTAATACAAACAGCCCTCTTATTCGTGATCCAGTTTATGTCGCCCATGTATGTATAGATTTCTGAAGTAAAGACACTATATAGCAAGGTATAAAGGTATACGTTATGTTATATCAGCGCGTGGCTGCGGTCAATCCTTGGCTGCGGTGCTCAAGTCCTTCGCGTTGGCGCTTTGAGCCTGTGCACGTGGTGGGAAACCATTACCTTGGGACACCACCCAGTGTGAAGTGTGGGATTGCCACAGTTCACATTCCCCAGGTTTCCCAAGGTACCCATTTTTTAATCTGCCCGAAAGAGAGGGTGAACTGCACGCTGACTGCCCGGGCCGGGATTCGAGACCGGACCCGTAGCCATGCAGGCATCCATGCACGATCCATGCATGTTCCATATCCATATCCGGGTATACTGATAGAAAGTCAAGTAGACTGGACACGTTTCGCTTCATTCTCAAGCATACCTATCGATCAGCCAAACAGATAAGAATCATGAGAGCTAGCTAGTGTTTGATTAAAATGTCGTATTTCCTGTCTGTTAATTCTGATAGTAGTCCACATATCCTGTCAGTTAATCCAGATATTCTCAGACGCTTCGATGTGCACCTCTCATGTCAACTATTTCCAAAGGCGGAAAAGGAGATTAATCAGGTTTCCATGAGTATTTTGTTCACGTTCTTGATACAGAAGAAGGATAAAACTACCACCGGGGTCATTAAAATACCTCTGAAAATGCCCTAAACTCCTACGAAAGCCTTGTCATATACATGAGGTTGGGCGCCGAAAAAATAATGCATGGTCCCTGTACAATAATTTTGCGCTACATCCACGTATTGATAAGTTGGCAAGAAAATCACCTACAGCCTTATGTTCAAGCATTTCAACGCAACATATGCTATATTTTAGTTGGTTTCTGATATCTCAATGTATATCGAGAGGGAGAGCGGGAGTGAGGCAAAGGCGGTGTTGTAGGAATCAACTCGCAGCTGCAAAATAACTCGCAGAGCGAGGTCCAAACTTGCTTACTTTTTCTATATTTCATTCACCCCTATCGTTTACTTGTCCCGTTTCTGCTCCAGTACATGGCACAAACATCAAAACAATACTTTTTAATCAAGAGAATGCTTTACAACAAATTAACAGGGCAGATGTTAGAAATAATTATAAGTACCCGGCCTAGGTGTTCACTCAGTTCCTGATTGTTTTGTCTGTTGGTCTAGTGTGGTGTTGTCTTGCTGGCAATATCAACCATCACAAAAAAATCACAAGTGGGCAAAACTAGGATGAGAGCGGGAAATCAGGGAAAATGCAAAAAATAATGGCAGTAGGAAATGGCATATGCTGGGAGGGGAGAGAATGTAGAGGAGAGGGAAGGAAAGGGGAGATTTACCCTATCCTAAAATCTCTATTCTTAGGCCAAACTATTACTCCTATCACTCCATTCCAGGTAAATTAATATATTTTCCTACTGCATGTGTTCCCCAGTGCGCATGCGTGGTGGACAGAAGAGCGACTTATTTCTGCGAGGAGGTATTTCTCGCAACAGCGGCAGTGTTTACAAACCCAGGCAGGAGGCGGCGAGGCGAGGCACCATGTCCGAGGAGGCCGCCAAGGTGAGGCACTGCCGGGCCCGCCAGGCACCCCCGGGGCCGGCACTGAGGCAGGGAGCGGTATTATTTCAGGAGGACGCCCGTCTTGCCGCGAGGGCCGCCTGGGTCCCGTGCACTCGTGCACACACACCACACCGCCGTGTTGCTTTGTCGTCGTGAATCACTGTAGTTACACCACCCCTAAACGAGGGCTGTGGCGGGGTCACGGCGGGGCAACACCTGTGTCCAGCATTGCCAGGTCTCTCAAAGCCGCAATGCGTAACTTCTGTGATGTATGTAAAAGGCATCACATTTAAGATAAAACACATAAAAATACAATTTTAACCTTAATACTTTGATATATTAAAGAAAAGTAAACATATGCGTAAGATATTTACACGACAGTAAAGAAATGTAGTATACATATTTTACAGTGGTGCTAAGAAAATGTTATTACTTTCATTGACTTACCGCAGCTCTACGGTGGGTAAGGGATGTATATAACAGTTGTATTTACAAGGTTAGAACAAATCAACACCAAGGCGGCTAGGTTCATTACAAACATTTATACTCAAACGCCTGGCAGCTCAACACGGATCAAACATCAAATAAACATGGAACCTCTTCACATACACAGACAAGCACACAGACTTACACTTATGTACAAGATCACGGTAAATCTTAAGAATAGCGGCTCCTAGCGGGTGCGCGTTTAGGGCATGGTGTGGGGGTAATTACAACATTTCTAGCACGTACAACGGGGTTTTGACAAGGAGACAGGTGTGTTTATGTCACAAGGGGTGTATTTTTCCGCGCAGGCTCTTCCCTTTCTTCACCCCGGAGCTCACAGTCTCATCGCCCATCGACTTGGAAGAAATCGTGAGGCCAGCGTGGAAAAATACACCCCTTGTGACATAAACACGCCTGTCTGCTTGTCAAAACCCTGTCGTACGTGCTAGAAATGTTGTAATTACCACCACACCGTGCCCTAAACGCGCACCCGATAGGAGCCGCTATTCTTAAGATTTACCAAGATCACAAACACTCACATTGACATTGATCCACATACATACATACACAACGCAAATAGTCAATGTACTCATAACACACACATCCATAAATACCAAACATATCACACTAACATTGACGCATACAAGCACTCATACTTTCCACGCACCATACGCGACTGGAACAGCCTTCCTCAACTGATTTTAGACCGGTACAATAGACTCATTCAGAAAACAAATACACACTCACTTGTCACCACAACACACCAACACTAACAATTACACCTGATTCACTTCCCTCCCCTGCATACCCGGCTCCCCCGCCCCTCCAACAGCCAACACAAATATGCGTGTTTTGCACCTGAATGGGTGCCCTGCGCATTATAAATCAAGATCAAGGTAAGACAGTTTGAAGGAATATAAGTAAAAAAATATAGGATAATATTAACGAGAGGGTAGCCACCTCTTGCGAAGTTAATATTTTTAAAAAGGATTCTTTTTTGGTCCCTGAATGCAGTGTAGTAACGTGTGGCTTCTGGAAAATAGAAGGGGGATCAAGGGGAGCGAAGCCCCCCATAAGAGGGGTCAATGGGGGGCGAAACCCTCCCGTTGGGTAGGTAAAGTTAGGTTGTTAGTTCAAATTTATTTGGTATGCGGTGTGGGGTGGTGGAAATAATCGGGGTTGGGTCCAAATACAGGCGACTGTTCTTAAGTCCAAGTCCAAGTACTACCTGGATATTTTTCAAGTACAATTAGTCACTTTGCTATGTATTTAAGTCCAAGTCCAATTACATGTCATTGTAGGACTAAGTACAAGTACTTTATGTGATAAAGTTCCTGTCACAGATTCGTAAAGCAAGAAAGTTAGTAGTTTTCATATATACACATTAACCCCCTGGGTGCCAAACATTTTTCGCAAAAACCTTCCCCTGGTGCCAAGCAAATTTGGATTTTTCATTTTGCGGAAAAGTGTTCAGAATGATTAGACCGCATAATTGATACATTTCACTGCTCACCTCTTATAATTTCCATGATTTCTAGGCGCTGGAAGTTCCCGATATTTGGAGTGTTACATCCCGTAGACTTATTCGCCCCAGGGAGCTCGTCTATCACTATCACTATATAAGAGGCACCTCTTGGCCTGAGAGGCAGCAGAGGGTTTGAAAACTCTCCTTGCTTGGGCACAATGCAAGTGGTGAGGCGTTGGCACCTCACTTTCGTCTAATTTTTTCTCTAATTTTACATGTGTTCATGAAAGATTGTCCTACGTAACGTGATAATATATTTCTGCAGTAAGTGAACAACTGCTGAAAACAGCGAGCATAAGTAAAACATGTTATAAACATTTTTTAACATCTTTACAGTTCAACTCATTGTAATACCATTTTCTTTTTTGTTTTGTAGAGTTTTTACCATACATCTAGATTCTACAGTCACTGCTGAGTCTCATGGTGTCAACCAAAACTGGCTATCTCGTATATGAGGTGAGCTATGGCATATTATAAAGAAACATGTCTCACTTGAGCATGCAAGATGTGGTCCGACATGAGTGTCTGCAAGAGAGCGGTGCAGCCAATCAGCTGCAAGCTTACCAACCTGCCTAGGTGCCAGAAATCTAGCTTAAGTGAACATGGTATAGTGATTCCTTAACCCATGGGAAAGCCGAGAAGTGGCCGAGAAACGATAAAATTACACTGCATTTTGATACTAAGAAAAGAGCATGGAACGTACATCAGAGTACTCCTCTCATAACCATAAAGCCATTAAAAATATTTACTTTTACTAAAAGTCCATTCTTTTTGGGTGGTGTTTGTTACGAAATAAACAGTCTCGTGACGTGTGGCATCTAGCCGAGAGTCACTTGTTGTCTACTATAGAGAATTTGACAAGTGATTCCTGTATGGATAGCTAATTCAGTATGCCATGACCTTACAGCACCACCCATGACAAAAAAGCCCACTTCAAGATCACTCACCCACCAAAATGACCAAGGGCATTCATGGTGGGTTGTGCTATGCCACCACCGCCTACAATTAGCTTGAATTAGGTGTTTTATGGCGAGCCCTTTTTAGGGTCCACCATACCACAGCCAGAACTCGTGAAAGCCCTGAAAAGGGTCTGCCGACGTTCTCGGGTTAAGAGGCAAGGGAGACAGTGTTTATGAAGGGGTGCCCCTTAAGGTTTTCAACATATCAGTCATACTTTACGGCTTACAAGACGCACTTTTTTTCCTAAAAAATACCATGAAAAATACTTGTGCGTCTTCCAAGACAAATTTTGTATTGTGGCAGCAACGTCCAGGCTCAAGTGAGCTTGGACGGTCACCATATTGGGTCGACCGATAGGGATGTGGATTTGTATGTTGTCATTACATTATGAGGTTAACTTAAGTAACTATTTAATTCAGCCTTTTATATGATATAACCTTAGTACTTACTTGTTACAAGTATTTCCAATACCATAAACCTTCCTGGAGCCAAGCCACAAGCCCAAATGTGACCCAAACATCTGTTATTTATTGTGCGGCTGGTAGCGGTGGGAGCCATTCCATTCTTGATCTTGATGGTACAGGTGGCTTATTTCCATAGACCAGCAAGCCTTTGGATCTGCTGTGTTGATGTGTTGTCTCCTATACTCGAAGCATAAGGTTTGCTCACACTCTTATGTCGTGAAATATATCAGTTACCACCCAGCTGTCACACGTATCACAAGCTGTTGTTTGTCCTGGAAATTATCACCCATGGTGAGTTCATCAAAACGATTTACTTATACTATCGCATACAAGCTAGAAGTTGTACGATACAATGACATGGATGGTAGTTAGGATCATTTATTGTTTATGACTGACAGTAGTGATGACTCTACAGATGAATCCAGCAGTGATGAGTTCTTGGGGTTTGACGATGAATAAAATTTCTTTGACTTTCATATTTTTTAATTTTTTTAATTCACTTTTATGGAAATAAAACCACCCTTGGACAATGAAAGACGTATAGTATATTTACTAACCACCAACTAGTATGTCATCGCCATACGGACAAAATCGGACGAGTGATGAATGTAAACAAACCAATAGCCTACATGTTGCCATGTTTATGTCGGGGACCCACTGTTTCAGTGTGTGTATTTACCAACGGTAGTTGAAATTGCCTAGTTGTACATTTGTGGTGAGTGCTGAGACAATAGATAGTTTTGAGAAAAGGTTACATAAATTCATGGATATGGTGAATCTGTTCTTGTGTGAGAATGACAATTTTTTTTTCTCAAAATTTCTCTCCAATATTAGGGTGCGTCTTCCAAGATGCAGCGTCTTGTAAGCCATAAAATACGGTAGTTGTTTTTAAAAGCATTGATGCTGCCACTTTTGATGACCCCTTATGGCAGTTTATTCTTGGGGTTCACAACTCTTAACCCCTAAAAGGCAGAGATGTTATGTGAATTAGCTTCTCCCTGTATGGCAATGTTCTGACATTTTCCCCAAAATTCCTCTTTTTCAATTATCAATTTCACGGCTCTGCTTGAGCCAATAGCTTTAGATTTATGGACATTCCCTTTATCCATCTTTCCTCTTCAATGTGTCACAAACTCAAAGTCTATGTCATGTGACATTTCTGTGGTGATGTGATTAAGTGCAGTAACTTTTCCCTCGCAGCAGGGCTGTGTTTGGAAGGCTGCGTACGTTGTGGGTGGTGCAGTATAGCTAGCGGCCCTCTCCCTCCTGGGCTCCTTGCACACACTCACACTCACATTTTGCTTGCATCATGCCACATTATTTTACAGACACTCTTATTTTTTTACTTCTCAACATCTGTTTTGTGTGTGGTACACAAAGAAGCACTCACAATACAGGGGAACTTGTCACTCAGCACATCAGCAGTGTGTCTCCTTGCGCATACTGCTTCATTCAACCCCGCTGCAAAGCCCCTTCATTACCTTTATATTCTTAACTTGATAACCCTGAAGGGCCTCAATATCACTTCCACCATCACTATAATGAGATTGATCTACAGGATAGCCACCAAAGCGAGGTTGCACAATTACAGGGCTCAGCCTTCCTGATCAAACAAGGAGTTGGAGTTCAACACTGCTGCTGTCACTGTCTTCACTAACATCACTTTCGAGACCAGAAAAAGTCACACAGAGATCTTTTTGGAGTAAGAGGAGACTTATGAGGAGTCGAGGTCATTGGCTGTGGACACTTGGGTGAGGAATCAGATGAGGAAGATCCAAAAAACTCTCCTCCTGCCATTGCTATAGTCACAGAAACACTAAGAGTGGCACAGAGGAGTTGTGTGGCAGCCTAGAAGTCTTGCTGATCCATAAATCCTCATGCAAACTTCAAAGTTAGGGCAGAAAAAGACAGACCGGTAAAACCTGTCACCCACCCTTTAGGGGTTAAGGAGAAAAACAAATTCCTCTTATGGGTATGATGTCTTGGCTTGGGTAGTTTTAGTGTGTGGCTGCTGGTCTGTAGGTAGGCATGTCTGGGAGTGAGCTTGAAGAAGTGTGAGGGAAAACAACTTGAAAGATATAACGAGGAAGATCGTACAGAGGGTACAAGAAGAGGGAAGAGACCTGGTGAAAGAAATAGATGACTGTCATAGGATTGGCAAATACAATGGAGAAAAAGATAGACCAATTAGGATTCGATTCAAGGCACAGAGCGAAGCAGAAGAGGCCCTGGCAGGAGCTTGGAAGCTAACAGGAGAAGAAGACACCATAATGATGTGGCTGAAGAAAGATCTGAATGAACAAGAGAGAGACAAGTTGAATGAACTTAGAGGTGAGGTTCGTGAGTTAAATGAGAAGAGATCGGAAGAAGAGAAGGAGTTTTTTTGGAGAGTAATGGATATGAAAGTGAGGAAGTGGTTCATGGTGACGAGAGAAAGGAGATAAAAAATCTAGCAGGAAAGGAGGAAGGATAGAAATTGTCATATACGAATATCAATGGTATAGTGTCATCGTGGATAGAGCTAAACGACTATTTGAGAGACAAAGAACCTGATATTGTGGGGCTGACGGAAACCAAGTTGTGTGACCCAATTGAGGTGGTGGGGATTGGAGAAGGTGCATACAATATACTATGGAGGAGAGACAGAAAGAGAAAACAGGGAGGAGGTGTGATGTTGATGGTAAGGAAAGGCATTAAGGTGGAGGTGATTGAGGGTGAAGGCTTGGCAGAGGTACTGAAAGTGGAAACTGTGGGTGCTGAAGGAAGAAGGAGGCAGTATGTAGCAGGGTATGTGCCACCAAGAACCAATGCATGGAAGGCCCGAGAATATGAAGTAATGATACAAGACACAGTGAGTTGCTTGGATGGAATGTTAAGAGAGAGTGAGAGAATAATTTTGATGGGTGATTTTAATTGCAAAGAGGTAGAATGGGAGGATTGGCAAACGCAGGGAACAGAAGAGTCGTGGGGAGGAAGACTCCTGCAACTGGCAATGGAACATGTGCTGATGCAATGGATTAAGGAACATACTAGATTCGGGAAAGAAGGAGAGGCATCTAGATTAGACCTGGTTTATAGCAAGGAACCGGAAGTAATAGAAAATATTTAAATAGACTGCCCAATAGCTAAGAGTGACCATGCGATTGTGGAATTTGAAGTAAAAGAAAAGAGAAGGATTGACCAAAAAGAGGATCATAAAATAGGGAGAAGAAACTACTCTAAGGCAGACTTTGTTAATATGAGAACTTTTTTTGAGAATGCAAATTGGAGTGGGCTGTACAAAGCCAGGAGTACGCAAGACAAGTGGAAGGAGTTTTAAAACTGTACAAAGAAGCTGAGAATAGATATGTTCCAAAGGTAACCAAAAAGGATGTTGGTAAAAAGGAGTGGTTTAACAAAAGATGCGAGGCGGCTAGAAAAAGAAAGGAAGAAGCCTGAAAGGGATGGAGGAGACGAGGAAGAATCAACGCGTGGAACAATTTTAATTTATAGACATGTGAACGGCAAATTAAAGAATAGAGAAACAATTGATAAACTGAAAATGGATGGAACTGCATATGAAGACCCAGCAGAGATGGCAGAAGTGATAAACAACAGCTTTCAAAAAGTTTTCACAAAGTAAGACGAATTCGTACAAGCACCGGGCCAGGAAAGAGGAAGGGTTATGCAGGAGATACAGTTAACGGTGCAGGAGGTCAAGGAAAGCTTGAACAAGCTGGATGTAAGAAAGGTGACAGGGCCGGATGAAGTATCAGGGTGGATCCTGAAAGAATGTAGTTAGCAACTTGCAGAGAAACTGCACTCCATAATGAGCGCCTGCCTGAGTGAAGGAAGGGTACCACAAGATTGGAAGAGAGCAAACATAGTACCAATATATAAAGGAGGAAAGAGAGAGGACCCATTAAATTACAGACCAGTATCACTCACTAGTGTGGTTGCGAAGATATGTGAGAGGCTAGTTAAAAACAGGTGGTCGGATTTTTTAGAAAGGGAGAGAATTATCTCGGATTGCCAGTTTGGATTCAGGAGAGGGAGATCTTGTGTCACCAACTTGTTATGTTATTACTCAAGGGTGACAGATGTAATACAAGAGAGAGAAGGCTGGGGGGATGGAGTGTACCTGGATTTGAAAAAGGCATTCGACAAAGTACCGCACAGAAGACTAATTTGGAAAATTAAAAATAGGAGTGGAGTGGGTGATGGACTTATTAAGTGGCTGGAGGACTTCCTAACTAACAGGGAAATGAGGACAATAATCAAGGACAAGGTTTCCAACTGGTGCCCAGTGAGGAGTGGGGTCCCACAAGGTTCAGTGCTGGCACCAATAATGTTTGCTGTTTATATAAATGATATGGTGGACGGAGTGACCAGCTATGTGAGTTTGTTTGCAGATGATGCAAAGCTATTGAGACGAGTCAGTGATGTGGAAGACTGTGAGGCATTGCAGAGAGACCTGGACAAAATATGGGAGTGGAGTGGTAAATGGCAGATGGAATTCAACCTTGGGAAATGTAAAAAAATAGTTTGGTAGGAGTGGTAGAAGATGTGAATATGATTATAAGATGGGAAGTGAGATAATATGCAGAGGAGTGAAAGAAAAAGATTTGGGAGTGACTATCTCAGAGAACATGTCATTGGACAAACACATCAACAGGATAACGGGACAAACTATGAATTTGCTGAGGAACATAAGGACGGCATTTGTGTATTTGGACGAAGAGATGATGAAGAAAATAATAGTTACAATGATAAGGCCAAGGTTGGAGTATGCAGCAGTGGTCTGGTCTCCTCACGAAAAGAAGAACATAAGAAAGCTGGAAAGAGTACAGAGAGCGGCAACTAAGATGGTACCGGAACTTAGGGATCGGACTTACGAGGGGAGACTCAATAGCATGGGGCTCACAACCCTGGAGAGAAGAAGAGAAAGAGGAGGCCTGATAGTGGTGTACAGGGTAGCGAGTGGGGTGGAGAATCTGGACAGAGAGGACCTGTGTGTGGAGCGAGAGAGAAACAAGAGGACATGGAAAGAAGTTGAGGACGACCACGTGCAGGCGAGATGTGAAAAAGTTTAGCTTCCCAAACAGAAGCATTGAGCTATGGAATGGACTGGAGGAGGAGGTGGTTTGTGCAAGAAACATTCGTGATTTCAAGGAAAAGTTGGATAAGAGAGGATAAGGAGACAGGACAGCGCGAGCGTAGCTCTTTTCCCGTATGTCACAACTAGGTAAATATACACACACCAGACTCATCATGAACCATGGCAGATGTTTCACACAAACAAAAATGGCTTTGCCATTTCCTAGAGTGTGTTAGAACTTATTTGGTGAGTGGTTCATACAAACCAAACATACCCAATGGCAAGAAGAGAGCAATGTTAAAAACGACTGCTCTCCTCTTGCCAAGAGCTAGGTTTGGTTCATGTGAGCCACTCACCAAATAAGTTTTAACACACTCAAGAAATGGTGAAGTCGTTTCTGTTTGTCAGAAACATCTGCAATGGTTCCTATTGAGTCTGGTGTGTGTGTGTGTGTGTGTGTTATTATTCGATCCATATGTTTATGGTTGAGTCAAGATGGGTGGGTTGGCCGCTCACGCGCAGTGGTGACAATAAGAACTGGCACAGAGGAACCACAGGCATGCCACGCCCACAACTGTTTCTTCCTTCCATTTAACTTCAGCAACAAGTCCACAACTTGGGTAATGGCAGCACAAGCCGCGACAGCCCTTACTTTAGCAGACGCCGCCATGTTGATATAGGGCAAGTGCTTTGTTTACGTTGTGAATGTGGATACGGGCAACCGACCTTGGCCGTGTGTGACGCACACCCAGAAAAGTTGGAGTTGCCGGTTGCCCTAGCTGGCGCCAACTCGGTGGGAAGAAAAAAGCCCTGTGTGACACCAGCTTGCGGATAACCATGAACTCGCTCCCGGTTGGGCATACAGGCGTTGCCTGTAGCCCCAAAGGTTGGACGAAATTGGCCGTTGTGACACCGCCTTAAGGCAGTGAAACCGCTGATAGGGTGAGCGTCGGTGATGACGTCATCGGACTCCCAGCGAATCATAGGCGTGTTTTCAGAACTGTTAGCCAATCATAAGGCAGCCGTCTTCATCTGCAGCTTCAAAACGACCCATTCTCTCTCTCTTGCCATAGCCACAATGTTTGGAGTAAAACGTCCAGTGTGATACTACCTTTAAAGGTAGCGTGCATGACGCTGATGGTAAGTAGACGTGACCTGTACATGTCAAAGCAGCGTGACACTCGGGGTGATAATGCGCGAAAGTTGGGATGGTAAGAATTTAGGTCTAACCGCAAAACTCATGGATTGCGAAACTCGAGAGGGTACTGTGTATATATATATATATATATATATATATATATATATATATATATATATATATATATATATATATATATATATATATATATATATATAGCTGGGTACGATAACAGAAAACCTTATTCCTGACAACCAATAACTGATTATGGAGAACCTTATCGGTGATAACCGATATTCGTTAACTGGAAACACAAATATAGGCGATAACCGATACCCGATACCCGATATTACTCCAGAATTCCGATACTAGCTAGCAATAAGTCCGATAGGTGAAAATGATACTATATTGATATTTCAAATAAAAGAAAAACATAGATGAATTAAAATTTTCATTATTTGTATTTTAGAAAACTTACAAAACCTGAAAACCACACAGTGGTCTGAACCGGTGTTGTGTTATTTGGCATCCCCACCGTCAAAAGCTGGCGCTTTTATTTACAAACACTTGTCTCGTGAACTGCGTATGCTCAGACCAGGAAGCGTAGACATGTACAGTCTCACAAAGCTTTTTAACTGTAATTAAGAGTTGCTGGAAGGCTGAATCAGACATACAGTACTGCTACCACCATCCCTGCTGTTTCTAGAAGGACACTCTGTACGAGTTGTATTTATATGTACAGAGTGTCGATCTAGAAACAGCGAGGATGGTGGTACTGAATGTCTGATTCAACCTTCCAGCAACTACTCTTAATGTGTTAAATAGCTGTGTGAGACTGTACAGGGCTACGCTTACTGGTCTGAACATGCGTAGTTCACAAGACCAGTGTTTGTAAACAAAAGCGCCAGCCTGGCGCTTTTTGACGATAGGGCACCAAATAACACAACACCAGGTGCCTTCAATAACATGGCATGCTCACAAATGAATATGGAATATCAAATTTGAGGCAGTGAATAATCATTTTTTGGGGAAAGTTTAATGATTTTGATATATTGAATTTTGAGTCTAGCATAAAAAAAATAACCTAGTGTTTTAATATTGATGATCTAAGTATGAAATCTCTTCACCGAAGATATTTCATACCCCGATGTTTTTTCATACAACACCGGGTGCCTGCACCACGCGTGCACAATAGGGAGGAGACAATGTTTTTTTTCTGAGAGGCGGAAAAAAGTAGCGATTATTGCTAGTTTAGTTACAAAAGTAACGAAGATACCGATATATATTTAAATAAGTAGTGGATGGCCGATAACCCGATTTTGTTATCAGCGATAAATAAAGTATGCGATATATATATATATATATATATATATATATATATATATATATATATATATATATATATATATATATATATATATATATATATATATATATATATATATATATATATATATATATATATATATATATATATATATATATACATATAGAGAGAGAGAGAGAGAGAGAGAGAGAGAGAGAGAGAGAGAGAGAGAGAGAGAGAGAGAGAGAGAGAGAGAGAGAGAGAGAGAGAGAATTAGCAGGAATCATTCTCAAGCTAAACAAAATATGCTAATTGAAATACTTCAGACTCATGCACCAACATCAAATTACAATGGTGTTAAATTGGAAAAGTTTTATTAGGATGATGAAGTAGCAATGAGGAAGCCTAAAACCCCATTAACAATAGTCTTGCCAAAGTAGAGACCAAATATTTTGGTGAAACAGCAATTGGCCATTTTTAAATAAGTACAAGAAACAGCAGAGGAGATAAACTTGTTGAATTTGCAGAAAGAAACAGACTAAGAGTTACGAACATGATTTTCAATAAAAGAGTGAACAGGAGGTGGACTGGTAAAGATAAAGTTGGCGGCATTCACCATAGCTGCATGTGGCCATTGTGCCCATCTTCCCATTGGCCCTTGAGCCTGTGGTGGGTGAGAACCTTTTACCCCAGGACACAGGGCAAGTGCTACATTCAGGTTACCTTAGTTTACCTTCCCCAGGTTTTCCCAGGCATCCCTTTACTGACATGTCCAAATGGAAGATGAATAGCTAGGTGAGCTATGTGCTGACTGACCAAGCTGAGGTTGGAACCCATTCCCACAGATTTGTAACCAGGCATATTGACCACATCACCACAGAGACTGTAAAAGTCCTAATGGAGAGATGATGGATTACTCTGGACTTCGGACCCACACATAAATACAGCATTGCTTGATACTACCAAAAATGTATGGCGCATGATGGCCAAACTAAAGGAATGGTCATATGCAGAATAGTCCTGTGAAATATTGGTATACTGCCACCCAATCCGGTGTTTACATTTGGATCAAGAGTTACTGATTACAATTGATGCATTGTGGGTAAAACAATGCTCAGTGAACAATAGTATCGCCTCCATATTCTGTAGTTGACGGGTTTGATGACTTGTTGACGGAAGAGTGCAAACCAGGCGTGAGAGGCTAGAGTTGAGATGCCGCCGTTGATACAACCATATGCCACACCAGCCTCTGTGCACAAACCCTCATTCAATCATCACACCAAACACCTCATTAATTCATATAAAATGAATGACATAATTCTCATGTTGATTTAATAATAATTCATATTATTTTGGCTGAAAAATGTAGTGATAGGAGGGTCTCAAATGGAAAAAATGGAGGAAAGTCCAAGGGTGGCAGCCCCCCAACATCCCATAATACACGCAGCCAAGATGCAAGTCTGACGACTGTGTCATCAAGATATCGCCAAAGAAACACTATCATAGATGTGCCCAGATGCTTCCTCCAGCAAATGTTGTTATTTGGGAGAATGTAAATATTCCTGCAGAAATTTGGTATATCAAATCTAACAGCATTATTGTCAAAAACATGATTTTGGAAAGCTTTGTTGGTGAGATCCTACTTTATCATGATTTAGGTAAATGTCATGAATAAATCTGAGCTTTATTTTCTTTTGGAATTATATATTTTTAGGTTATAACCAGACCAGATAATGTAACCTAAATTACCCCTCTCTTCTCCTAAATTGGTACCTAGCCCCACTGGTTGCAACAGCTAAGCTAGCAGTAGCAGCAAACACAAAATCATAACAGTGGTATGGCTGCTTCTCCATAAACATTGACATATATTTTTTATGGAACCTGCAATATAATTTTACTTATTTAATGAGTGTCTAGGAAGGTTAGATGTTCCTTTAACTCATTGCTGAGGTAAGAAATAAAGTGGATTGTTTGGTTTAGCAAAATGTCAGTTGGCTTGTTTACCAAACCTTAACTCAGAAGCATATTTCTATTCTTGAAGTTTATCAGAGCTTACTAGACTATGTGTAACCTCTTTTGAACCCACTACATTATCCTTGTTCTTATGGACTGTGATAGAAGGTCTCCCATGGGCACTAATGTTTTTATTCTACAGTAGCAGATGAACTATGCATGTGAGTTATTTTATTAAGACGGCTCCTTTCAGAGAGAGGTGTTTGGCAGCCTCTGCCACTTTTCTTTGGCCTTCCAATATGCTCAGCTAACCTTAAATTATGTTGGGCTGAGTGATAGCAGCAGATATATATGTCAGCAGGATTGTCAGCCACAATACTGAGGTGCATTTCTTCCAACATCTTACCCTATTTGAAAATCACATCAAATGGAATTTACATTGCAACCCTTCCTTACTTTTAATGGGTTAAATATTTTTGTTCATTTCATCTGTTTAATCAAAGTAGAGATGGATTGCAGTGTTGTGTGACAGGGGAGCTCAGATCAACTCAGTGGATTTGTTAAATCTTGAATTATTATTTCTATCTTTTGTGTGATTAAATTTCTTACATTGTTGTCTATCTATTTTTCCAGAAGGAGGAGAAGCCATCAGAACACATCAACTTAAAAGTGGTGGGTCAAGATGGCCAGATTGTGCACTTTAAAATAAAAAAGCACACATCCCTTAAGAAGCTCATAAATGCATACTGTGAAAGATCGGTAAGTTTAAATATTTTAGTAGAAAGTTCCTAGCGATAATCATATAAATGATAGTATATTTCCTAAATCAACCTGTGCATGTGTTTTATTAGATTGGTGTCACAAGGTGACTCAAAGTTCAGCAAAAGTGTTGAACAAATAGGAGACCCATGCCTTTCAGCTGATATGTTTTCCGACATAATGTGACCCTTAAACCTAAAATATAAACCCTAAATTAGGTGTCTTTTTAAACACCAGAGAAAACCCTGACCTCTACATGCCATGGTTATGGGTTAATACACCAGTATTTTCCTTTATGAAGCAAATCTTCATAGTAATATTTCAACGGTCATGGCCATGAGGGTGTGAGGAAGGTGACCTGATGAGAGCATTCCATAAACAGAAGCTTGAGTCAGTCCGTCTGTAACTAGTTATGTTGTTTGGAAAAGGGAAAAGTGCAGGGTTGCCAGGTCTGATGAAGCTGTTCTCCATACCTATAGTCCGGCAAATCTTAAGTGGCGGCTCTGACGTAGACAGCCCGCTAGACCCCGTTGCCACGTTTCCAACTGACCTCGCACACCATGCCTCTCTCTCTCTCTCTCTCTCTCTCTCTCTCTCTCTCTCTCTCTCTGTGTGTGTGTGTGTGTGTGTGTGTGTGTGTGTGTGTCATTCTCTCTCTCTCTCTCTCTCTCTCTCTGTGTGTGTGTGTGTGTGTGTGTGTGTGTGTGTGTGTGTGTGTGAGAAAAGTGGGGGTGTACTCTCATACGGGGAGTATGGTGCACGACAATGCATAATAATATTAATATTAATAATAAACCTCTTTAAAAAATGCACCAAGACTCTTTACCTCTTGGGTGGTGTGGAAATAAGGTCAAAGTTTAATATTTTAATGTTCTTGCGACCACTCCTTCCCCACTCCCTGGCCATCGCCGGCGGAACCTCACCATTCACCTGGATGATTCACATCAAAATTTGCTTGACGGTCCTGGCATTACATATACAGGTACAGTCTCCATATTTTGTCATAATTATGCCATATGGCTGATATTGTATGGCAGATGGCAGACACACACCAAAAAATGGCAGAAATGCGATAATTAAAGCAGGCAGAGCAACTGGCACCTGCGGTGTGTTGAGTTGACTTGAGCTGACAACGCCGCGGTGGCAACGCTGCCAAGTGTTGTACAAATTTCTTTGTATTCACTCACAGATAGAGAATCAATCATAAAAACCATATCTGTTTTTATACTAGAGTGAGAGAGAAAGAGACACGAGGAGAGAGAGAGAGAGAAGGGTGTGAAAGGCACGGTGCGCGAGGTCAGTTGGAGACATAGCACCAGTGTCTAGCGGGCTGTCTACGTCAGAGCCGCCACTTAAGATTTACCGGACTATAGTTTCTTTGTCTTCATTGCTATTGGGAACTTTTCTTTTAAAAACACTGAGAAGTTGGTACCAGTAGCCTCATGTAGTTAGTTATTTAGTCACTCTGCCTTTTCTTTTGTTTCATGATGATATGTATCTTAATAAATTATTTTCCTTCTTTACTTTTTCTTGTTTCATATCTTGCCTCTAAATTAGCTTTCAGTTGTCATTTGTCTCATTGTTCCCATGGAGGTTTTGAGACCAAGGTGGTGAATGTAAGCACTGCGGCCACTCTTGTAAACATTACCCAGGTAGTGTAACGTAATTTGTTTCATCGCTACTAGACATTAAACACATAACAGGCCAGTAAAAATCAGGGTTGGAAAAAAAAGTAAAAAAAAAAAAGTTTTGGGGGGCTTTTTTGGTTTTTTTTATTATTTTTTGTTTATTCTTTGTATTTATATGTAAATCAATTTAAATTAGCAATTGAAAAGTAGCCAAGGGTAAAATAAAAGGTTTGAAGTGTTATCTAAAGGATAGACACTTGTTTAGGTCCTGTTGATACTGGTTGTTAACTTGTACTGTATAGGAAACTAACTGGTGAGGCTTGACTGCTGGTCACTTAGCACCCCTCAGTTCCTCAGTCTCTCTTTGTCGTGAGTGAGAGGATCACACTGTTTAATTGTTGTGCTTAGCAGAGCACCCTGGCGTGGTTAGTAGTTACCCTAATATATATTTAGTATAAATTATAGTTATGAGTCAGAGAGAAGAAAAGTAGTGTTGTTTCCTGTATGCGTGTGTTATCACTTAGACCAGGGGTTTTCGACCTGGAGTACACGTACCCCAGGGGGTACGCCAAGGGTCTGTCAGGGGGTATGCGCTCCCCACTCGTCATTAGGGTTAGGGGCCTGGCTGCCCACTGATTTGTACTGTACGCGTACTGGACAGGGAGAGAGGCGCGAGGTGTGGTCAGGCACACACCACTTGACAGTCGTGAACGGTGAACTGGAGATTGGTGTTGATGCTTTTTGGCAGGTTGGTCCCTTTGTGGCCAGTGTCTTTACTGATATAGTAATTTCGGAATGCTGTCTCGATTTCAGCAACATTATTATCGCAAACTGTGTGGCATTGGCAATTATAAGATTGAGCCCTGACTTATTCTTAATGGAAAAGGTTGATGAAATAGAAAACACTATTTTTTCATGTGTACAAAGTGGTGTTGTGCAAAACAATTTACTATAGTGGCGATGTAGTCACAATGTAAGATGGCCTTATTTTAAGTGTGATTTGTGGTGTGACTGTGTGATATGGCTGGGTGTAATGTGGAGTATCCGAGTATGGTTTGGCTTGGTTAATCCGTGTTGTAGTGTGGTGGTTGTGTGATGATGTATCAGGTGTGTCGAAGCAAAAACTAGAACACAAGCAAATAAGATGAAGAAAAAAAATGATGTTATATTTTTTTTTGGAAGATCTTAATGGATTTTACTTTTTTATTTCATGTACATATATGGACCTTATTTATCAATAGGATATAAAACTAAATTTTATGTTAAATATCTAAAAAAAAAAAAAAAAAAAAAGTTTTGTTTTTTTGGGTGTTTTTTTAACCCCCATGGCGTCGGAACATTTCCCACCCGTGACCCCCCCCAGCGTCAGCACTTTTCAAAAAAAAAAAAAAAAAATTTTTTATGTGTCAAAAAAAAAAAAAAAAACAAGTCAATAGAAGTGTCAAAAAATGATCTGAGAGTCATGTGTAAGTCAGAATTGTCGTCAGTCAGGGTATATGCACGACACGGAAGGAAGAATCAGCCTGTGTGTGTGATGTAATGCCCTGACGCCGACGGAGGGTTAAATGCCAACCCTAGTAAAAATTGAGAATTAAGAAATTTGTAAGATTTTAATATAGCAAAAATTGTAGTAAAACAAAGGAAAGAGTTGTCAAAAGCATAATTGGTGCCTGTTAAACCCACTGCTTGAAGATGAACCCTAATATAAGGCTGTGTAGTTTCTCAGTGCTTTGATAATTCAGTAAACCCACCACCATTCACCATGTTTCTTTTTAAGGGTCTCCTTATACCACAAAACCTAAGTTTAAAACACATTTTTCAGAAATAGTGGAGCCCTGTGACAACATTTTCCCACTAGTGGTTTCATCTAGTGAAAGGATAGAAACAATCCCAAGGTTTAAATCAATCACCACTCGGCAGGTGCATACACCAGGGGGGCACATTGCCTCGCCCACCCTATGACGCCCAACCCAGGGGTTCCTCCGGGCAAGTCTCTATGCAGGCTGCTTCCCATTTCAAGTACACCTGTGCCCCTGAATTTGTGAGTTAACTATTCACGGATTTGCACATTTGCGAATTTCCCCCCAATTGCACAAAGGCAGCCACAGAGGAATTTTTGTGGAGCCACTCCAAACATGCACTGTCCACCTGTGGATGATTCAGCCATTTGCATGGAAAAGATGATAGACTGGGATAATCACACTGATGTGATCTTCTTAATGTGAATAAATCCAACACTTGCAGACAAAAGATGTGACACTGCCACCATCTTCAGTGATGAGAAGTAGAAGTGAGGAAAGTCAGTACAGATCCCATTTTATATGAAGATGAATGGGTCAACATGAGAGGGCAGGCCAGGGAAGTGGGGGCAAGCACCCCTATCTGACAGGTCACATAGTGGGAGTCAGGTCACTTCCCCTCCCCTATGTTGCAATGGACAGATGGAGGTGATTAAAGGGGTGGAAAGAGATCTCATTAGTGGATCTAACTTGAAGGTACCTTCATTCAGATTAAAATATATCGCGTGGTTGGCTATCGCAGATCTCCTTTATCATGAGGGTATAAAAAGCCTACCTATTTTGGGGATTGTGGACATTTCTCATGTATTGAGGGCTTGTTTTGATTGGTGGTGAATTATCAGCATCTTCCACTTTGATTTGGTTCATTTTAGTGCCTCCCTGCACTGTGATTGATTAACCTGGTAGCTGCAGTGATCATGTTTCTTAACCCCTTGATGACATTGATTCCACCGGCGTCATATACAGTACCCTCTCGAGTTTCGCACTATCCGAGTTTCGCGATCCTCAAGTTTAGCGCTTAGTCCTAAATTCTTACCATCCCGACTTTAGTGCATTACCTCCCCTAGTTTCGCGATACTTTGACATGTATGGGTCACGTCTACCTACCGTTGGCGTCATGCGTGCTGCCTTAATAGGCGGTATCCAACCATTGGGGCTATGGGCAACCACGGTTGCCCGTATGCCCAACCAGGAGCGAGTTGTTTGTTGTCCGTATGAATGGAAAACAGTTGTGAGTATGAGCGTGGGTACGTGGGTACCATGCAGCTGTATGTAAACAGACAACGGCAGTGGCTGAGGAGTGAGGAGCAGTGGAAGTTGGCCCACCAAGAAACTCGTAAAGTGGGCTGGCAGAGCTGCTCTGCTTACTACTTGATTAACAAGATAAGAGAACACCCCGTGCTGTGGAACCACAGTCCAAAAATCTTTTTTACTCCAGTCTATGAAATTTGTAGAACTCCCAGTGTCCTCTTCTTCTTCTTCTTTTGACCTGTAATGCATGGCAGCAACAGTGAAAAGTAATAGTGGAAAATAGCAACAGGGCATAGAAAAGCAAAATCAGGGAAGGAAAAGAACAGAAAAACACCTATGTTCAGGGTGAAATGTATAAGTGCGCACTGTGAAGTAACTAAGTGCATGTTGTGAAGTATAAAATTGTGGAGAAGCAGGACCTAAGAAGCGTTACAAAGCGTTACAGGTCCAAAGAAGAAGACTACACTGGCCGGTGTTTTGAGAAATATCTCCCCGCTGAAATTAATCATTCTGCTGTCCACCACGCATGCGTGCTGTGGGAATACACAGCATTAAAAGTATTAATTTGCCTGGTTTTGTTCTAGTTTGTCCGCTTGTGATCTTTGTGAGCGGTAAGGTAAATATGGAAACAGTAAGCAAGTTGAACCTCTCTGCGAGCTATTTTGCGGCTGCAGCAGCGGGTTTACGTACAATAAGCATTGAAAAGTCAATCATGACATTAGTGGTTTAATGATTTATGACAGAAAGATTTAGCAGATTATTTCATAACACAGAAAACTACCAGAAAATATAGGTTTGTCCAACTGTCCCACGGGTGACAGCGATAGCCCTTACTTTAGCAGACGACACCCCGTGGATCACAAGCGTGTATTCAGAACTGCCAGCCATTTGAAAGGCAGCCACCTTCAACTGTGGCTTCAAAACGACCTGTTCTCACTTCCCATTTTCTGCCTATTACCAAGGTATGTATTTTGAGATAAGAAGGGAGTAAAGTCGAAAAAATTGAGATAACAAGGGAGTAAAGTAAAAAAAAAGTAATTTTTTCCACGAGTTGGAACCAATAAGTGCTTTTTCATGGATTTCAATACCTCAGGTTTTGTGATTCTCGAGTTTGGCACTATACCTTCGGAATGAAGCAAGCGTGAAACTCGAGAGGGTACTGTAGTTCTTTCAGACGTGGGCAACGAGCATGATGCCAGCGCCGGAGAGTGAGAAGCTATCTGGAATTTGAAGGCTGCGTGTAACTAGGTTGCTGTCGATGCTAACTGACTAATTGGCACCTCTTTTGTCCCTTACCACCACTCCATGCTAAAAATAGCCTTCAGTTCCTGCCTACGCATCATGGCATCTGCAGAGCGATTATGTTCCCTCAGTCGATCTGTTTCGCCGGTCTTCCTTTAGTTTCTGCTCGTTGTGTGTGTGCTGAGCATAGTCTTGACACCTTCACTTATATATGTGATGTTCCAGATGAACCAATATCTAGTTGACGGGAGTGGGAAGCGGAAGTTGGATTTTTTCGGGAATCATGGAATTCCAGCCAAATGGTCTGTCCAAATAATAATCTGATTTCACAGTTGAGTTATACGGATGATTTTTTACAACTTTTATTCAATGAGATTCATTCTAGAATGAAAAAAAACTACACAAATTATTTTTCAAGTTTCACTGCAACTTTGGCTTTCTGTAGGCAGTAAATTTCCAGGTCAAAGATTATAAACTATATTTTTCAGACTCCATCGTGATAAAATGAGCAACTTGTCTTCAATAGATTTTCCTGTACGTCGCACCAGGTAAAAGTTGGAATTTTGGGGAATCATGGAATTCCAGCCAAATGGTCAGTCCTTGAGTTTCACTGCAACTTTGGCTCTCTGTAGGCAGTAAATATCCGGGTCAGAGATTATAAACTAGTATATTTTTCAGACTCCATCGTGATAAAATTAGCAACTTTTCTTCTATAAATTTTCCTGTACGTCGCACCAATAAAAAGTTGGAATTTTTGGGGAATCATGGAATTCCAGCCAAATGCAACAACCTAGAAAGAAACCGATTGCCCAGCAGGGTGCGCCAGAAAATTTCCTATAAAACATTTTTTATGACTTTTTTTCAGTTTCAAAGTGTATTTCCCGCTGACTTTTGCGTTATAGGGGGATCTCCCGAGAAAAACTTTTGCAGTTAAATGGGGTTAATGATATCTGGTTTATGCCTTATGGGACACAATGGCTGCCTCCCTCCTCTCACAAGCACCACGACAACACAGTGCAAGTTCAGGAAGCTGCAGAGGAGGCAAGACAAATGCCAGGGGCTGTTTTTTAACACAACAACTGAGAATACTCAAGATGTTCGTGCGTAGGCTAGGCCCCATCACTCCTGAAGACCTTATAGCTGTGGACAAAATTGCTGAGCTAGAAGAAAGCCAAGAGGAGGGTCTTTTTATTTTTTTATTTTTTATTTTTTTTTTATTATTATTACTGAGCTACTCAGCCATGGGGAACTGATCAGCCACATCATCTAGCAAGATTCAACACTCACCAGTGCTTCAGACAGGGGTGCCATTCTCAATAATAAGTTATTGGAGGGCTGTTTGGACAAGTACCACAAATCCATGAACTCCCTCAAAGAGATCACTTGAGCTCTTATTCTTACATGTGATAAACCCTCTCGCACACCATGAGTTTCCAGTAAGTTTCTGTTCCACTCATCATACATTTCTCAGGCCTGACCGGCCTTTTTTTGCCGCCGCGATACTCTACATTCGCGGACGTATTTTACCCTCACAGATATATCGTACCCCAATAAATTTGGTATCATTGGCTTCATAAAGACTTGTACTAGAACATGTGCAAATAAAAATAGAGAGAAAAAAAAAATATATATATATATATATATATATATATATATATATATATATATATATATATATATATATATATATAGATATTATATATATATAAACAATACAAACTTGTTTAACCCATTGACTGCAGATTTCCTACAAGAAGACCTCACCAAGCTTCAGGAATGGAACAGAAAGTGGCTGCTACAATTCAGTGAAGAAAAATGCAAAGTCCTGCACCTTGGGAGGGGATATCCAGCACACCAATACCACATGGGAAACACTCCACTATCCACCTCAGAGGCAGAGAAAGACCTGGGACTATATGTTACCAGGCTAACAGTGAAGGCGAAATCCGTGCCAATTGCAGCGAACGGGTTAAAGTCTCCGTATTGAGTATTGTAGACAATAAATCTGAAGTACCAATTCTTCCCCACTCACTAGCTCGTAGTTTTGTTGGCCAACTTTTTTAGCCGAATATATGTTTTGAGGCGGAATTTAGTGAGGATTCTTATGGTATCCTCAAAATCCTCATATGCCTATAGTTGAGTTCTTGGCTCACTGGGGTGAACAGGAATAACATTCACCCAAGTGTCAGAGCCCCAACCTACCAGAGCATGCAGTATGCCACAGTACAATTCTTTCATGAGTATTGTAATTCATATCAAAGAAAAAAAATCAGTGCCTTAACTTTGTACCATACCTATGTATTGCCTTCGTACTGTACTAGTACAGTCATAAATTGAATTGGTCCTAAGTTGAAATTAACATTAAAAAAGTTTTGCCAAGATGGTGGTGTTAGTTTTGGTCTTTGTCATCACTACCAAGTTATTGCGGGGGGGGTTGTGTTGGGGGTGGATGGGGCAATGTGTGTAAATGAAGGCCACATCATAGTTGTAGGAGTGGCCATTGTTACCTCTGCTGCATCTGCTTCTGCTTACCTTCAGTGAATATTTTTTTAACCATGATTGCTGTTTTCAGTTAATGGTTGCCTATAGAAGCTGCTGCATGAATATTGTGAGGGGGCTGTTGTTGTGGAATGCAAATTTGCTAGCCAACTGGCATCTGCTAGATTAAGCAGGAAAGCTTGTATAGTAGACCGTAGGCCTGTAAACTGGAAGAGAAGCGACTAGCGACTCAAGCTTGAGCTTAGTTCCAAAGGTGACTGAGGGGGAAGTGTGGGTGGTCTTGCCCAGCCCACCCACCCTTCACTCCTCCCTGCCTTAGCCCAGCCCTGCTGGGGTGGGCCCAGTGCATGAGGACGGTGGGAGGGTGGGGGCTATGGGAGGCGCGGGAGTTCTATTTAAACAAACTGCTACTCTACCCACGGTGGGATATTTGAAATTTCAACTCATTACTTGACCAAGTATTACCTACTAATATTATTGGCCTGGTCATAAGTGTAAACAGTCGTAAGTTGCATATGTTATAACTTGAGGACTACCTGTACATCAGTGAACTTGAACACATATTCCCAGTGACTTAAGCAAGCTTGCTGAGGACACAAATATTACACAACTGTGGTATTACAGGAGCAACTAAGTGGTTTCTATGAGTAGGCTAACAAATAAATAATGCAGTTCAGCATTGACAAATGCCAACATACTGGTAACTCTCGATTTACACGAGTATTGTGTCCTTGAAGAGGTCGCGTAAATAAAAAACAATGTAAATCAAACAAGAGGCAGGTTTCTATTGAAAAATAAATATTCACTTCATTCAGTGGAGAGAGAGAGAGAGAGAGAGAGAGAGAGAGAGAGAGAGAGAGAGAGAGAGAGAGAGAGAGAATATCCATATCACCGAGATATCCACTCAGGCAGTCAGTCTCAGCCTCACTAGTGTGAGGAAGAAATGAGGGACACCATGAGCAATTGGGTAGTATTGGCACCGGTACCGGGCAGTCTGGTACCGGTACCGTACCGTATAGCTGGTACCGTTAGTACCGGTACTGGTACCGGTTCCTGCACACCCTTAATGTTGAGTAGCGTGGCAGCGTGGGTACTGTATTGTTGTTCAAGTGGCGCGCGGGAAGAACTGAGCTCAGCTGTGTTGCCGCAGCGCCGTGTGAGTCCAGTTGTGTGAGACAACTGGTTGCCACTCCATAAAATATCGTGTATAAGTGGAAAAAACGTGTAAATTAAACATTTATTTGGATTTTGGACCCCGCGTTATTTAAAAAAACGCGTAAACCAAACTCGCGTAAATCGCAAGTTACCTGTACTAAGTGCAGGAATAATAATCACCTAAGAAATTACATATTAAATAACAGTTCTTGACCACTCCAGCTGCAAAAGAGATTTGAGTGTCCATGTCTGTCTTGGCCTTTTACCCAGAAATCATTGTATTTCTACCAGAAACCATGCAAATAATCTTTGGTTTTATTTCTAGAAATATAAGCAACCACAGTGCAGAAGTTATCCTTAAATGTATCTGTCACTGGTTAGGCCCCACCTGAATTATACTATTCAGTTTTGGTGCCCATTTTACGTAAAGGATATGGAACTTACTGTACAGAGACTAAAAAAATCATATGTAAAAACACACAATAGATATAAGTTGTATAAATTGAGGTTCAGGAAGCAAACAGGCAAGAACTGGTTCACAAACAGGGCAGTGGATGAGTTGAACAAACTGAGCAGATATATAATTGAAGCAAACACAATTGAAACCTTTAAATGGAGGTTAGGTTAATGTATGGGGTGAGTGAAGTTGGTAGATAACTCACTCAGGAGCTACTACGTGTAAGCTTGTCTGGCCTCTTGTAGTTTTCTTATATTTTTATGTGTCCTCGTGTAATGATATATACTGATGCAGACCACAACATATTTTCACAAGGAAGTGTGAGAAGTGAGACAGGGAACTCAATTTGAGCTTCAGTGTTCTTATGTGACCAGCTGCTTTTTTATTTTTTTTTTACTGTAACAGAAGTAGCTCAAGGGCAAAAAAAAAAAAAAAAAAAGCCCACTAAGTGCTGCTCTAGTAAAAGAAAATAGAATTGAGTGGCTGCTAAGGTAGGCAGCAGTGCAGAACTTGAGAAAAAAACGCTGAATGACTTGCATGCATTTTAAGTTATTTTGTAGCATTGTAATTTTTTTTTTTTTTTTTTTTTTTTTTTTTTTTTTCATCCAGAATTTGAACTATTAAATAATACAGTAAGATTTCACATCTTATGAGTTCACATCTATCAAATTTGCATCTAATGGTACCATTGGACCTCTACCCATATTCATATCTAATGGAGAAGTATTGAATAATACAAAAGAAATATTGGGCGTGCAGGTCAAACCAGCCGCCACCTTTGCTGAGTGTGTGACGTCTTTCTTATCCTCCATCCCCTCACACCACTTCTACCCAGTCTTTTTACCTTGGTCCCTGCCATAAATTCTTATTATCATGTTGTATAACAGCCTCTTGTCATTATAGATAGCCTAAATCGTCATCTAGTGTGTGTTTGATGGTTGGTGGTGGTTCGTGGCCCACCTCAAGAGGAAGGAGTATGAGGGCATTGGTGGTGGTGGTTGTGGTTGAGGTGGCAGCTGTGGCGGCAGTAATAGTGGTGAGGAAGAGGTAGCCTCCCTGCCTCAGATACCACTTTTCATCATACTTACTCACTGCATTCATCACTCACAGTTGATTTATCCACATTATTTCTTCTTTATTTTCTATTTTATATTACTGTGTATGATAATACAACTTGAATTTATGCTGATAACTTACATGATGACTGAAATTAGGGTCAGAACAAGGGTTTGGTTCAATTTTTTACCTATTATAATTTTCCCCATATGTTTATGTATTTGCATTTTAGGAATTCGTATCTTGAGTGTTTTTTTTGGTACCTATTACTCATTAGATCCAAGATCTTACTGTAGCTAATTTTTTTTTTTTTTTTTTTTTTTTATTTCCTACACCAGAATTAAAAAAAAAGGTTTTGTGGTTATAATTTCACTTTGTCTTGTCTTGTCTTTTCCAGATTCTGATATTCTGACTAATATTTGGATATTGATATCATCAGACCCATGAACTTAGTATTAATAGACTTAAACTGCAGTAGTAGTGGTAGTGGTAGTAGCAGCAGTATTAGTAGTAGTTGCAGCAAAAGTAGTGGTATATAGTAGTAGTGGTAGCAGTAGTTGTCATATAATTAGGATGATAGTCAGTCAATTCAAAGAGCTTATTTATTTGTACTAGGCTATACAAAAAAAAAAAAAAAAAAAATCAATTATATTTTATGGTGACATTATCGGTTGAACATTTTTTGAAAAAGAAAAAAAATCCATAGCACCTGTCTATATATATCTATATATGTATACCTACCTTGGAGGAGAAAAGGTAAGGTAAAGTTGGGGGCATACGCTGAAGCTGCATATGGCCTTGGTGCTCATCTCCATCATCCTTAAGCCTGTGGTGGAAAATAACACATTACCCTGTGACACAGGGTCAGTTTGATATCTGGGTTACCACAGTTTACCTTCCTCAGGTTTCTGCAGGTACCCTTTTATTGACCAGCCCAAAACGGAGGATGAACAGCTGGGTGGGCTGCATGCTGACTGCCTGGGCTGGGTTTCTAACTCAGGCCAGCGGGATCATAGCTAAATATGCCAACCACTTCACTACAAAAACATGATCTGATTGCAGTGTACAAATCATTGAAGGAAATAGAAATGATTGATTGATTGATTGGTTAGCATCAGGCTTTCTTTAGGCATAGTGAGAGGTGGGTTGTGGCTTGCCATGGGTGAGCCACAATCCATAATAATTAATAAAACCACAGTAGAAAAGTAAGTTTAGAGTATATAGAACAGCATTTCCCAATCTGGGGGAAATTTCAGGATTCCAGGGGGAAATTTAACCTGAGGGAAATATAAATTACTAAAGTCTGTTTCATTCCGTCTGTCTACTCGCGAAGAACATAGATGTGGCACCTGTGCATTGTTAGTTTGTGATTGCGCGAAGATCAACTTTATATTTTCAGTGATATATTTGAATGTTTGTGCATACAAAAACCCTCAAGCCCCCTTATATGAACCGCAAACATGCCAATTTTTCATTGATAATCTACCACACAAGCACACGAAAGAACAACTTGCATAACAAACAGTATAGTCTGATCTTACTCGAACGATTTATAGCCTTTCAGATAACCACATTTCATCTCATTCAGGTACATAGTGATATCCAACTCTGCAAGTGTCTATACATAAGGAATTTTGATTTGTTGCATGTAAATAACATGGGCGGCCTAATATTTGAAATAGCCTAGCATCACATTCAACAGTTATTATTTACTGTTTCATGTTATTTCGATTATTAATCGTTATTCACATGCAATAAATTATTAAGATACCCTTTATTTGCACTTACAGAGCTAGATGTCTTTTAAGGGGGGCGGCCGGGGGTATTTTTTAACAAATATTTTTTGAAACACACGAAAATTACTTTTCGCCCATAGTGTGTGGAGAAGGGTGTGAAATATCAGGCGGAGAATTTTTTCCGCAAAATTTTAAAAACCACAACACCAGAGCAGGATTTAAATGTCCTGCGGTGTTGCGTCACTGCCTTGCATGTGCCTCACCGCGTGGTATGATGGTGACGCTGGTATTTTTTGCATAAATCATGTTATAAATTATTTTCTTTTTCCAAATTTTGCCACTTGGCATTCCTCCACTCTCTGCTGTGTGTGTGTCAGTGAGCTAGCACGGATCGGCAGCCAGTGTGCTGGCAGTGCCTCATCAAGTGTTTGAGGGTGAGCACCATCATGCTGCGCACCTCCTGACTTCTTTCGCAAGCAACTTCTTACGATGACTTGCAAGAGACGCATAGAGAAAGCAAGAATGGGCTTCCTGAAGAAGGCTCGTATGAAGAGATGGAGCCAGCAGGCTTCACATGAAGGTGAAGATCAACCTACTGGGGCGCGAATGTCAGCCCCGCCAACAAACCATCACTGCTTCCCCTAACTCAACCACCGCCACTGCCACCACCATCATCTCCACCACCATTGTAACCACCATCATTGCAACCACCATCATTGCAACCACCATCACCACCAATACCAGGACCTTCACATGCTGAACATTATAGAACATATTACAGGTTCTAATGCAACTTTGAAGAAGTACCATCAATGGAAAGACCAAGAGAGAAGCTGGCATATAACACCAAAGGCCAAGAAAAGGAAAACTAGAAAGAAGGACCAAGAATATCAAGCAGGAGAGTTCTAGGAATAAATCTGGCAAGTGAGGAAGGTGGCACCTTCTGACACCCTCACCATTGAGTGACTAATACCTTTTTGAAGGGGGGACCAGATGCCTATTCCAGTTCTCTACAAAGTAGAAGGTATAGGCAATGATATGTGAAGATTTCATGCCAATCAAACAAAAACAAGTGCCAAGACAGAGGACAGGAAAAAATCTTTGACAGCCATTTTCTCGAAGTGTATTTTCCAGTTTTGAAAAGCCTCACAGACTTTACTATAAACCTGATTGTCTGTTTTTACCAAGCCAAAAATCTAAAATGTAATCACTTGAAGTTGTAGAGGTACATAAGACGTTTCTATGTTTTTTTTTTTCAAATCAATTGACTGATAAACAAAGGCTGTGAGGCAAATTATTATTATTATTATTATTTTTATTTATTTATTTATTTATTTATTTTTTTTTTTTTAACCCCGGCAAGTCAGCCAAATTTCATGAAATTCACATGAAGTAATAAGTAAACATATACAAATAACATACTATGATTTCAGACCCATAGGGTATGCCAATCACGCAAGATTTTTCTATAAACATCTTTTATAGCTTTTTCTTAGTTTCAAAGTGTATTTTCTGCTGACTTTTGAATTATAGGGGGATCTCCCGAGAAAAACTTTTGCGGTTGAATAGGGTTAAGACGGGTTAAAAAAATTTCACTTTAATATACGACATTTTACTTTTCCCATTGTTTCCATATTATACATGTGGTATTTTGAGCGAATGAAAAAATATTCAAATATCGGACTTCACTACAGATGAGTCAAGGTTCAAAATAGCCGGCACTCAGTGGGCTAAAGCTAGTCTGGATAAATTGAGATTTGGAGATGGCTTGCTTTCTGTATATTATCTATCTATCTATCTATCTATCTATCTATATCTCTGACGCCCAGCTCCCTTATGGGAACTTTCTCCCAGGGGGTGGCTGTGGCAAAAGTGTCTCCATCTCTCCCTGTTCTGGCACTCCCTCTCAGCACATTCAATCCTGCTACTTCCAACTCTCTTGCTCTAATACTCGCTCACCCTATTGATTTGCTTCACAGGTGGTCTTCGCCTGAAACCCCTCCCTCAATCCTTCCCTCATACACTTTCTTCACAAATTCATTCTTCCCCATTATCATCATTTACAAAAACAAACTTTTATAGACCTCAAAAGATTTCTCAATGAAGCTGACTGGAATCAAATTAAGAAATTTAAGGATGTACATTTATCAAAAAAGTTATTGAACACCCAGGGGTCAAGGGAATAGAACTTAGCAAAATTTGTACACATAATGTGTCAGTATACTTGGAACCATTGGGTAGACTATAGCCCATCTGCAATATGTTAGTGAGTGCTCTCTGCCTGGGTGAGAGTTTTTTTTTCTGGCTCAATTTTCTCCTTTCCCATAAAATAAACAAAAATAACAAATAGCATGTATAAATCTACATTGGTGTGAGGGAAATATACAGTAGTAGCAAACACCCCAAAAGATCTGATGGCAGATTACAAGCTATTTTAATACAAAGATTTTGAAAATTCGTTTCGCTTGAGGAGAGCTGATGAGATGAAGAGCCTTAGACTCCACTCTGTCAAGGAGAGCTGTGTGAGTGGAGCCCCCCCACACATGAGATGCATACTCCATACGAGGGCAGACAAGGCCCCTGTAAATGGATAGCAACTGTGCAGGGAAAAAGGACTGGCGAAGACAGTATAGAATGCCCAGCCTCAAGGAAGCTGATTTAGTAAGAGAAGAGATATGAAGTTTCCAGTTGAGATTTTGAGTTAAGGATAGACCGAGGATGTTTAGTGTTGAAGAAGGTGATAGCTGAGTGTTGTCAAACAATAGGGGATAGTTGTTTGGAAGATTGTGTTGAGTGGATAGGTGGAGAAACTGTTTTTGAGGCGTTGAAGGACACCAGGTTCTTCTTGCCCAAATTGGAAATGATAGTAAGGTCTGAGGCTCAGCGTTCTGTTGCCTCCAGCCTAGAATCGTTTAGTTCCTGTTGGGTGGGTCTTCTATTAAAAGAAGTTGAGTAATGCAGAGTAGAGTCATCGGCATAAGAATGGATAGGACAGTTTGTACAGTTTGTTTTGGAAAGATCATCATCATTGAACAACAGAAAGTGAGTGGGAGATAGGACAGAACCCTGCGGGACACCGCTGTTAATAGGTTTAGGGGAAGAACAGTGGCCGTCTACCACAGCAGAAATAGAACGGCCAGAAAGGAAATGAGATAAAGGTACAGAGAGAAGGATAGAAACCGTAGGAGGGTAGTTTGGAAAGCAAAGATTTGTGCCTGACCCTATTAAATGCTTTCGATATGTCCAGTGCAATAACAAACGTTTCACTGAAACGGCTAAGAGAGGATGACCAAGAGTCAGTTAGGAAGGCAAGGAGATCACCAGTAGAATGCCCCTTGCAGAACCCATACTGGCGATCAAATAGGTCAGAAGTGGAAAGGTGCTTTTGAATCTTTTGGCTAAGGATTGATTCAAAAGCTTTAGATAGACAAGAAAGTAGCGCTATAGGATGGTAGTTTGAGGGATTGGAACGGTCACCCTTCTTAGGCACAGGCTGTATGAAGGCATACTTCCAGCAGGAAGGAAAGGTAGATGTTGACAGGCAAAGGCGAAAGAGTTTGACCAGGCAGGGTGTCAACACGGAGGCACAGTTTTTAACCCGGTAGCAGCGGGGATCATGTTTCTTAATGGTTCCCCCAAGCGAGAAAAATGAGAAAAAATCACCCCTCCCACAAACTATTTCATAATATATATCAAAGCATTTGTGATCAGATTATGTATCATCTATTTTGGGGGGTTTAAATCATGGCACAAATTTGGCCTGTCACTGCTACACAGTAAAGCCACAAATTTGGCCCGTCACTGCTACCAGGTTAAGGACAATACGAGGCACTCCATCAGGTCCATAAGCCTTCTGAGGGTTGAGGCCAGAGAGGGCATAGAAAACATCATTCTTAAGAATCTTAATAACAGGCATAAAGGAGTCAGAGGGGGATGAGTAGGAGGAATATGCCCAGAATCATCCAGAGTGGAGTTTTTAGAAAAGTTTGAGAGAAGAGTTCGGGCTTAGAGATAGATGAGATTAGACCAAACTAAAATATGCAGAAGTTGTGTGGTAAATATAACTACACACACCAGGGTTGTTTGATTTAAATAATTGATTTAAATCAAGATTTATATTATTTGATCTTTTTAATGTCATTGATTTAATCTTGATCTTATTGCTGAGCAACAACATAGAATGGAGAAATAAACAAAGAAAACACTCTAACTTTGATATCAGTATTTTCCGTCAACTTCACGAACTTTTTTCCTGAGCTGATTAGGTCATTATACATATATATATATATATATATATATATATATATATATATATATATATATATATATATATATATATATATATATATATATATATATATATATATCTTCCATCAGCCACACATGGTCCTTCTAGTGTCCTGGAGCAGAACAAGACACTGAGGGCCTTTCTGACGGTATCTTGCTGAGGCAGAGTGATGGTTTCAAAACTATTTTACAACATGTACACGTTCTTTTATATTGCCAATTTCCAAATCATGAGCCATTACATTTAGTAGTGTGCAGTGCAACCACAGGTTAGCAACTTCAGTTCATTTGCTTGTTGCAATTTTTTTCTCATCTTGTTGACATTGGCTGCATTAGATGCTTAACCCGTGGGCTTTGGCTATGGGAAAGCCGAGAAGTGGGCGAGAAACGACAAAATTACACTGCATTTTGAGACTAAAAAAAGAGCATGGAACGTACATCAGAGTACTCATCTCATAACCATAAAGCTGTTAAAAATATTTACTTTTACTCAAACTGCATTCTTTTTGGGTGGTATTTGTTACAAAATAAACAGTCTCGTGACGCATGGCATCTAGCCGAGTCTCTTGTTGTCTACTATAGAGAATTTGACAAGTGATTACTGTATGGATAGCTAATTCAGTATGCCGTGACCTTACAGCACCACCTATGACAAAAAAGCCCACCTCAAGATCACTCACCCACCACAATGACCTAGGGCATTCATGGTGGGTTGCGCTATGCCACCACCGTACAATTAGCTCAAATTAGGTATTTTATGGCGAGCCCTTTTTAGGGTCCACCGTACCACAGCCACGACTCGTGAAAGCCCTGAAAAGGGTCTGCTGATGTTCTCGGGTGAAGTCTGTCCTCATATAAGAAGTTTCTCACCCCTTGGATTTTTTTTTTTTTTTTTTTTTTTTTTTTTTTTTTTTTTTTTTTATGTCTCCACGGTCTAGTCATTAGTGGTTAGCGTGCCTTGCTACGAATCCATGGCCCTGGGCAATCAGCGTGCTGCTCACCCAGCTGCTCATCCTCCCTTTCGGGCTGGTTGATAAATGGGTACCTGGGGAAACCTGGGGAAGGTAAACTGTGGTAACCTGGATGTCATGCTGACCTGTCCGGGGGTGATGGGTTCTTCCCACCAATGGCTCAAGGAGATGAGCACTGCGGCCACGCTCAGCTATAGCGTATGCCCCCATCTTTACTCTTTTGGTTGGTCCCAGCCAATTGGTAGCACAGGCAACTGTTTTATAGTGCCGCCATCTTGCTTGGCTAATCATCCCCCCGAGCCTCATTTGGTCCTCTTTAGAGTTCCGCTGGTGCCCGGTTGATGGGCTATCATGAGGACAGCTTGTGGGTAGTCTTGGGCCCCTCAAAACACTCTATGGACTAAAGAATAGCTATTAAAAGGGACAAAAAACACCAAATATAGGAAGTGGCAGGAAAGGGAATATTTGAAGTATACCCCTATTTTTCAAAGAATCATTTCACATACACTCATGGATCATCCACAGCCTTTTCTGATACTTTCATTTGAAGCTGCATTCATCTTTCTTTGTGCAGTTTCAGTGAGGGCATGTCCAAAACATGACATGATCTGATTATACTGTTAAGACTAGAAAGAGTTGTGGTGTGGTGTTGGCCATTGCCATCAGCCAGTATTCCTGGGTACGTACAGGCTATTATGCCTTGTTCCAAGGCTGTGTGTGCTCTGTAAAATGTTCACATAGGGTGGAGCTGGCAATACCAGGTATCTAGCGCTTTTTGGAAACCCTAATAACACTTCCTCCCTCCCATCAAGCAGAAACCTATGTTCCTGGGGGTGGTGACCTGCCCTAGGCAAGTGTGATTGGTGAGGAAATGTTATAGAGGGAGGGGAAGTGCCCACTCTGGCTAAAAAAAAATCCTATCGTGTGAAGTAACTTTCTGATGACCCCCAGCAGTGAGGTAAATGAAATTTACCGGTAAAGGCACATTTGAGTGGTTTGTATGCTGCTATCCCATGGCGATATCCCCACTATAAATAGTAGTAAATATTGAAATAATTTGATGGCTCTTTGTGAGGATTATCTTTATAAGTCGATATATGAAATATATGGAAATCATTGAAAATGGGTAAATACATATATTTCCTTGTTCTTTGACATGTTTGTTCAAGATGATGGATACAACAATCGTATAGGATGCTTTTTTTTTTCAAAAGCAAATAGCAGGCGTGTAAGATGGATAAATTGCATGTATTTTGCAATGAGCGGTCATGCATGATCAAGCACTGTCGACATTTCATGAACTATGAGGAGTTTAAAAAAACTAAATCTATACAGTCATTAGGCTATCAAATAAGTATACACATACATAAGCATTTTTCTGTCATACATGCAATATTGGCTGTCATGATTTTCATAAATTTTGTCATGCAGTCATGACACTGCATGACACCATGCATTTCTTTATTCAACTATGCATTCAGAATGAAGTACAAGCATCATTGAATGTATCCTATTAATTTCAAGTCTTAGCTGCTGAGTTTTATAAAAAAAAATAATAATAATAATAATTTAATGTGTACATGTATTCTCGACCATAGCGCTACCTTAAGAGGTAATGAAGCTTCTTCACTGGTGGCATGGCATTCTGAGCTCAAGAGAAACAGGTCATTGTGTGAATCATTCTGCCGATTTTTATTTTCTTCCACATTTGTCATAAGTTCAATGTCATGCCCTCTCATTCCAGCCTACATCCCATCCTTCAGGCTTCATATATAAGTAATTGGTTGAAATGTTAGATAAAAAGAAGATTGTAGCTGCATTTAGGTACCCAATAGGAGTTTTGGACTTAAATGATTAATAGTTTTGTCAAGTTTAGATGAGTTTTATGAATCTTACTGTCTTGAGATATACTAGCTAGCTATGCATATCTCATAAGTTATAATACCAATGCTTTTTCCAGAAACTTGTTCAAACTACAGTGAGGTTTAGATTTGATGGGCAGCCCATATCTGAAAATGACACTCCGCAAGGCTTAGAAATGGAGGACGGTGACACCATTGAAGTCTACCAGCAGCAGACAGGAGGCACTTCCCATCACCACCTCCAACCCTTGTGACCCTATTATATCCCTTGGTCCTCTTGATTAAGCTGTTTATCCTTCAGCCTCTGCTAGCTATGTCCTATGGAAAGAATCTTCTGGTATTTTTATGAAAAATGATGCTCAAGTAAGATGTTTTATTGTCTCTGGTATATCTGCTTGTTCTGGCAAGGCTTTATAAAAAGGTTTTCTTTATATTTCAAGATACTTGGTTCTTGAGTATATTGTTCTTTTTAATTTCTTTACTCTCTTTAATCAAGACTTTAAATGTAGTGTCCTGTTCTGTTAGACTGACGAAGCAATCTAGATTTTTCAATCTAAATAACAGCATTTTTTTTTTCAGTATGACCATCCTGAAAGGTGTCATGGATCCCTGTTACTTGAACTTAAAGTTTCAGGGAAAGCACTTTTAACCACAATTTACATATTAATCAACAAAACATTTCTTTTTCATTGGCATCTTGTGTACTTAATTTAAGTCTCAAGCATTACTTTTTTCCACAATCATACTGAGGTACCTGAATTTGTCCTTGAACCACTTTCACCTCACCTTCTTGTGTTCACTGTAGTCACTAGAGTAGCTGTGGACTAAAAGTGAACATGTATCGTATCTTTAGGTTATAGTTGAACTTCATTGGGTGTTAATGAATACTGTTGGCTACTTTGTTAACCAGCAACAGCATTGCCAGTCCTGTCTGCTTGAGTCTACATGACTATCATTGATAAATGGGTTTGAGACATTACAATAAGTGCTCTGAATGTGAATAAGAATAATGGTTCTACAGTTACAAAATAAAGAGTCCACAGTGTTACTTTGGGTCTGCATTTGAGAGTAAAGTGTAGCTCCTTTGAATTACCTAATTTGAAAATAGCATCTGATGTTTGACATTTTTATATAGTGTAAGTAATTATTCAATATTCACCTAAATTCAGTTTTGAAATTTCTACCAGCACCACTTTGTACAATATTCACAGACAACCTATTTATGGCTCTGGTTTATGTGGAATCATATTATGTTTCCTTTGCTTAGTCTGGATTAAAGAGAGTTTACTATTGCTTTACTTGTAATTTACAGTTCAAGAACATTGAGGCTGTATGATTTCACACATTTTGAAATGGAAATGGTGTTTCAGTTTTTGGTTGTAATTATGTGTAGTGAAGGCATGTGGTCTGCTTTGGGCCTTTTTATTGCAGCCAATTTTAGTTCCCCTAGCACCACTCTGCACTTGAGCCACTGATGTATTTTGTCTCTAAGGACACTTGCACCTATTGGTGGTGACTCATCACCACCATCAGCAATCATCACCACCATCAGCAAACAGTATTGTCTTAGTTCAACAACACAAGAACTGTTACGTAAATTATAATATACATATAGTTTGAAAATATAGGTAAATGGACAGAGGGACATGAATAAGAAGACTTCAGTAGCCATTACATTTTTTGTTGTACAACATGTTTTACTTTATGCAAATTTGAAATGAGATTCAAGTTTCTGGCTAACAGAAAATGCTTTACACAGGACACCCTAGTCTGGTGTATTTATAGCTATATTTTTTATCATGTTAATACAAAGTTAAGCTAATTACAAACAAAATTTAGCTTGATGTAATTTAAATTATTTTCTCAATTTTGTGGCCCAGGTGACAGTCACCTTTCAGGAATTCCAGGAGGGAAGTTGGCATCAGAGCTATAAATAAACACCAGATTTTTTAAACGTATTAGTCTTTATTAACAGTAATGTAGCCGATTTGTAGTTTTTTATCTGTTTTCAAGAGGTCGTTAGTTGGTTTTATTTTTTGACATTCTTTATGACTGAGTAATATGTCAACAACTGTGAAAATCCAACAAAACTAACTCCCTCCCAAAAACAGAATTAAAGCTAAACTAGCCACTTAACTGTTATTAAATACTAATACGACATTTAAAACATCTGGCAAAGGCCACAGTAAATAAAAAGTTTCAGTAATAAGTTACTTGGAAGAGTAATACAGATTTATACCGGTTTCATTCAAATTATTAGTACTTTATTTATTTGGTCAATACAAACCTATATTCTTAACCACTATTGCCTCATACAGGTGCTACATTTATTTTTTGCCATAATATATTTTTTCAGAAAATTATTGCCTTTAGGAGTTTGGTCACAATGGGTCAGCCTTCATTAATAGGGGCACCTAACATCACCAAATGTGGGATACAAACTTGGGGGAGGGACTGTTTTTGTGCCTTGAGCGACAGTAGTGGGCTAAAGAGTAGCCTATCCGTATTTTTTGTTTTAATTTATAAATGATCCACGAGACATCCTAGAGTTAAATCAAAATTTGTGGTTATTTTGTATTCATTCATACACACACTGGTAATATTTCTATGGTGTGTGATTCACTTAATTGAGTGAAATTCTATTGTGATAAACAGTCACAAATTCGTGTCACTAGTAAAATTGAAAGTAGTTATGGAAGTTATGCCTCCGTGAAAGATACAGAAATAGATAAATATGAAAGCTCATGAAGTCACAATAAGTGACATCACCTGCTTTGTGCAGTAAAAATATGCTTATTTAAGGTATCTGATACCTGCAAAATGGCGTGCGCTGCTGCCTCGGGCCACAGTTGTCATATAAAATATGAACGCATTTTCATATTATTGTTCTGTTGTTTATTCAATGTTATGTTCAAGAAAAAGAATACTCATAATTTTAGTTAGTTTTTGGTTATAAGGATTCTTTGCGAAATACTATTATAACATTACCGCCCATGAGTTAGGAAACGTACTGAATCCTGGATCGGCTATGGTGATGTTAGGTGCGCCTATTGAAAGGAGACAACATATCAGAGGTCTAAGCAACAGCCTTGGGTCATACAAAATGAGGCAAAATAATTTGTTTACAATACAAAAATATATAGATCAGATTCTCTCTCTCTCTCTCTCTCTCTCTCTCAACCTTGTGGATCCTCTAAGAGATTTAAGATGAATCTTACATATAGTGGTATATGAATATTACGTTACCAACCAAGGGTTCTGGGTCAAATAGGTCCGTGGCACAAAGGGTGCAGAGTGCTGCTGGTGCAGCTGACTGCCAGTATGTATTTCAGTGTGACTGTGGCACTGAAAATTATATTCTTAAAATGCAGGTGATGCTGCATCACCCTTTGTTGTATTCTTCATTGGAAAAGATATAAATTTCTATTTGGTGTCAGAAATATGATGTGCATGTAAGTATGCATATTGCATTTCTTTTTATGTATATATTTATGGGTGAGGGTGGGGTGAGATTCAATGTACAAGCTGTAATGGTGAGTTCCAGAAAATGTATAGTTAGAAATTAGGTATGACACTAATTAGAAATATATATCTTATGGAGATAAATCTTATGAAGATTGTACCTGAAATATGATGTAGACTTTGAACCACTTGAAGAAGATTGGCTTGGCTGTAATATTGTAAATGAATCAGGTACTTCTTTGTATCCTGTTATGGTGACTTTTTTTATTATGATTGCCTTCATTACCGTTTACTTTATTATGTATCATTTCTGTAAAAATAGTTTTTCTTATTTTGCCTTCATTGAGTAAAGGGACTTTTGCATTGATCTTTATGTACTTGTTTGCATTGTACTTATGAAACTTTGTGTGTGCTGACTGTAAGACTTTATCTTGCATAGAAAATGGATCTTTCATGAGATACAAAGACATATTACTATATGTCCTATTTGTTGTATTACTCCATTCAACTCAAAATTTCTTTAGGTCAGTGTATCCCAATAAACATTTTTGTTTCACTGAGGTAATGAAATCACAATGTTTTGTCAGGATTTCATGTCATCTTTACATTGTAAATGTCATAATGTTCATTTTGAAGTTTTGTAGAAAATATTCTTAACATTGATACTCATCTTTTTTATACAGCATTTCAAATAGTTTTTGTTGATTTAGTATAAGAGTCAAATAAACTGCATTCATACTTAAATATCCACATTTACTGTGTATCATGATTTGATACTTGTATACTTGTAAATAATGTCAATGTGCAGAAAATTAGAGAGGCTCAAAAAGAATTATGGAATGTATTTGATTGGGCTTTTTAGGTACAGGAAATTGTACTGCAGGAAAAGAGAATGTTGAGTGACCTGTGAGAGGTCATTCAATCAAATGGGCATATGCCAGGGGAGTGCATTGCCTCTCCCATCCTACAGCCCTGACCCCAGGGTTCCCTTCAAGCAAATTGATATGCAGGCCTCCTTCCCATTCTAATTACCTCCAGGATCCATCAACTTACTTTGTGGGTGTTCCCTTGGCCTCATCCACTTGAGATTGTCTCTTACAGTAACAACCCAGTGAGCAGAGTTGACTTTTGGGTAACATACCACATGCTCGTATAACTGGAATTGCATTAATAGACTATGCAGGGAATAAATAAGCCATGATTCAGTCTCACAAAGTAATTGCCAGTTTTAGTCATTCCAATGATATTTCATGATTCTACATAGACATTTATTATCAAATTTACCCTTTAAGTCACTGTTTAGTGTTCGTGTCTCACAGCCATAAAGTGAGACAGGGAGCACAAGCACCTCAAAGACACAGGAATTTTTGGACTTCTCCACTGGCGTCACCATTGCCATATGCTTATGCGGAGCAATTCCATAATACTGTAGGCCAAACCAAGACTTTTTCACAAGACCAACTGTTGTTCTGCACTCTTACCAATTTTCCAATATCTCAATGTCCTCACCACACCCATAAACAGACTGTACTGTTTCATCCAATAAGCCTCCTAACACTTGTGCCTTGGTCTTAGCCCAGGAGACATGAAGTCCCAAAGGCAGTGCCTGAAGTGACTTCTCCAGTGACTGTGAGAATTATTACATTCGCAAAAACAAGGTTGATGACCCTAGTAATGCCAATATATGCTCCACAATGACTTCGGTCCACAACTCTGCATAATGCCCAACCTATACAAGTGTTGAAAAGTGATAGGGCAAGGACAAAGCCCTGCTTTACTGCTGTGTTCACAGGAAAGAAATTGACCCCCCCCCCTCCCACTTTGCACCACTAAAGTCCCATAGTACAGGCCAGTCAGTATGCTAATGATCTTTGCAGGAATCCCATGGAGTTGTAGGAAATTCCAGAGTGCCACATGATGCACTGAAGATATGAGGTTGACAAGCTGTAAGCATCCCCTGCTGAAACTCACATCAGCACTCCACCAGTACGCTAATCAATTTATCAGGCATGAACCCAGACTACTCAGATTTCAGCAACTTTAGCAGTAGGCCTATCACACTGAACAGTATAATACTGTGGTAGTTATTACAGTCCTAATGGTCTCCTTTCCCCTTCTAGATAGGAATGACCAGCCACCTCTTCCAGTTAAGAATGGTAATAGATTGCCATACATAAAACAAGATTGCATGCAACCCAAGGTTCATGGCTGGACCTCCAGTTTTGAGTAGCTATGCACTGATGTTACAAATACAAATACCCCTCAGCCTTGTTAACCCGTCAGACATCTCAAGATGCTGTGAGTTAGACTGCGCCAGACATCTTAAGATGACAAATGTTCCAAGGTGAATATTTATATTTCCCGCGATGCCAAATTCCAATGAACCTCGTGTGGCAACATCATCTCTCTTTCGCACCATGTACTCACCATTGTCATATTAGTTGCTCTTTAGCAGCCATGGAGAGTAGAATTATGTCATCTACTGATGCCAACCAGTCTCGTATAGCTCCTGCAGTCGTGACCGAGGGGGAGGCATGGGAGGGGGTAAAAAGAAAGTATTGGTAAAGAGAAAGATTGTAGTAGACAAATTTGAAAGAGACAGTGATTCAGATTGCATTCAACCATCAGATTCAGCTGGTCTGAGGAAGCGTGGCAAGCGTGAGCATGCTTCTGGTGCTCAACGTCACAGACACGCTGCCTCTCCAACAGTGCGGAAAGTTACTAGCTAGACTAGTAACTCACTGACATCATCATCACTGTCCGATGATTCAGAGTGGCAGAAAGATGAGGAAAACGACAGTGGGGGTATAAGAGAAGACTCAGCTAATGAACTGAGTGAGGGAGGGGTGTCAGCTGGTGTGGGAGAGGAGGGGGAGGCAGAGGGAGAGCAGGAGCCTCAGAGATGCGAGACAATGCGTACTCCATTCGTCTGGTCTGATGGATCAGATTTTGTGCCAGACATTCATAACTTTGACAAATATTGCTGGTGTGACTAATGACTGGCCTCTTGATAATGATGCACAAGAGGATTATCAAAATTGACAAAGTGATGTTTCCTGTGATATATTTTGTTTGTTGTAACTGGAATGAATAATTAGTGGCAAGAGAATGTTCAGACGTGACTGTGCCATGTGTCATCTTCCCTCTGCCACTGTCCTATCTACCCCGTCACTACCAGCGCTCCCAAGGTCGCCTCATATCCGCAACCTTTATCGCGCCATCATTACCACATTAAGTGAATTCTTATTATTTTTTTTGCACTATTTGGTGCTCAACATGTCTCTCTTGGGTGTTGTAATACTAAAAATTGTTTTCCACCAGGTTATTGTTTTGCCATTTATTGCGCACCCAGGAGCTATTCCCGAATCTTAATTGCACAGTTTATGGCTTAAGAAAGGGTGGGGTTTCATCAAAGGGTGGATCAGCATCCATTATTTGTTACCCAACAGTTGGAAGTTACCTGCTCAGAGGGTCAACTGTATACAGCTCTTGAAAGTACTCAGCCCAACAAGCTCTCTGCCTAGCCATGACTGACACAAGGCAGTCATCTGCTGTTTAGATAGCACTCCCCTGAAAGAGTGGCTTCAGGACTTAGTAGGCAAGCCCTCGACGTCCTCAGCAAGACTCCTGATACACCTCTCCTTATCTCTCTTCAGGAGAGCTCTAGTTTTACATGACAGACCCCTATGTTGGTCCTAATATCTAGCAAGCTTAGTAGTATGACTTCTCAATATTTTCCAGCGTCTCCTCAGAGGCAAACACATTCCTTGAACTTGGCATTCTCCAATGCACTCCTCTGCTGCTTGGAGAGTTTCACATTTAAAAATATGGCACAAGTCTCTAACAGGGTCCTTAATGGTTAACCCTCAGACAGCGGCAATATTTGAAGAGTAGCTCCCTCCAAAATGAATTGTCTATATATAGTCACTGCTGACCTTAGAACCGTTGCATAAATGTAGTTACATCGCATAATAAATGTTTTAACTCTCGTCTATATATAATATTCTACCGCAATCTGGAAGTATTGTTATATTTCTGCCACACAAAACTGACTGACTGAATTTTGGACCATCTATATATAGTTTCACTGCCATCTAAAGGTTAAGCACATTGAACCGATTAGACTGTCACTGCATGCTCATGGACACATGCTAAATCTTTCAATATGGTTACATTTTGAACTTATTGGCCTGACATGAAGCTTGAATGCTGCTACAAGTCTATGATCAGTTGCAAAGCATCAGTTGCAAAGAACTCTATACTACAGAAAATTCTGCAGTTCTAAAGTATTCTCCAACAATTCACTGAGTGCTTACAAGGCTGTTGTCAATCTCCTTAGCTATGCCTCCACTATTGCTTAACCAAGTGCAGAGATGCAGCTCTAGTCTCTGATACCAATGATTTGCAACTCTCAACCACCTGGATCTTGCAAAATTCAGGGTACCAGAACCATGGGGACCAACACATATCTCATAGCCAACTCTGTCAGAGACTAGAACTGCACCACTGAACTTAGCATAGCACTGCTGAAGAGGTGCAGTATGCACGGATGATTATTGAGCCAGAGTCCGTGCATCAAGATTTGCTGCGTGACTTTATATTTGCCTCCCATACCATTTATAAAAATGCAAGAGGCACTAATCATGTGTCAGGCAGCGACATACATCTTCTTCCCCACTCACTGATGTGAGGGAAGGAGGACTCCCTCCCTCCCCTCCCACCAGTAGGGGTTGAAAGTTTGTATGGCCTTCAACAGTTCAGCCTGAAATTTTCCCTACATCCTTATGTAGTGCCTGGAAACAAGTACTGAATTACTCATCCCTTCCACCCCCTCCACGTCTAGATTAATTTGTGTGTTTGAAATTTCTCATTTTCTATGAACTTTGGAGAGCATGGGCCATCACTATACCTGTTACCCTTTCTGGGAGACAACAGAATCACAGGAGAGGATGCCCACTGATATGCCACTAGTGTAACGCCCTAAATTTCCTCTATTCTACATTCCCACACGACCACAGCGTGTAACGAAACACACAAGATATTAACCCTTTTGTTGCTAAACGCTCGCAACGAGCACTAGCGCAACTTGCCGGTGGTGCTAAACGCTTACTGCGAACTCCAGTCGCACTCAAATTTGCCACGTATGAGAGTGTTCCAACACTGTTTCTCACCCCACAGCATTGCCAATTCAGTGGGTTTTCCAGTAAATTTGGTGGAAAATCATATCAGCCTAGCACGGAAAATCTACGGACAAGCAACTGGTGGATGTTGTTGTCCAATATAGTGGCATTTTTGCATAGCTTCACTTATCACATGACTGATATTTTGACCAAATAGTTGTAAATTTTGCAGTTGGCAATACTGCCCTGCCAGTACAACATCATCAAGAGATCTACTCAGTAGTTGCCTTACAGCTGACCGTCGCGCACGTATAAATCGACGTCTTCACAGGCAACACCCCCTGAACGTGCCTGTACATTCACAGGAGAGGATGAGGATTACATTACAGAATCTTATAGATCTTGGCCTCCTCTTTCCAAGGGTGTTTTTGTTTTTTAGCTGTCATGAATAGTTTTTGAGATATAGCGGTTAAAAGAGCGAGCACTAGTGTCACTTGTTGGCAGTGCTAAAAGCTCGCTGCGAGCGCCAGTCTCACTCGCAGCAAAAACACCTCCTGAACGTGCCTGTACATTCGCAGGAGAAGCTTACATAACCAAATCTTATAGATCTTGGCCTCCTCTTTCCAATGGTGTTTTTGTTTTGTAGCTGTGATGAATAGTTTTTGAGATACAGCGGTTAAAAGAGATCCCCTTCCCCCGCTGGTTGGCCTTAGAGGTGCCCCTCTCGCAGAGTGAGTTATGGGAGGCTCACCCATCAGGCAAGTCAGCTGCTCTACATTTATATTTCTGCCCATTTCTGCTGAATTACACAATGGGTGGAAAACATAAATGGCAAAACAATTCCAGCAATCACTGACTTATCTTTACATTGCTAGGAACAGTAATAAGGAAATTTGCAAACTAAAAGGACTGAAGCTTAGAACAGCACAAAACTTAATCCACTGAATTAAGGCTGATGGAGAGGGGACGGTCACACAATCCAAGAAACAACCAGAGAAAATAAAAATATTTTTTTAAAGAAGCAGGAACGCATTAAGACGATAGCTTGATGTCAATCCTTGCCTTAGAAGCAGGAGAGTGAAAGAACAAACTCATGCTCTTCTTGGTGATGTCACTCCATACATGATCTTGGCTGCAGATGTTATTGTGTGCAAAAGAAGCCACTGATAAATGACCTCCAAAGGAAGAGGAGGACTCATTTTGCCCAGCAATGTAAATATCAGTGATTATTGGAATTGTTGTGCCATCTGTATATTTTCACCCATTATGTAATCCAGCAAAAATGGGCAGAAACACAAGGATGTAAGGGAAATTTCAGGCTAAATTATTCAAGGCCATACAAACTGTCAACCCCTACTGGAGGGAGGGAGCCCTCCTTCCTTCACATCAATGAGTGGGGAAGATGTATGTTGCTGCCAGACGCAATTAATGCCTCTTGCATTTTTATAACGGTATGGGAGGCAAATATAAGGTTGCACATCAAATCTCTGGTGTAATAATCATCCATGCAAACTGTAAAGGAAAATTACTACATCCTCATAAGCACTCATTGGAGGATCCTTAAGAACTGTTGAGTTCTTTGCAACTGGCTTATTGTTGCAACACTCAAGCTTCATGTCAAGTCGAGGAATCTCAATCTGTAACCCTACTGTGTTTCCTCTTGAGACTGACTGCAGTACTATCAGTCAACCTCTTCTCCCTTCCCGCGAGGAAAGCAGTCTTCGTGGACCAAACGGTATTATCAGTGATGAGGAGTGTCTTTGTGTAGCGCGTGAAGCGGCGAACAGGAAGGAAACAAACTATTTTCTCTCCCTTCAGAAAGAGCCGCTGAAGACCACCTCTTCGCCAATATCTTCACACATTTAATGATTTATTACAACATTTTTCCATGTTACTGTATTATTAATTGGGTATAAGAACAATCTAAATTTTCTGGGCCTTATATAAAAAGTCATACAATGCGAGAAACAATATTTTTCTGTTTATTCAAGACCACTGTTCCTATAATAATATTAGCCAACATTGGAACACACACCCCCGCTTCACTATTCACCAGTTCCAACAATAGTTCTCATTCTTGAGCGTTTTTAGGGCTGGCCCTTTGAGCCACTAGCATGGAGGGTGCCTCCGGGATGCATACTTCCCAAGTCTGTATGGGTATGTGGTGCTTGGCTTCCCACGGCCAATCATTGTTGTCCCATCTCGTGATGTTTACCTGTGGGTGGACCTTAAGAAACCGCTTGAAAATAAAATATGTATTTTGTCGTCCAAAAGAAGACTAATGTAATATACATGCATATATTATGGAAGCACAAATAATATTGTAGTAGATTTATCCTAATGATCCTTAACAAGTGTTTAGTAACTAATGGCAAAATAAATATGCAACCTCGTTCTCTCTGTGCGAAGATCACAACAGCAGCAGCTGGATATAATGACGAGGAAAGCTCGGCAGAACAGATAATACCATTTTCCACTCACTGATAGGAGCTCGAAAACTAGTTAAAAAAAATATTCACATGGGAGAAATAATGAAGGGAGAAAGAGATGTCTCATGGAAAAGGTGGAGAATAAAGAAAATATACACATTTTATTCTCCAGCGGTCTCCTAAGCTCCACCCACAGATGACGTCACAAGCTGGAACAGTAATGATTGGCACCTCACACCCGTATAGACTGTGTGAGCTATATCTTATCCCGTGTAAATATATTTAGGACTAGCTTTTGAGCTCCTATCAGTTGGTGGAAAATGGTATTATCTGTTCTGCTGAGCTTTCCTCGTCATTATATCCAGCTGCTGTTGCTGTGATTTTCGCTCAGAGAGAACGAGGTTGTATATTTATTTTGCCATTGGTAACTAAAAACTTATTAAGGATGTTTAGGATAAACCTACTACAATATTATTATTTGTGCTTCCATAATATATGCACGTATATTACACCGAGCTTCTCCCCATCCAAATGGCAAACTAAACGCAGGAGCAAAAGCTCGCGAGCAAGCCATCCCGCGAGCAAAAGCTGCCAGCAAAAGCTTGTGCTCGCCAGAGTTGGTCCAGTGTGACGCCAGCAAAGAGTGTTGTGAGATGTATGTAGGGGAGGAATTTGTCCACCTTCTTTCCTGTGAACATAGGATTGAGGCAGGGATGTCTGTATCTTTGCTGCCCTATCACTTTTCAACACTTGCATGGACCTGGTTTTAGGCAGCTGTGGCTCAAAGTAATTGTGGAGCATGTATTGGCAATATCAGGGTCGCCAACCTTGTCTTTGCTGATGATGCAATAATTCTTGCTGAACTACTGAGTTTCTGGTGATGGCTTTTGAGGCATTGTACAAGGAGGCAAAGCCTTTGGGACTTCAGCTCTCTAGGGCCAAGACCAAGGTACAGGTATCTGGAGGCTTACTATAGTCTATCGACTCTAACTTGAGCCCTGTGGCTTGGCCTGGGGAATCATCATTGTTTACACATCTAGCAATGACCTGCGCATGGCGATCTGTCTCACTGTTAGTCTGTACGTTATCTATTTATGGAAAATATATATATATATATATATATATATATATATATATATATATATATATATATATATATATATATATATATATATATATATATTTCATATCTGACTGCATGGTGTTATGAATGGCTTGGGATTTGAGGGAAAGACAACGACTCTGTAAACCTTCCATTTCACTTGGCAACGTGGCTCATGCGACGTTGCCACCTGAGGGACCTTGGTAACAGGCGCCAGGCTGCACCATTCACCCTCTCTTAACCATGGAAGACTCACGTAGGTCTCATTCTCCTGCACAGCCAAGCAAAAGAGATTATATATAACGTAAATAAGAGAGAGAGCAAGCCCCTCTGGGGAGAGTGATAAAGTGATGTGGTAGCAGCGCAGTCTCCCCAGGCCAAGGCAGAGGGCTCAAGTTAGAGTCGACAGACTATAGTTGAAGTATAGTACATTCTGTTCATGTGTGTAGTGAGGACACTGATACCTTGAAAATTTTCACATACTTTGGTATCACAGTACAGAACAACGATGAGTCTTGTCTAAAAGTCTTATGGTGGATCAGTTTAGCCCAAAGTGTTGTGGTCATGCTCAGCAAGTGTATAAGGCATTGTTGATACCTGAACAGAAGGATCAAGATGCAAAACTTAAAGTTCCTTGTGCTCTCCCTTCTTACTCTTTGGCTGTGAGACACACTAAATAGTGATTTGAAGGTCTTTGACATTATGTGCCTACCCAGAATCATGGGATATCATTAGAATGGCTTTGCGTCAAATTGTTGATAACACAAGTGTGACCAAATTGAGGTCTATTACCCGTATAATTCGTTAATACCAACTCCAGATATATGGGCATATGGCACACTACCCAGAAGTCAACCCTGCTCACTGGGTTGTTGGTTGTCAGAGACAATACCAATTGGGTCCTTCACTGAGCTTGCCCTGCTATCTGGTGGCCCTGCTGGAGCCTCTGCCAGAGTCAAACCTGCAGCATGCTGGGATCCAGCAAGGCTTAATGGACATTTTTCTCTACCAAACTAGCAACATATCAGAGTTGCAATGGTCACTATCATATTTATACAAAAAAATCTGAGTGCTGTACATTATTCATGTCGTTAGAATGAACACTGTTGGCAAAATAAGAGAATTCATCAATATATCCTACAACACTCCATCCCATGGTTAATAGGAAGGCATCAGTGCGGCCTAGTGGGTAAATATTTCCGTCATGCAAGAAAAGAGGTCAAACAAGTCCAGCATAGTGTCATGCTTTCTCAATCACACAGTAGTGGTGGAAGGTAATGTTGAAAATTTTGCCACACAACATTCCTCTGGCTGGCACGCTGCTGCCTCACACACAATGCATTCCTGTCTCTCCAATCAGAGCACAGGAGGTTGTTTACACTGCTGCTAAAGGTATCTTACGCTGCTGGCAACAAGTGTTATACTTATTTCATATTTCTAATTTAAATCATAATACATACATCTCTAGCATCTTACAATATTACATTCATTATATGGAACTTTAAAAAAACAACATAGAGCATGTGGGAAAAAATATATGTTCTAATTTCCTATTGCTTGCATTTCCCCATTTCTTAAATACTACTAGTAAGTCAAGTGTCTGTACTGTAGCTATGAGAAAAATATGGGATTTCTAAATACTAGGAAAAAACTAGTCAGAAAAAATATTTGGACGTATGCCGCATGCATGATTTTTTTGGTAGTTCTACCAGGGCCACCAGATGGCAGGTTGAGCTCAGTGAAGGACCCAATTGGAGGCCAATGGGATGTCCATAAAGTTCATGGCAAGTCTATGGATCCTACCAGGAGGCACTGCATTTGCCAGCGTCTAAGATGCACCTCAATTTCAAGTGCTATACACCTATCTCCTGTATTTGTGGTCCCACTATTCACAGATTCATACCTTCGCAGATATCCCCCAAAATGCACAAAGGCTGCCCCTGAGGAATTTTTTGTGGCGCCAACCCAAACATTCATGGTCCACCTGTGGATGATTTGGTCATTCCTAAGGAAGGATGATATATACATGCACAAAGCAGCATAAGATATCACAAGTTTCATTATTCATTAGCTCTATGTACTATAAACTGTACTGTTATTTACCTTAACTTCTTAAAAATATGTAGTCAATGAAATCTCACTTAACTGTTCGGTCCTCACCACAGTCTCTTCCATTTTCTTATCCAACTTTAGGTCCTTAAGTGTATCCTGCCGTAAGTATTATTTATTACTGAATGCTTTTTCCTATAAAAATCAGGTGATAAAAACAGGAAATGGGTATAACACTGGATCATAATTATAAGCAGCTGTCCAGGTGATAGACATAAGCAATCAAACAGGTCTTGTCAGCAGTAGGGAGGGCAGGTATTGGTATCAGTACTGGTAGTGGTGGGTACTGACAGCACAGTATTCATTATTCTTGATACTAACAGAACATCATACACACATACATAAGAGTGTATCATGACGTATCAGTACTCACTGGCACAAATACTGAGCAGTCTGGTACCATTACTGTCATACAGCAAGTGTTTTTAGTACCAGTACCGGTAGCAGGAGGTACTGCCAGTGCAGTATTCATTATTCTTGATACACACATATGAAGGTGTGTATGATGACCTGTTAGTATCCACTGGTAGCAGTACTTAGCAATCTGGTACCATTACAGTGTTGTACAGCTGGTACTGTTAGTACCAGTACCATTACCTGTCCAGCTCTACTGCCGACAACCTGTTTGTTTACATTTAACAGGTGAACAGCTGCTTGCTCTTATGATCTAGTGTTTATACTTGTTTCATATGTTTATTACCTGATTTTTATAGAAAGAAGCATTCAATAGTAAATAATTTGCATGGTATGATATGCTTAAGCACCTGAAGTTGAAAAGAAAATGGTGGACACCGCATTGAGGACCCAACATGGAGATTTCAATGACTATGCGTTTATAAAAAGTTAAAGTTTATTACAATACAGTTTGTAGTATGTATAGCTCATGAAAAATGCTACTTATAATTTTTTTTGCTGCTTTAATGCATGTCTACATCATTCTTTCTTTAGGAACAGCTGAACTGTCCATGAGTGAACAATCAATATTTGGAGTGGCACTGCAAATAATCCTTTGGGGCCAACTTTGTGCCTTTTGGAGAAAATCTGCAAATAATAAACCTGTGAATATGGGGGAACAGATGTACAGGCAAACCTCGCTTTACAAACGTTCACCTAAGGAAAATTTGCTTTAATGAACGTTATGTTTTACTACCCTTCTTTACTTAAATGCCAAGTTTGTTTTAATAAATTTTTCCCATGGGCAGTTTTAAACTGACCACACTCTTAGTCAGCAGATACTTGCCGACCGTCTGCTTCCCACTCGTGTGTGTGTGTGTGTGTTTGTAATTCACCATGGTCTGATCACAAGGTGGACTCATCATTTCCAGCAAGTACCCTTCCAATTAGAGCAAGGCTTATTATAGTCAATCTCTGGGTACTGCTGGAACCCACACACACCACACACCCTATCCCTCTTGCTCAGGGTGGGACAGTAACCACTCCTTGTCAGTGGAAAAATCCTGGCCTAAGAGAGGCTCAAATCTCTGCCTGGCAGCACATAGCTTTTGACCATGGAGCAATTGGTGTGTGTGTGTGTGTGGAGGAATCTAGAGAAACTCCTTGGTCTTTGTACATATGTGTATATGTGTATGTACCTGTATCTGTGTTTACTTGCGTGTGTTGGGGGGGGGATCACATTGTAGTGTTGCCAAGTGTAGAAAAATTTGTTTGAGGGAAATTTGGGCTTCAGAAGGGAAAAAGATTAAATTTAGATTGGAAAAGACTTTTTATCAAATCTGGGGAAAGAGAGAATGAGAGGGAGAGCAAGACCAACGTGAAAGAGAAAGGGAGGTGAAGCGAGACCCATTTTGTCTTACGTCTAAGGCATCTAAGGTACAGTACTGTCTCCAGGATTGTGAGTTTCAAGTTTGCGATTCACCGAGTTTGCGATAGGGACCCCAAAAATTTGATTTTTATTGAAAACTGAAATTGCAATATGACCCAAGAGGAAAAGGAAAAGGCTGCTAAAACTAGGTTTTTTCACCTTGTTGTGGTCCTTGATTCCCATTCTCGCTCCTACCCACCCCCTGGGTCTTTTCATTGGCTGCGGGAAGCATGGTGAGTGGGATCCGGGCAGCCAGGCGCATGTGTGCGAGCAGCCCCAACAGCACACCGGGCCTGAGCTGCTGACAGACGGCTGATGATGGTGATGATGAGCATCGGTGACACAGACCCCGCATCGGCGCCACCCAAACGGCACCTTCATCGGGGCCCGTGCGTGTGTGGCTGTGCCCATCACGGGCCCAGGCTCCTCAATCTGCCAATTCCCACCTTCCACATGTTGCGCAGGACCTCTTTCTTGTCTTCCATCTCTTCCTTTTCAAAAAGAAGAGATGGAAGAAAAGAAAGGGGTCCCGTGCAGCATGTGGAAAACAAGAACTGGCAAATTGAGAAGCCCAAACCCACAACAAACACAGCCACACACACACACAGGCCCCGAGAAAAATACCGTTCAGGTGGCGCCAATGCAAAGGCCATGTCGCCGACACTCATCATCACCATCACCATCATCAGCCACCCGCCAGCTGCTCAGGCCCAGCACACGGCCAGAGCCGTCCGCACACATGCGCTTGGCCATCCGGATGGGTGGCCAAGCACAAGATGTCGACAGTTTTCAATTTTCCCCATAAGAATAATGGTTCAAAGTTTGCAATTTCAACGTTTGCGACCCACAACGTCGACCTATTTATCGCAAACTTGGAGACAGTACTGTATTCATATGAGTCCTAACATGTACAGTGCAGGCACGATGGACTCACCTAGGGGGGGATATATCAGACTAGCATATATGTACTGTATTTTATTCGCAGCGTATAACGCACACCCCAAACTTTAAGACAACAATTTTGGAAAAAAAAAAAAAAGTTCTAAAATCCTCAGAAATATGTACAGTTAAGGGCGCGTTTGAGCCAAGAATAAGAAATATCCCCCTAAAATTCGATTTTCTGTTTTTCGCATTTCTACTTTGGTCTATGTTCATGGATAACTGTTTTAAATATCTTAGCGGTACGATGCCTGTTTCCAATGGAAATTAGTCATTATCTGACACTATCTCAGGCCTGGAGTGGTGTGCGACCGCGCTCTAGAACAAAGGTGTTATGTGTTTATTACATTATTTATATGATTTTTAGGCAGTTTTTCGATATATGTAGATGCAAAGCAGCTGACTGACGAAGTTATTGACAAGTTCTCCTCATACTACACAAAGGCTGTCAGAGACAAGCATGAGACTGTTGGTAGCATGAGGTCAGCGATAATGGCCAGCTATTATCACCACACTGCCACCAAAATTTAATAACATCGGCTGTGCCCCAATTGTCAATCCTCATGGTGCTGGGTGCAGAGAAGCCTGGCAAAAGGGGAGAGACCAGCACCACACACTGACAAGAGGATTTACTTGTCCCACATACGTATCATACGACAACCTCAGCCTCACCAGGACGGTGTACCGTGACCTCACAAGACCAGAGCTGCTGGAGAAGTGCCTGAAGGGGAGGACACAGAACAGAAATGAAAGCCTACACGGAAAGGTCTGGAGGAAGGCTTCAAAAGACAAATTCTGTGGCCTACATAGGGCAGTCTTTGTGTCCCAGGTCACAATCCTGGAGCATAACTTTGGGCACAGTGAAGCCAACCTCCTGACCTCGCTTGGGTTCAAGAGGTCCTCTAACTTCATAGATTCTCTTCAGCGGAAGGAAAAGAGGACAAGCAGAGCCAAGAACGAGAAGAGGAAGAAGAAAAAGACAAGAAAACAAGCCAGCAAGGCAGCAGAAAAACATTATAAGCCTGGAGGCTTCTGAGTAAAAACCTATCTACAATGAGTGAGGTGGTGCCCCATGATACCCACACCATCGAGTGTATAATATTCTTTGAAAAGGAGGGGACCAGGTACCATAACTCAGAAATATCTGTAGAATAAAAATGCATTCCAGAAATAGCATATCAAACATATTATGGTAACGAAATGTATAAACGATGATTTCTCGAAATGTAAGTTATTAGCATTTTTGGTTAAATTTCTGATAACCTATAAAAGACATTTCCAATTGGATAAGTTCATTCAATAGGGTAATGGTAACACTATTTTTCCATCAAGACAAAATTCTTCTAAGCGCCATAGAATATTTTTTTCATTAATATTTTACACCTAAACAGCGATATGTTTGGTTACGTAATAAAAAAATATCTTATTATATATATGAAACAAAACATTGGCAACACATATTGGCCAAATGTTAGCACTGAGGTTACTTTACATTGTCCAATGAACAAAAAAGCTGAAAACCCATATATAAAAAAGTTATTTAGAACTCAAATTCGGTCAAAATTACCCCCCCCCCCCAAAAAAAAAGTTTTTCATCAATCAGGCTCAAACTTTGCCAGAGATGTTTGATTATAGTCTACTTTATTGTGTAAAATTTACAGCCAAAAATATGCAACTTCATATGCTTTCTAAGACTACGCGCCCCTTAAAGAACATTGATGATGTTCAGTTTCCCGAAATTTATATATTTTTAGTGTAACCTGTACTGCTTGAATTGACAAGTGTCCTTGAGGAAAGCAATGAAAATGGCGACCGGGTTGGTGTTGCGGGAAATATCTCCTCATACATACTGATTATGTACAGCTTCTGAGATCATGAAAGCAATGAAAATGGCGACCGGGTTGGTGTTGCGAGAAATATCTCCTCATACATACTGATTATGTACAGCTTCTGAGATCATAATTAGCATATTATTCTCACCATCACTCGTAGGTTATGACAGACAACTAGGCAAGACACAATTCATGTAGTTCTGGTGACACACGGCATGCAGGTGTTTGTTGTATGGGTGTGGTTGTGTGGTTTTCAAACAATGCAAATGGCGGCCGGGCTGGTGTTGCGTGAAATAACTCCTGGTACAAGACTCATGATGTACAGTTTCTGATATCATATTTACCCCATTATTCTCACTAATATTAATAATTAATAATGAACACATGGATATTTTTTTTCCAGTGTGATTTTTTATGTAGCTTGTACTGCTCGAATTGGCAACAGTGCTCCTTAGTCATACAAAACAATGCAAATGGCAGCTGGGTCGTGTTGGCGCCCAACGGAAAAACAGAACAACAACAAGGCATGGGCGATCCTCCACCGATTTAATTTTTGTATAGTAGTTATTTGATCGCCCTGTATTCTATGGTAACATATTATAAGACAGCTATGGACTACGAAGGATCATAAACAATAATAAAGGTAAGTTTGCAGTTGTTATTGGATAAGACGAAAAACAGACCCTTAAAAACACCCCAAAGAAGAAAAAAAAATCAATAAAAATTTGTACATTTGGCGTATAACACGCAGGGCTAAACTTTCAGGCATTTTTTATGTGAAAAATGTGCACATTATATGCCGCAAAATACGGTACTTGTATTTGCTAAACAATACTGAGCCATAATACCTTCTGCATTAGAGCCAATCTATCACATGGTTCTTGAATGTAGTTTGTTCTCCTATGTTATGTACGTAAAAAGCTAGTGAGGGAACTCGTGGTGCAATTTTTTCAGTTATACCAGGGTGTGTGTCAAATTTTAAGTGCAGTGCCTGCAAGGCTAGGGGAGTGAAGGTATAACTATATAACAGCTATAAAATGCATTTCCTGGATTCTTAGAGGGTTTGTAGGTAATAAAATAATTGGCCTGGGGGTAGGCTTCATCAATTCATGAATTTTCCTTGTATGCAGAGAGATCAGTACACAACCTTTGTGAACAGCAGGGGTCCACATTTAAGGTTAAGGATGTTAGATAAGGGAAAATTTGGGTTCATTGAAATTTATAATTGCTTCGCATAAAGAAATTTCGGTTAGAGAATGGTTTCTCAGGAATGTAACCTGTTGGTAAACCAAGGTTTGCCTGTATATTTTTTTCATGGACATTATTGCTGAAAATATGTTCCTTGTTATCATAGGTCTATTTCTACTTTGGTTTAGAAATAGTTGCATTTCAGCAAAAAAAAAAAAAAAAAAAAAAAAAAGCCAATAAGATTACTTATTTAGACAGCCATGAATCATTCACACATTTCAGTATACACCAAAAATATGCTAGACTCCTACATAATGCAACAGTTTTCATCATGACATAATACATCAACATTACTTGGCAGTATATACAATCCAATACAAAAAAAAGTGACAAAATTGGTTTTGTTCAAATTCAATTAATAAAATCAAAGATTACCTCTAATACATATCAGTAATAGGGGTATAATGTTTACACATTAATAGGTGCAATATTGTCAGACTCTCTACCAAAACAAAGCTGTAATTCATCAGATATTAAAATAAATCCAGACGATTAAACATGAACTGGACCAACCCAACTTAAAAATTCTCTGGGTGTTTGACAGTGGTGCTGCCTGTATATGGAATATGGTCAATTAAAGAATTATGACTGGTAAAATTGTAAGCACAGAGAATAATGACTAAAGAGTGATAATTCCCTTTTTTACCTGTTTCAAAAACATTAGCACAGGATAAAATATAGTAGAAAATTATGTCTGCTATGAGAGCTATTTTAGTAGTGTGTGGATGGAGTGTCATGACAATATGTACACGAGATGTGGCATGGATGAAACAGAAAAAACAAGGTTTTTATCTGACTCCATTTATGTAATGCTTTTGTTTATTCTCATTGGGTGTCAAGTTTCAACTATCGACACAATCCTGCTCGAATATCAGTGTTCTCTCACTGTATACACCACTACTATTATGTCAAATGACCTAATTCTATAGGTGGTTTGGTGAAACCAAAAGCAAAACATATTTCATTGAGATCCAATTCATGAATGTTAAAAATCTTCTTCAGCTTATGACACTGATAGGCTCTCACATACTTTTTGTAGGCAGTCTTCCCCATCTGCTGAATATCTGCATTATGTGCAATATAGGAATTCATCTGAAAAAAAAAAAAAATTATATATTATATATATATATATATATATATATCAGAAAAAAATTGCTACAAAACCAGAAGAGGAATACAAAAAACAGAGAAATTTAGAAAAGTGTAAGCCTGCTCACTGTAAGTAAGGGAAAGTTAGGTAGGGGTCTGTCGCCACCCAGCAGGTCTCTACAGGCTTGAGGAGGGGGGGGCCAGGGGGGGGGTCAGTCATAAATCTTAACAATACTCGGGAAAAGTTTCATTTACCAGTATCAAAATAACAAATAAATGTAGAATATTCCGTGAAATGTTTCATTTAACAGTGTCAAAAATCATTCAACAGTATCAAAATAGAATTCATCTCACTCAGACATTCTGCATGCCACCAGCTGTCACACAATACACATTTTATCCTTAACTTTCCTTTTGTTTCACATTGACATTTTCCACAGAGCTGTTCATATCATCAATTACATCATCTTTCTTTCCTTTTCTCTTTTCTTTTCTTTCCTGTTGTTTTCCTTCTGCCTTTTCTTTTCCTCCATTCTCTTTCTCTTTGCTTCAGCTTCTTGTTCTATAATTTTTTTCGTTTCTTTCTGTTTCTCTTCAATCATTTGAGCAGGCTGGGATGTGTAAGGGGGGTTGTGGAGCAGGCTGGGATGTGGAAGGCAGGCTGGGATGTGGCAGGCTGGGATGTGGAAGGCAGGGAAAAATGTTGGAGAATGCTGAGAGTGGGAGCAGAAGGAACAGAGGTTGAGATTGTTAGGGTATGCGGGAAGAGCAGTGATGCCAAAAGATGCTGAGGTAGGAGAGTGACTGAGAGCAGCGCTGGAGAACTGCAGCTTTGGCAGCTTGTCTGAGTTGAGTACAACCTCAGGGTTAAAAGATAGATCCCCAGAACAACAAATCTTGTGTAAAAGCTCTGTCTGGTGTGTAGTGTCCCCAAGCAAAGCTTGATCCAGTGGCTGGATAAGGTGGCATGCATGCTCAGGCAGTAAAGGATGACACCATTCTCGTTACACAGCCGTGCTGATTGCCAGGGAATGATGGCTCAGTGATCCAACCATTTCTTCAAAACCTTCCAACGCATGAGCGAGGGATCTCTGGTGTAGGGAAATCAGCAGCGGTGGAATGTGCTGCCCCATGGCAGAGGAGCAGGCCAACATTGTCTGTCATGCTGATGATTTTCTTTGTCTTTGGACATATATTAAAACCACTTTCATCAGCATTAAAGATCCGGTCAGGAGAGGTCAACAAAGTGGGATCCATCCTTTGTCACAATTGTTCTCTCACGGAAGTGGTTGTGATGCCTCTTGAAAAAACTCGCATCAAACTTTCCAACACTTCAATCAGCCAATCTACTAGCTTCTTCTCCTCTTCCATTGACAGAACTGTTTTGGGAGCAGGCTCTGACCTTATCCCCAAGGGTGGCGTAAGGGATACCAAAAGTTTTGGAGGCTATTCAGGGACATCTGTTTAGATCTTACCAGCTCCACAGCTTTCTCCACTTGTTCTTGTTTGTACCACTGTGTTGATGCCATTTCAGCAAGGGCTGTTGAAAAGGATCAGAGCAAAAATACAAATTAACATGCATAATGGAATAATATTTTTTTTTTCATTTTTTTCAAAAAAAAAAAAAAAAAACTGCTGACACTCAGGCATGTTTATCCTCAACCATTTGACAGTCATGTATTATAACAAAGAATTGATTGACAAGTTATGTCAGTTTTGTATCAAAATGAAGACAACACCTCAGTATAGCGGAAGACGCACTGCCTCTCTCCATTTAAACACTCTGTTTGTGTGTTATGACTCTCTCTCTCTCTCTCTCTCTCTTATATATATATATAAATATATATATATATATATATATATATATATATATATATATATATATATATATATATATATATATATATGCAGTAAACCCTCAGTTATCCGGGTGCACCGTATCCGACCTCGCCCGTATCCGGGAGTTTTAAAAAATATTTGATTTAAAAAAAAAATTAAAAAAAAAATGCCGCGCCACCAAAAGTTGTTCAAATTTCCCACAGGATGCCTCTAACCTCAGCCCGGGCGGCGCACCACACCCGTAAGGCGCGCCCCAGCTTGCACTTACCAATGATATTGACGTCTTGGTGCAAATGTTCGCAGGAAAGCTCTGTACTTCTTGGTACAACTGGCACGTAAACGTTCTTGCCGAGCGCTGCAGACCATATCGAAGTGACAAGAGTCAAGGCAGTGCAGGTTTAAATGGCAGGAGTATCAAAGGACTGCATAAATGAAACACACAGTGCGAACCCTAGCTTAAGCCTTGATGACTGCCTAAATCCAGACTGGACTAGTTGAGTAGGGCTCTGTCCCCGTGGAGAAGGCGTGCGGGTCTGCTAGCACTCCTGCAGGAGTGAGGGCGGAATAAGAAATGCGGATAAGTACCGCCCCCGGTCCGACATGTGAAAGAAGGATTTTACCATGCTTACAGTAAGGCGAGTAAAGGGGCCCGCAGGGGTTCGGGAGTCCCGTGGGCCAGCCCAATCTGGAGGTGCAGGCTGGCCGTAAATCGTGGTTACTTCTTGTGGCTGGCCTCCCCATGGTCCCGCTGGATGCACTGTGCAGGGGGTACCCGCCCCCCCTGGCTCACAAGGGCAACACACTGTAACTAAATAGCCACAGATCACCGTGCAAGCGGATACGCCAGGTTGTTTTGACTCCTTGGTTATCCTCCCCACTCACACTCAAAGTGGGGCGGCTTGGCGTACTTGCCTGGCGTCTGTGGGCCTTCGGGCTCATTGACGGGCTTAAAAGGGTAGCGCCCTGGGGTGCCTGCCTGGGCGTCTGTACAGAAACCTGCTTTGAGCACTTGATGCCCATTGCCGGCCCAGACCGCTTCGGGTATCGCTCTGGTATGCCTTCTGGTTGACCCAGGTGGTAAAGCCCGTGGTGCCTGTAGCCACGAGGAACGCAGCTACGCAGCGATAAATCCGCGGGCGCACACCTAAGGGTGCGTTCCCACCAAACCATTCAATTCAATTCCATTCCATTCAATTCATTGTCATTCATGAGTGGCTATGATGGATCACGTTAATTCCTAATGTAAGTTCTCCACAGGTCATTCAATTCAATTCCATTCCATTCAATTCCTGGCCATTCTCATTCAATGATGCATCTGGTTCCAAAACAATCTGCAATTATCTATATTAATTACAGGTCTATTACGTGTTTGGTTAAATAAACGCCAACAAATTATTGAAGAGCTTTCTTCTGCTTCAATAGCACGACGGGTAATAGTTTTTTTTTTGAATGAGTAGAGCCTCAGTAAAACTTCGACCCTTAAATTTCTCCTTGTCAATCCTGAAGAAATCATGAAATTTATCTGGATTATTGAGCAAATCTGGGAACAAACAACAACAATGTTATTCTTGCTAGGTCACTGGCGTCCATCATACGAAGGCTTATTATTGCATAGATGACCTGAATGAAAAGTAAGCTGATGGCGTTGGTTGGACGGTGTTCATTCCGCACCTAAGAACAGCACAGAGCGTCGCCCTTCCAGTTTTGTAAAACTGCACCCGTAAAAAGTTTCTCGTGGCAGTGCTGGGTCTGCAAGAAAGCCTACGTGGTAAACACGATGGTGCAGACTTGGGCGGTTAAGCTGCCACAAATACCTGGGCTTTTCTGGGTTGGGTCCAGGGCCCGCTGCTGTGATTGGCCAGGCAGGAGAACATTAGCTGCTGCCTGTGAACACAGGGCTAGGCACCCCAGCAATGGGTTAGTGGCTGAGGCTGTCACACCTAATTGCTGAATCCCAAGTAACAGATCCCCCCAAGGTGCAGTAGGACTGCGATGAGTCAGGGAGAGATTGCCGCGAGTGCTAACTGTGACGACGTTGCTCGAACCCTTCTCTCAGCGCCCGGAGCACGTCAATCACGCGCATTTCACTCCCTGGTGCAGACTGACTGCTACAAAGCCATGGGGCGTACCATATTATGAGTATGGACAGAAGCACCTATGCACTCTGTCGTTGCCTTTATGGCAGGCCATGATTGAAAGCTGGGTTTGCGGGCCCATAGACTTAACTTACACCATATTCAGGTTTTTCCCATATCCGGGTGCCCCCGTGGCTCTATTAACCCAGATACCAGAGGGTTTACTGTATATATATATATATATATATATATATATATATATATATATATATATATATATATATATATATATATATATATATATATATATATATATATATATATATATATAAATAATCATGTGAGTATAACATAGCTTGAATAACATAATACATGTTAATTTAATATTCTGAATAAAAAAAATGAAGAAAATGGTCCTATAGATCTTGATATATTGTAACTTAAAGTCATACTGCACTCAACCCCTCAGAAAAGATGACTGTTTACATTTATTAAATACAACTGCAGTAAATGATATCAATTTAATTTTATGGTTGATTAAGATATTTAACTGTACCAAGTATACTTTAAATCACTGATCATATTTCAACAGTTCCAGGGTTACATAAAATATACATGAGGGCAGCATGCAGCCCCAAACAATGAATAGATCACCCCTGTTCTGGAAAATTAAACCTTGAATTATTTAGAATTGAATAAGTAATTTGAATGTAAGAACAAGTCTGAGGTCAGTTGTAAAAAACTGCCCATCAAAGAACTTTTGAGGATTATTTTCATCCTCGAAAATTACTAATGGTGTACTATCATGTTCAAGGGACAATGATGACCACCCTGAGTGAAAATTAGAAATGTGACAGCAGCAAAGGCAACAAAACAATAACAGAAGCAACAATATGCACTATTAAAGGATAAAGAGGAGGTAAAATAAGTGAGTGAGTGAAAGAAAGTAGAGGTTAAGAAATAGGAAGAGGTTGTTTAGCAGTATCATGTCTTATAATTTCGACAGTTGCTCAAACGAATAGTGTACACGCAGACTGCTGTATCTGGACCAACTGCGTGGTGATGGCAGTGATCGACAAGAATTTTGCTGAATCATTGATGACGAGAGAGCTTGCCTACTTGTGGTAAAGGGAGGTGAGTTTGTGAGTGTCAGTCCTATCTGAAATTAACAAAAACAACTCGGAAGAATTGGTCAAAGATCATGAATAACTATGAAAGTTGTTGAACTTAACCCGGTAGCTGCGGGGATGATGTTTCTTAAAGGCCCCTCTAAGTGAATTAATGAGAAAAAATCATTACTCACGCAAATCATTTCATAATATATATAAATGTATTTGTGATCAGTTTATGCATAATTTATTTTGGGGGGTTTATATCATAGCAAAAATTTGGCGCTTGTACATGGTAAAGCTACAAATTTGCCCTGTTGCTACTACTGGGTTAAAGCAACCAATTGGAAACAAGATGGAGGGTGGCAACAGCCTAGTATTTGCATGCACAGGGAGGGACTGAGGGTTTTTGGTTGAGGACTTATACATAAGATGGAGTCTATCAAGATTTACTGGTCTTGAGTATGTAGCCAAACATACCATAAAGAAGCTAAAGCAGTTATTAGCCTTTGTAAGGTAATTGGGACAGGAGATGCAGACCTTAAGATTTCAGGTGAGCTCACTAAAATCACCATATGCTGATGAAGAGAAAGAAGTGTGAGGTAAAACCGAGCAATGTATCAACCATGAATTAAATATAACAAATCAAGAAGGAAAATGAAAGACTGGAAGAAGAAAGGGATAAGATGGAAAGACAACCATTGGAAAATGCTATTTAATCTAAGATCAATCAATCAATGGGGGCACTTTGCCTCCCCCACCCTATGACACCAAACCCGACAAGTCTCCATACAGGCCCCCTATCCACCTGAAGTACCTAATGGCAGGATCTATCAACATGCTTAACCCATAAACTTTGGGCATCCCCTTGGTCTCCTCCACTCAGGATTGTCTCTTGCAGAAACAACTTGGTAAGCAGGGTCAGCTTCTGGGTGGCATACCACATGTCCATGTAGCCAGAGTTGAAATTGTCAAGCTATGCAGGTAACAGGCCTCAAATCTAGGAAAATCAAACCTAGGAAAATCGCCTGACTGACAAAGTCATTCCAGCGATATCCTATGATTTTGCGTAGGCACATATTACCAAAAGCATCAATCTGTCTCTCCAAGTCATTCTTCAGCGTTCATGTACAGGTAACTCTCGATTTACGTGAGTATTGTGTCCTTGAAGAGGTTGCGTAAATCAAAAACAATGTAAATCAAACAAGAGGTAGGTTTGAAGGTTTCTATCGAAAAATAAATATTCACTTCATTCACTGGAGAGAGAATATCCATATCACCGAGATATCCACTCAGGCACTCAGTCTCAGCCTCACTCGTGTGAGGAAGAAATGAGGGACATCATGAGCGACTGGGTAGTATTGGTACCAGTACCGAGCAGAGTGGTACTGGTACCGTACCATATAGCTGGTACCGTTAGTACCGGTACTGGTACCGGTACCTGCTCACCCCTATTGTTGAGTTGCGTGGCAGCGTGGGTACTGTATTGTTGTTCAAGTGGCGCGCGGGAAGAACTGAGCTCAGCTGTGTAGCCGCGGCGCCGTGTGAGTCCAGTTGCGTGAGACATCTGGTGGCCACTCCATAAAATAACACATATAAGTGAAAAATACGTGTAAATTAAACATTTATTTGGACTTTGGATCCCGCGTTATTTCAAAAACACGTAAACCAAACTCGCGTAAGTTGAGAGTTACCTGTATCACAGCTGTAGAGTAAGACAGGGAGCACAAGCGACTTGTTGATCTGGATCTTTGTCCTGCACAGGTATCGAAAACATCAAATACTAGTGCTGAGCGAGTCCATAACATTGTGGGCCAAGCCAATCCGCCATAAGGCTTCCTGGCGAGACTCACCGTTATTCTGAACTACACAACCAAGGTATGTGAAATTTTACAAGATGTCAAAGTCCTCGCCACTTGCATGAACAGACTGTACTGTTTCATCGAGCAAGGCTTCAAACACCTGCACCATGGTCTTGGCCCATGAGGCCTGGAGTCAAAAGGGCTTCACCTCCTCGTGCACTGCCTCAAGAGCCATAACCAGAACCTACAGAGGATTACTGCATCATTGGCAAAAACAAGGTCAATGACACTGGAATAACCAATAGATGCTCCACAATGACTTTGGTCCACAATACTACCTAGTACCCAGTCCATACAAGTGTTGAAAAGGGATGGGGCAAGGACACAGCCCTGTCTCACTCCCGCATTCAAGGGAAAAAAAGCTGGACGCACCCCTTCACAGCACTTTCAGTCCCAGAGTACAGGCCAGTCAGCAAACCTATGGTCCTTGCAGAAATCCTGCAGAGTTGCGGAACCCAGAGTGTCTTACAATGCACAGAATCAAACACCTTGAGATCGACATAGGCTGCAAGCATTCCTTGTCGAATCACATCTGCAGTCCACCTGTATGTGGATACAGTCAGTTGTTGACTTGTCAGGCATGAACCAAGACTGCTCAGGTCTGTGCAGCTTCAGCTGCTGGCTGCAAATCCACATCAACAAAAGATGGGTAAGCATCTTGCCTGGCGCACTGAGCAGCATAATACCACATAAGTTGTTGCAGTCCTGGGGCCAGATTCATGAACTTTACCAACCATCACTGCAGTATCTCTCACATTTACTGGAGCACTACCAGACCTCTGTATCTTTCAAACTCTACATTCATAAACACTCTGGTAACAGGTCGGTAAGTTACCCTAGCAACCAGTTGTTGCACTTGGTAACCAATCACGTGCAAGCTTTTATACTGTATCTTCAGCTTTCACGCGACTTTAGTTTACATATACATATTTCAAAAGCAAGACGTGTATTGTGCAGCAGTAAAGACTGCTCTAGATGTAAAAATAAGCAGTGCAGCCCCTCAATAAGATGCATTTTGCTACTATAGCTTACATAAGAGCTGTATATCTGCATAAAGTATAAAATCTATGATTACAGATTTTTTGCTTGTTTGTTTACATTCTTACGTTCCATATGGAGTTACTCAAAGGCTGGCAACTCTTGTCGTGGTCAGTGATCACAGTGATAGCATTATCGAAGAGAAGGCAGGCAAATTTCACCAGGAATAAGCTCCTTACCCTTCCAGGAGGTCAGAGAGAGGTGGTACATTATAACTGGGGCTATAACATTACAGATCAAAGTCTTGGTCACTCCAGTTAAAAAACATCAGCTGTGCCATTAAATTTGAAATAGCCTACTCATCAGTCTTTCCACAGCGGTAACTATTGTTTGTCAGTTCCATTCACCACAGTAACTTATGTTTGTCAATTCCATTCACTACTAAGCTTATCTGTTGGTTATTTATGTCTAAAGCTATGGAACAAGTATAAGTAGAAACTTAAAAGTGAGGATAACTCATCGTCGCTGCAGCTACTCATATGCTGCACCACCCACTTCATCTTTTCACGTCTCTCCCCTTATTTCCATTATTATTATACATGTTCATGCTCCTACAGCTATGAAGATCATCACAATTGCATTGTCATATTCAGAAATCATCAATACAAGCAGTTAATTTTCATACTCCTACGAAAAGTTAATCACAATTGCATTGTCATGTTCAGAAATCATCAGTACATGCTGTTAGATGGCAAAATAATCTTAAGGAGGCAGCGTTTACCCAGCTTACCAGACCTCCGGTAACTCACTGGTGCTCACAGCGGTGGTAAAGTTTGGCCTTACCAGAGGCTTGGTAAGTGGTTGTTGAATGTGAATTTACAGAGTAGGCGGAGTTACCAGAAAACTAATCAATCAGAGGTCTGCTAAATGGTTTAATGAATCTGGCCCCTGGTTGTCCCTCTCCCTTTCCAGATTGGAGTGACCAGCCCTCTCTTCCAATCAGGAGAAACATTACCAGAGTGCCATAGAGCAGTCAAATTCGCATGCAACCTGTGGATCATAGCCTCACTTCCAGTTCTGAGCAGCTCTGCACTAAAGTTACACATACCAGTTAAAGTTTTTAAATGTAAATTATTGGGATTTGTAAAGGATCAGAATGCAAATGACACTATAAAATGACCTGATAGTGGGGAGGGCTATGAATGTCAAACACGAACTCTTCACCTGACATTTCAAGTTTAAACTTTTTTATTTATTTATTTATTTTTTTAAATTCCTGCCCAAACTGAAGTGCGCCTTCTAAGCCCATGCGTCTTATAAGCCATCAAATACGGTAAATGCAGTACATGCTTATCCTTGAACTGTATTTTAAAGTGTTAAAAGTGTCAACAGTGTTCAACTAAATTGTTCCCACTCACCTTGTTCTGAACATTTTTGAGATCTCCACTAAACTCTATTTCGTCAAGTTTCACTTCCATGCCCCTAAGAACATCAAGGTAGTTGCATTCCTCTGGCCTCAAAAACAGGAGAGCCTGACCAGTGCATCCTTCACCCCGGCTAGTTCGTCCAACACGGTGAATATAGTCCTGAAATAGCAAAACAGTGAACACAACATTTTTATGAAAGTGTTGTCTTGGCGATACTTACAGTCTGTGTCAATTGACTTTTCGTACCGCTTTCTTCACATGTAAATACGCGTTCATTGTATACAAACCTTGTTATAACAGTTAACCCGTACAGTACCGGGCGATTTATATAATTTTTTTTTCTTTTTCTTAAAAATGTTCCATGTAACGGGAAAAGTGGAAAAAATAAGAAAAAAACATATGTCATGGACCTATTTTTCACAGAACTCCATGCAGTGTTACCACAGTGTGGCTGGTGATGGTTTGTGGAGGATTTGACTTGTGATAGAGGCCAGGTAGCCCATTTTTGTTGCACACAGGTGTAGAATACTCCAGAGAGCACCATTTCATGGGGTATAAGTGTGGGATTTTCAGAATTTTAGCTCACTCGTACACATATAATACCTTACACAAACGGCATTTTCTACAATCAAAAACTTACTTACAGGTATGTGCACTTTATTACTGCTCTATTTTCAATAAACTAAATGATAAATGAATTGGTAATTGTTTCTCAACCCTCTTATAATATAACATACTTACAATATTCACTATATTATTTAGAATTGCGTCAATATCGCATTCCACTATTTACACATGCGTCTATATCGCAGTCCATACTATACCACACTAATACTTCACGAGAGTGCGGTATTTTCTGAAGCAGGGGTCAACACACAGCCCCACATCAAACTCAGGACAGTCGAATCTCATGTCCTTTCTGCGGCGCCTCGGGTACGTACGGTGATGTTAGTTACAAAGGCAGCTCAATATAGTCTATATCCTCCTCATCAAGCACATAATCCTTGTCCGAACCAGTCTGAGAGTGCTCCCACTTCTTCTTCAGATGAGGAAACCTCAAACTCACTGTCTATCGCCATAGCCATGGCTGTGGCTAAAGGAATGGACACCCGCGACATTGTTAACACTTGATCTTGATGTCACAGGTGGCTTGGGATTCCTCCCCAGCTTGGGTAGTGTTGCCTAGAGTCCCTTGATAGAGAGAGTCCCGACAACCTAAGATTTGGACGCCCTTATTGGCCCTGTTTTCGCCGCGCTTTTCAAACGCTAGCACACACTCTCTTTTGTATTTCTGTTTCACAGCCATATGGGTTGTCCACTGAAACTGAGCATACTTGTGTCAGACCTGCACACCTTCCTCTAACAGCCAGCAGGGAGCCAGCAGCCAACGAGCTCTGGGAAAGTAAATAAAAGACAGTTTATGTCTACATCAACAGGTATCGCCAACCCACCATTACGCCCTTATACTTTACCATAATTTGGTCACCAGCCGTTGGAATGTGCCGTAAGAAGGTGACAGGAGATTATTATTAGCCTAACAATCAGCCACTGTCTCAGTATAGGCACTCAGTAACCCATGCAGCCTGTGATATAGGCGTGTCACGGCGGGCTGCTGACGACCTTGAGAGGCGGCAGCGCTCAGAGGGTACCGAAAGACTTCACACAAGTCTGGGTGCTTCTCTTTGAGTATTGCTGCTATGATGGATGGATTTAACAATACTTATCGCTGTAAAACATTATCAGCAGCAGTTGGGGAAGTCTTTCTATTACCTACATATCCCTTCATCGCCTGACCCTTGCCTGCAGGGAGGGACGCTGCCTCCTGAACGTCATGAGCCTTGATATACTTGTCATGGGCCACGTGGCTGACACACTACCCAAGCTCCATCAATGCAAAGGCACTTTGCTTCCTTTCCATTACCTGCTTGCAGTAAACTTTAGCATATGGAGAGAAAATTAGTGTAAACTAATTATCTGGGGGTGGAGGGGGCCCTGATTCCATTACTCGCCGTGCTGCTCTCTTTATTGTGTTAACAACTTAACACACACACACACACACACACACACACACACACACACACACACTATTGCTGCAATAAATGTTCTGTGCAATTCCAAGGTATTGTGAAGATAAGTCATCAATGATTATAATTCAATAACATTTAATTTAATTTAAATACTTATTGTTGATTAAAAAAATAATACAGTAAAATACTAAGGCCATGTAAACGTGTTTCATTTTGCTTGAGGGTCAAAATAGCTATAGGTTTAGAGAATACTGAAGGAAAATGAACATGTCTTCAACATATTATAATGACATTGGTACCCATGAAAATGAAGACTGCATGTGCAGCCTTATACATTAGGCTATTAAATAAAGATGCACTTATGACCCAACCTAGAGGAGTTTCTAGCTGAAGACCCTTCACGTACATGAGCAAATAGTAATCTAACCTATCACCGCTGAAATAGTAATATTTCCCCGCATTTTAAAATCTCATAAACGAGTAATAATAATGGAAACGGTTACCAGAGTGATGACTAGCAAATTCAATCTCAACAAATAATGCATTAACTTTTAGAGTGAGTTGGGTGTGATTCTAGAGTTTTACCATGATAGGTATGGCTTCTGTTCATTAAACTCTTGTAACACGTCCAGTCTATTAGACTGTGGCCTTGATGAGTGTGAAATATCCATTGTGAGTCTGTAATAACAGCTAGAGCCCTGTGGGAGAGATCACATCCAATAATTTTGGCCATAAGGGCCACAGCTTCCCTCATCAGCTTCGATGTCTGGACCTGAGGTGCACGATTGTTTCAGTCCTTGTAGCTGTGCCTCTCTCACAATGATTTCCAATTTTCCATAGACAGTACAAAGGGAGGGCAGTTATGACAGCAAGACACACAATGGCAGTGTATGTGTCGATGTCATAACCGATGGTTTCCTCCCAAGACGACTGACTGTTAGCACACCTCCGTCTGTCTTCTCAGCGGCCTTGCAGTTAAATTATACACTTTGTATCCCCTCTGTGGCATGTTCCTACAGCCGAAGGCTAGGCAGCAAGGCATTGTTACATTAAAAAGCAGCCAAATCCGCTTCCAAAATAGGTAAAATTATATTTTTATTACCTCAGTTCAAAGTCGGTGCGGTGCTCGAAGGGCCAAAAATGGTGCCCAGCAGCCTTATACACTGGGCCGCCTATGTCGGGACTCTCTATAAAGGGACTCTAGCGTTGCCAATGCTACAAACGCATTCGCGCAGTGTTGCCATTGTCTACAGCAGTCTCTGTAGCAAAAATAAACCCACTACATCCACTGTACCAGTGTCTAGCAAGCGCGACGTACATACATGTCGCCAGTATTTCTTGTGTCCATAAGCGCTGATGTGTATACGCGTCGGCAGTATTATACGGGTTAAATAAATTAATAAATAAACATTTGATTTTGCACAAAATACTCATCAATTATGTAAATAATACGTGGCTGGATTGCCCTTCCTCTCGAAAACTTCCTTTAGGCGTTTGGGAAGATTTTGCGAGGCTCTTCAGATTGTCGGGGTCAAGCGACTCCCGGGCACTGCGCAGCTCCGCCTCCAGCTTGGGCAAAGATGGCGTGTCTTTTTCTTTCAACCTGGATTTGATTATGGCCCAAAGGTTTTCGATGGGTGAAAGATCAACAGAGTTCGCTGGCCAGTCCGTGATATAATTAATACCACAGTCAGATGGCCAGTTTTTTATCAGTTTTGCCATGTGTGGTGGAGTGCCATCCTGCTGGAAAATGTCTGTGCCACTCTTCTCAAAAGATGACTCCAAGTGCTCGTTCAGAATTATGTAATAGGATTCTTTAGTCACAGTCTCATTTTGCGGTAATATCACTAAGTCACCCAAGCCATCATACCCAAAGCTGCCCCACACCATTAAATGCTGAGTGTGTCTTACAGCAGCAGCGACGCGATTCACTGCAAAGGGGTCCAAGACATGCGGCCGCCACACTGCCTGTCCTGATGTGTCACTGACACGGAATGTGGCTTCATCAGACCACAGCACCCTCTTCCATCTCTCCAAGTTCCAGTCTTTATGTTCCTTGGCGAACAACCCCCCCCTTTTCCTCTGTACGTCATTAACTATGGACTTTTTCCACGACCTCACGTTTCTGTATTCAAGGTCATCGTGCAGCAGGGGCTGAACGGTTCTTACAGACGTGCCACCAAAGAGGTTTGGATGTTGTTCCTTAAGTTTTCTTGCCGTATGAGTCAGGTTCCATTCAACCTCCCTCTTTAGCAGTTTCAAAGTCCGAGGGGCAGTGCTGCGGGGCCTGCCTCCCCCGTGTCCATGTGCCGGCACCTTCACGCCTCCGCGATCCTTGAATCTCCTCACAATGTTTTGGACGGTTCTCGGCAGCACACCAGTTTTCCGACTGATTTCACATGTTTTCAAGCCTAATTTATGGCACTCTATCACAAGCATGATATTGTAATGAGATGTGTACTTTCTAGATATAACGATAAGGAAACAATGAACACAAAATGTCTAGCGAGTACAAGCAAAAAAATAACAAAGCCCACAGTGGAAGAAAACGTTGACAGCACTCAAAACCGTTACATAAGTGACTGAGGGTGATGATACCTATCTCCCCATATGATGGAAGCACTGACATAAGTTGCCAGCTAATCAATTTCTCTCAGCCTATTTTTCATGGTCGTGAAGGAGGGTTTTTCCGATTCACGCCAATTGGAGTTTCGTACTTGCAGACGCAAAAAGTCAATTGACGCAGAATGTATGAGCAGTTTCAAGCTTTGAACTACATCCTTACTTAAAAATTATTCATATACAGATTCACAATGCTAAGTAGATGGAAACTATCCATGAACATTGGAAAATGTTGGACCAATGGAACCTTGAATTTAGAAGTCATTGCTAAGTAGATGGAAACTATCCATGAACATTGGAAAATATTGAACCAATGGAACCTTGAATTTAGAAGTCATAAGGTTAAACACAAAACAAACCTCTGGTTTATGAGGTGGATCATACTGGATAATCCACTGCACACCGGGAATGTCCCAACCCCGCTCTGCAAGCCCTGTTGTGAGAAGTATTCCTCGGGTCACCTCCACAAACTTTGAGTATGTGTTACTGCGACGAGCTTGCTTTTCTTGACCCTGAAATTTCAAGTTTTTATATACATTTGTAAAATCTGTCAAAGACCATTGAGTTCAATGTTTAAGCACAGAAAGCAGACATATTTTTTCAGTGTATGGGATACTTTATTTTTTTTCCAAAAAGGGTCTCAAAACCCTCCTATATTTTATAAAAAAATTGGTCTTCCAAAGCATACCATACCTTCTTTAACAAAAACTAACAACTAGTATGAACAACCTTCACACTTCCTCTGGCTTGCTTTTTTCTCATAAGTTATAGAAAATGAGTCAATATGGAAAATGACTATAAAATGATGTTCCTTTAGGGAGACCCTTCTTTTATAGAATACAGTCATATCTCAGTTTACGAGTTTAATTCGTTCCAGAATTGTGCTTGCACACCAAATCACTCATAAACCAAAACGAATTTACCCATATAAATCAATGTGCATCCCATTAATGCGTCCTTTATCCCCAAAACTCATTTTAAATGTTATTTTATGGAATAAAATTAATTTACCAACAAATAGCAATGATAAATAATATGAATAATACAGTCATACCTCGGTTTACAAGTTAAATTCGTTCTGGAATTTTGCTTGCAAATTAAAAAACTCGTAAATCAAAATGAATTTCCCCATTTAAATTAATGCAAATCCCACTAATGCAGGCAATATCCCCCCAAAATATTAACACAAAAATCACTTAACATGTTTTATACAAAATAAAAGTAATTTTACTAACAAATAGCAATGATAAATAATAATAATAATATAGTATAATAATATAAATATAAATAGAATAAACAATGTAGTATAATACAGAAGCCCCCTGCCGTTCATGGCCTCACTGTTCACGGATTCGCTTATACGCAGGTAGGGTATTTGCGACACCCCCCACTGAACGGGGATGAAAACTCGCGTATAGGCGGTCTGTAGCGCCCAGCTCGAACGTTGCGCAATGTGAACAAAGAAACCGTCCCTGGGGCTGGATCTTGGGCTGGATGTACAGGACTGTCTCTTTCTAAAGGAAACTTACTTATTTTTGCTTTCTAAACATCAAAATTTGATTTAAGTGTCATATTCATGCATGGAAGGCCACAGTGCTATTCGCACCATGCATTTTTCCGTGGGTCTGACGTTTGGCTGACAGGATCATGGTGGTTAAGAACCTCAGTTATCCTACGTGCACTGTAGTGAAAATTCATTAATCTGGGACACATAAAACATAATTAATAAAACTGGAATAACTTTACATCTCTTTCCCTTCCAACCGGAACATTACAGTGTTAAAGTAAGCAAAATAATCCTTAACCCATACAGTGTTTAGTACGTATATATACGTACCTCTGAGGGAAGTGTTTAGTACGTATATATATGCATGCTCTTTTGAGGGCTTATACGCCCTTTATTTTTGTTTGTGTATGTAACGTTGTTCATTTACAGCAAAGAGGGATAATTTGACAAGTCTTTGTATTTTTTAATAGATGTTAAAGGGCCTTTCTGGACATTTGTCTGCATTCTAACAAAAATCATTATACAAGAAGGTAAGTTGCTTTCTTCTAGGTAATTACTCCTTGATTATATAATCAGTAAGGCATGTGGAATTGTAAATTACAGTTCAGAGTATTCGGAAATGAAAACTGATCGTTGGAAGCTTCATAGTATTATGTTGAGCTTTGAGAACTACACACGGCCTTGAAGCGAGCGGTGTTGCCTAATGCGCATCCAACCATTTTGTTGTACTTACATTCCTGTTTATTTTTTAGGTTTTTTGTGATGTAAAGAAGTATTTATACATTACTCATGCTTTAGGGTTATGAGAAGTGTTTATAATGGAAAGAATATAGGCTCTAAAAAAATTTAAGATAAATTTCACTTTCCTAGTATGACATCATTAACTCTGAGACGGAGAAAAATAAGAGGGCAAACACTCTAGGATTCCATTCTTCACATATAAATAATATATATATTAAATGATTTGTAATTTTTTTTACATTTTAAGGGGCAAATAAAAAAAAATAAAAAGTGTGACCTGGCATGACCCCTATCTATGACAAAAGACGACACTGTACGGGTTAAGTATGATACACATTGATGCTTTTCGGGTCTTTCAAGCTTGGCAACGATGTCCCCGCACTAATAACGATATTCAGTTATAGTTATTGTTAAAACTGTTAATTAGGGATGTTTTATGCGATAGTTATGAGTCAAGAAACGGAATACATTATGTGCGCGAGTGAGTGTGTAAAGGTTCGTGGGCTCACCGTCCTCGCCGCGGCCGCCATCTTGTTTATTTTGCTCCGGCTACTGGAGCAAAACAAACAAGATGGCGGCCGCGGCGAGGATGATAAGGCCACAAACCTTTACACACTCACTCTCGCTTACTGGGCGGGTCAGGGCATTTAATAACACAACTAACCATCACATCAGACATTTAAGATCACCAGGAGAGCGGCAATAGTAGCTTAAACACAAGATATATAGGGAAAAACAGAGCCTACATTACCCCTTGCCTGGACATGAGTGTTAAATTATTACAGTCCATATTTAATTTGTGATTTATGTGTATGTAAAACTATATAACAATGCTTAGAAATGCCTTAGAAATCCATTTTTTTTATTCCCCATTTGATTATAGTCCCATCGATCGCGGATTCGCGGATCACGGGAATCCCACGGAACCAAATACCTGTGAACGGCAGGGGGCTTCTGTATCTAAATAATATAGCATAATATATAAATAATATAGTACAGGTTGAGAATCCTTTATCAGAAATTCCACAATCCGAAAACCTCCAAAATCCGAAAGTTTTTTAATGCTGACATGATATGCATCACAAATAGAAAACTCCACAAAGTGATGGGAAGTGACCAAAATGCCAGTAAGTTCCAAAACTAGAACCAATAATCCAATATTGGTACCTAAACACCAATAACAGTGCCAGAACTAGAACCAATAATCCAATATCGGTACCATCATGACATCAGTGGCTTGAATCAACATGGCAGGTGTAAAGACAGCCACAACGAAGGCGGAGAGTCTTTTATAACGTGATATCCTCGGTTCCTGATGGCGGAGGAAGCCATAACTGGCGGGCTAGCATGTGGCACACTTCGCCGTCCTTCTTGCCGCCTGTGGTGCCACGGAAGGCTGGGCAGTGGTTGGCGGGAAGATGGAGTGTACGAGGGGGGGGGTGAATTTTGACCATATGTTTTCCTTGTTTTCTGGCCTTATACATATTTCCCAAGTTTGGTTATATATATATATATATATATATATATATATATATATATATATAATATCTATATATATCTATATCTATATCTATATCTATATCTATATCTATATCTATATCTATATATATATATATATATATATATATATATATATATATATATGGTTATATAAGTTATATATCCATGTGTGCGCAGGCATGAAAGGATTGTGTGGGCTTGTGGGCGTGGGCGTAACTGCTATAATTACATCACCAGTTTTCACTTTATTTTGACTCAAATAAAAACATTCCGAAATCCGAAAAAATCCGAAATCCACAACACTTTCAATCCCAGGAATTTTGAATAAGGGATTCTCAACCTGTAATAATATAGAGCTGAAAAAACAAAGATTGCACACTAGAGCACAAATGTAAGCAGACACAAGCACATGGGTGCTACCTCTGGAGGTGTAAAATGCGGACTGAAGGTGGTGTCACACAGGGCATTTTCCTCCAACCGTTGGAGCAAGGAGAAAAAGCAGTTGCCCGTATGCCCAACCAGGAGCGGGTTCTTGGTTTGCGTAAACACTCCTGTCCTCCCATCTTTGAAGCCATGATTGTACCCACAACTGCTTCTTCCTTCCATTTAACTCTAGCAACAAGTCCGTAATTTGAGTAGCAGCACAACAAGCCACAACAGCTTTTACTTTTACAAACGGCACCATGTGGATACAGGGCGACTGGCTTGTTTACATTGTGGATACGGGCCGAACGTGGGCGTGTGTGATGCACACCCAGAAAAGTTGGAGTTGCCAGTGTCACCTACCACCAACGGTTGGAGAAAAAAGGTCCAGTGTGACACCAGCTTGAGACCACATTCCCGTTGTTTTCTGCTCTGACCGCTCTCGTCTTGCAGCAAACAAAGGGAACCCTCACTTGCGTCTTCGAGTTGTACAAACAGGATGCTCATACACCAAGGCATTTTTAGTTATTTTGCTTTGCTCATAAATCAAAACGCTCATAAACTAAGGCACTCATAAACCGAGGTATTATTGTGAAGTATAATAATATTAATATATATAACAAATAATATAGTATAATATATAGATAACATAGTAAAAATATAGTGATGGAAACACAAATATCGCACACTAGAGCACAAATGTAAGCGGACACGAGCGCGTGGGTGCTACCTCTGTGAGTGTACAACACAGACTGAAGGCGGTGTCACACTGGGCATTTTCTTCCAACCATTGGAACTAGGAGCAACAGCAGTTGCCCGTACACCCAACTGGGAGCGAGTTGTTGGGTTGGGTAAACACTCTTGTCCTTCTGTCTTTGAAGCTATGATCGTACCCACAACTGATTCTTCCTTCCATTTAACTGTAGCAACATGTCCAAAATTTGAGTAACAGCAGCACAAGCCACAACAGCCCATACTTTTGCAAACGGTGCCATGTGGATACAGGGCGACTGGTTTGGGACTTCGTTGTGTATGACACACACCCAGAAAAGCTGGAGTTGCCGGTTGCATTTACCGCCAACACGGTTGGAGGAAAAAGGTCCAGTGTGACACCAGCTTGAGTCCCCACCTCCATTGTTTTCTGCTCTGAGCGCTCTCGTCTTGCGGTGAACAAAGGAAACACAAGCTCATGTCACCGCTCATAAACCAAAGCATCTTTAGTGAAAAAAATTTGCTCGTAAAATAAGGCACTCATAAACCAAGGTATTACTGCATATGAGTATAAATTTATATGATCATAAAACTTCATACAGGCACTTAATACAAATTTAAAATAAATTAATACCTCAGTTTATGAGCGTTTTGATTTATGAGCAAAAAAATTCGCTAAAACTGCTTTGGTTCACAAGTGGTGACTTGATGTACAAGCATCCAGTTCATACAAGTCGAAGAGGTGAACGTGGGTTCCCTTTGTTCACCACAAGACGAGAGAACTCAGAGCGGGAAACAATTGGAAGCTGATGTTACACTGGGCCTTTTTCCTCCAACTAAGTTGGTGGTAGGTGCAACTGGCAACTCCAACTTTTCTGGGTTGCGTCACACAGGACCAAGGTCGGTTGCCAATATCCACAACGTAAACAAGCCAGTCGCCCTGTATTCACATGGTGCCTTTTGCAAAAGTAAGGGCTGCTGTAGCTTGTGCTGCCGTTACTCAAATTTTGGACTTGTTGTTACAATTAAATGGAAGGAAGAAGCAGTTGTAGGTACGATCATGGCTTCAAAGACAGAAGGACAAGAGTGTTTACCCAACCCAACAACTCGCTCCCAGTTAGGATTACAAGCAACCACGGCTGCTCCTAGCTCCAACGGTTGGAGGAAAACACCCAGTGTGACAATCCCTTCAGTCCCCGTTGTACATTCACAGAGGTAGTATCCGCGCGCTTGTGTCCACTTACGTTTAGCATTGCAATTTGTTAGTAAGATTACTTTTATTCTGTTTAACATGTAAAGTGATTTTTGTTAATATTTTTTGAGGAAACAGGATGCATTAATGGGTCAACAGAAAAAACACATTATGGAGCTGGGTAAATATCTATTGTACATGTGTGAGGCCAGTGATGTTATACGGAGCAGAGACACAACCAACAAATAAAGAATTGGAGAGGATGATCTGGAGCAGTGGCCACAGAATACTGAGATACATGGGGCATGTGAGATGGGAAGATTGGGTATCAGATGAGGAAGTGATGAGGTGTATCGTGGAGGACGTGTTGAGTCTGTAGAGGAGGCATAGACTGAGGCGGTATGGGCACGTAAAGAGGAGGGAGGAGGGTCAAGCACTAAGAAGAGATTCAGAGATGGAGGTAGAGGGGAGGAAACAAGATGGAAGACTGAAGAAGACCTGAGACAGTGCATGGAGGAAGACATGATAAGGATGAACATCAGGGAGGTGAGTCTACGACCGTCAATAGTAGGAGAGACTCATAGCCAGTCCAACCCCATAAGAGAAAACACGGACATTAAACAAAAAAAAGAAGAAACAAAGAAACTACCAACTCAGTACTTAGGCAAAATATCTTACCATGCAGTAGTAAACAGGAAGGTTAAATTCATTTAACACTCTGTGGTGAAACTTCACTGAATGACAGGAGTTGAAGAAAACTATAACTTTTTTCTTCTGCAGTGCCTGTAGTACTGTTACCAGCATAGATAACCTTTCCCTTGCTGGTACAAAGAGGTATTCTGAAAAATAACAATTAAATCATATCTATAAAGAGCTGTTTATTAACAGTTTATGATATAGTGTGTCTATGAAGCCCAGAACTAAATATAAATGCAAGTCTATTTTGCTAGGTATGTAATTAATTGTTATTTAATATCACTGACATGCTGAACTATTACATATAAATTTCCCTCCTGTAAGTAATATTTGTTCACTAGTTATAATGAAGCTCCAGCCCTGAATCTATACCTCACCCTTACAAGCCCCTTCCACTCACCCTCACCATTCATTAGCATTCTATCTTCACATTCACATGTTTATCAAATAGAAAAATGGATGTACTAGTACAGTAAACCCTTGATAAATTGAATTTCAATTTTGAAAAATTTAAACAATTAGAAAATTTTGAGCAGTTAGATAATTTACAGTACAAGTCAGACAATGTCTGACTTATTATGACTTGTGTCAGACACCAGTCCAGCCAAAAAAAAAAAAAAAAAAAAAAAAAAGACTGTGTCTCCCACTGGCAGACACACTGCCTCACCCACCATACACTGCCATCCCTGAGGATCCCTCCAAGTAAGTCCAAGTAAGTACCCACCAGGCAAGCCAAAAAAGACATGGAGGCAGTGTGTTGAAGAGGATTTGGCACCATTGGGAATTATAGAGGATGAGGCAATGGACAAAAGTAGTTGGAAGTACATTATCCAACCTCTCAACCCTTTCTTTGCGCATGGTGTGGACGCGACTATCCCCTCAGGCGCAGTCGGGCAGCCCAATGGGGGGTCTCTTTTAACCTCTGTATTTCAAAAACTATTCATCACAGCTAAAACCCAAAAACACCACTGAAAAGAGGAGGCCCAGATCTATAGGAGTTGGTTATGTATGCCTCTCCTGCGAACGTACGTGCACGTTCAGGGAGTGTTGAATGTGAACACTTACGTCAATGTGTGCGCAATGATCAGCCATTTTGAGGGAACTGCGGACATTTCTCCTTGAGGTTCTGGCAAGGTAAAATTGCCAACTGCAATATTTACAAATATTTGGTCAAAGAATCAGTCAGGTGATAGGTGAAGCTATGCAAAAATGCCACTATATTGGACAAGAACATCCACCAGTTACTCGTCCGTAAATTTTCCGCACTGGGCTGATATGATTTTCCACCAAATTTAGTGGAGAACCCACTGTATTGGCAATCCTATGTTGTGAGAAATATTGTTGGAACACTCTCATACGCAGGAGATTTGAGTGCGGCTGGAGCTCGCAGCGAACGTTTAGTACCACCAGCAAATACGCCTAACGCTTGCTGCGAGCGTTTAGCCATGAAAGGGTTAAGACATTATGGGAAAACCTGACCTTCAACAGACGATGATGATGATATATTCTTATTGTTCATTACCTGACTTACTCGACAAAATAACATATTAGACCATGTCATAGCGACCCAAGATAACCTAGTCAGTAATGTCACAGTAGGAGAACACCTCGGTCCTTGCGACATTACAGCTTAAACAACAGTGACTGAAAATAAAGCAAAAGTGCCCAATTTCAAAAGAGCTAATTTCGTAGAAATCCGACAAACACTAACAGAAATACAACTATCAGATGACGGCAACGTAGAGAAAGCCTGGCTAAACTTTAAAAATCACTTACTCATTCAGCAGAACACATTTGTCCCATTGTGAGAGAAGCGAAGTAACAGTAATAAAAGCCCACCTTGGTTTAATAGCGAAATTAAGCACTTAATTAAGGAGAGAAAATTGTTTTACAAGCTGAAGAAAGAACAAAGCACACCCGAAAACATAAGACTGTATCATGAAGCCAGGCAGCGAGTTAAGAGATTTGTATGTCAGGCAAAGCGTAGATATGAAGAAAATATTGCAGCCAACTGTAAAAATAATCTGAAATCCTTCTTCAGTTATATAAACAATAGGAAGGCGATCAGAAGTGGAATTGGACCTTTAACAAACAGTGACGGTGTACTAGTGACTGACAGCCAACACGTTGCAAACCTCTTAAGCAATTACTTTTCCTCAGTGTTTAATACAAGCAGTCTTCCCAACACCAGTGACGACAATGGTACTAGCCTAAATCTTGAGCATGCATTGCCTAACTTTGTAATAACTACCGATGAAGTGCTTAAAGCTCTTCAATCCCTTAAAACAAATAGAAGTCCCGGACCTGACAAAGTATATCCTATACTGCTTAACCCTTTCATTGCTAAGCGCTCGCAACGAGACTATCCCCCCAGGCACGCTCGGGCACCCCAGCGGGGGAAGGGGATCTCTTTTAACCGCTATATCTCAAAAACTATTCATCACAGCTACAAAACAAAATCACCATTGGATTTGCTGTGAGTGCGACTGGCAGCTTTTAGCACCACCAGCAAGTGACGTTAGTGCTCGCTCTTTTAGCCTCTGTATCTCAAAAACTATTCATCACAGCTAAAAAACAAAAACACCATTGGAAAGAGGAGGCCAAGATCTATACGATTCAGTAATGTAAGCCTCTCCTGTGAAAGTACAGGCACATTCAGGGGGTGTTGCCTATGAAGACATACATTTATACGTGCGCGACGGTCAGCCGTAAGGCAACTACTGTAGATCTCTTGATGATGTGGTGCTGGCAGGGCAGTATTGCCAACTGAAAAATTTACAACTATTTGGTCAAAATATCAGTCATGTGATAGGTGAAGCTATGCAAAAATGTCGCTACATTGGACAACAACATCCACCAGTTGCTTGTCCGTAGATTTTCCACGCTGGGCTCACATGATTTTCCACCAAATTTTGTGGAGAACCCACTCAATTGGCAATCCTGTGTTGTGAGAAATATTGTTGGAACACTCTCATACACGGGAGATTTGAGTGCGGCTGGAGCTCGCAGCAAGCGTTTAGCACCACCAGGAAATACGCCTAACGCTCGCTGCGAGCGTTTAGCCATGAAAGGGTTAAAGAAACAGAGTGAAATACTCTCCTCCCTCACAACCGTTTTCAATATGTCCTTGTGACAAGGCATCGTCCCTTTGGATTGGAAAAAGGCTAACGTGACACCGATTTTTAAGAAAAAAAAAAAAAAAAAAAAAAAAAAAAAAAAAACAGGTAATTACAGGCCCATTAGTCTAACTTCAGCTGTAGGTAAGATACTCAACAAGAGTACAGTTAGAGACAACCTGCAGCTCAGGCCCTAACAATTCAGATAAGATGAAGTTTACTGTTTTCTCCCTTCTCTGGGAATTGCTCAGTAAGGTTAGGAATTCCTTTGACAAGTTCTATACTTTAGGAGTTGTCTGAAAAGGTTGGAATACTTTTAATGAGTCATACTTTTCCTAGTTATGCATGTCAAATGTCATCAAAGTCAGATTATGGATAATTCACAACAAAGCAGGGTTGTTTGATTTAAATCAAGTTGATTTAAATCACTGATTTAAATTAAAATTTATATTATTAGATTTTTTTAATGTCATTGATTTAAATCTTGATCTTATTGCTGAGCAACAACATAGAATGGAGAAATAAACAAAGAAATCTCTCTCTAACTTTGATATCAATATTTTCCCTGATAGCTTCACAATTTTTACCTGAGCTGGTTAATTCATTACATATATCTTCCATCAGCCAAACCTGGCTTCTCTAGTGTTCTGGAGCTGAACAAGACACTGACTGCCTTTCTGAAGGCATTTTGCTGAGGCAGAGTGATGGTTTCAAAAGTATTTTACAACATGAAGCACATGTTATTTTATGTTGCCAATTTCCAAACCATGAGCCAGTACATTTAGAACGTGTGCAGAGCAACCATGGGTTAGCAACTTCAGTTCATTTGCTTGTTGTAACTGTTTTCTCATCTTGTTGACATTGGCTGCATTAGATGCTTAAGTCTGTCCTCATATAGCAAATTTCTCAGCCCTTAGATTTTTTTTTTATGCCTCCATGGTCTAGCGTGCCTTGCTAAAAACCCGCGCCCTGGGTTCGAATCCTGACCTGGGCAGTCAGCGTGCCGCTCACCCAGCTGTTTATCCTCTCTTTCAGGCTGATCGATAAATGGGTACCTGAGGAAACCTGGGGAAGGTAAACTGTGGTGACCCAGATGTCACGCTGACCCTGTCCTGGGGTGATGGATTCTTCCCAACAATAGCTGCGGCTGGTCAGTCTTAGGACTGGCTCAAACAGACAGCCAGATTACTTATGATGATGGAATATGATACAAAAATGTTCCAACAAGTGTTTGAAACTAATGTAGAGAATATTGAGGTTTACATTCATTTAATTATTTTCATTAATAAAAAAAAATAAAAAATAGATTTAACCCCTTCACTACGGCCGGGCCAAAACAGCGCACCACGCCGTATCCGTGATCACCGCGCGTGCCAAATTTCAAATGTCGCTATTGAATATAACAAGTTTTCAGCCATAAACTCAACATAATCATCATGTAGCTATTATATATGAAAACATGCAGAATTAAATGGTGCACATAAAGAAACTCACTACGGCCGGGCCAAAACAGCACCCCGCGCCGTATCCGGGATCACTGCGCGCGCCAAATTTCAAATGTCGCTATTGAATATGACAAGTTTTCAGCCATAAACTCAAAATAATCATCATGTATTATATATGAAAACATGCATGCACATAAAGAAACTCACTACAGCCGGGCCCAAACAGTGCCCCGCGCCATATCCAGGATCGCCGCACGCGCCAAATTTCAAATGTCGCTATTGAATATAACAAGTTTTTAGCCATAAACTCAACATAATCATCATGTATCATATATGAAAACTTGCAGAATTAAATGGTGCACATAAAGAAACATAAATTAATTGATAATTTTGGGATGTAACCATATATATAGAGATAAAATAACTTGTATATTGGCAAAAGCGAGCCAGGACGCAGTATGTGCGTCCTCGAATGTGGTACGGGGCACGCAGGGACACAGTATACGTGTCCTCATGTTGAAGGGGTTAAATATAAAAAATCTGATTTAAATAAAAAAAATCTGATGTTTTATAGTTTTTTTTAAATAAAAAAATCAACAACCCTGCAACAAAGAAAATCGGACAACCCTTGAGCCACATGGTGTTTGATTTATAAGGGGCTTATTTATATATATATATATATATATATATATATATATATATATATATATATATATATATCTATAGATATATATATATATATATATATATATATATATATATATATATAGATATATATATATATATATATATATATCCTTACTTTGCATTACTTGAGATGTAACAAAGGCAGCATCCTTTTCAGCTGAGATGAAGGAAAAATCAGTCACAAAGATTTCTTTCATCAATTCTTGACACTTTGAACTTGATGTTGCACTTACAAGAACCTTTTGAACCTGTTCTGTGAGTGCAAGAAAAAAAATTATGAGAAATCATTGCAACTTAAAAACAATTATACAAAATCTGGGTGTTACTGATACTTAAACAATAGTTGAAATCCTTTAATTATAGGGGCAGTGCTTAGCGGGCTTTCTTCTCTCTTTTTTTATTGCCCTTGAGCTAACTGTGAAAAAAAAAAAAAAAAAAAGTAGGAACCAATTTCAGTCCCATAAGAATAAACAATGTTGGCAATTATTGGTGCTTGACTTGTGAAATTATCTGCATCAGTTCAGTGGTCAAAACAAAAATATTGATCTGATTAAGCTGAATATGGACTCTCCTGACTGTAGGATCCTCAGTATCATGCACAGAATCACTGCATAATTCATATGTTGTGAGTAAAGTTTACAGCAAAAGTAAGAATGTGTGATATAGTGCCTTTGGGTAGAACAGAGACTATTCTCCTCAGCTGCTGAGTGTGTGATCCATCATCCAGGAGACGATCAGCTTCATCCAAAATAACAATTTTCAAGTTGCAAACCTTTGGGCAATTATCATCTTCATTAGTTAAGGCCTCAGCTAATCTTCCCGGAGTCCCAATCACAAGCACGCACCCTAGAATAAAGCATCAATTATATGGTAATCAAGATACATATTTTCCATGAGGAAACTAAATTATTCTGATTATAGCAGGGATGATGATATGAAAACTTCACTAAATTCACGAAAATTCTCCCTTTGTAGCAAATAAAGAGACAATGAATGAATATGACATATTCAACAATTACCCTTTTCAATGTGTGTGCACTTGACTTTGGTGCCTCCAGTCACTAAAGCACATGAAAATCCAAATGCTTCTGCTAAAGGGTTGAGGACAGTAGAAATCTGCTTTGCCAGCTCTCTTGTTGGTGATATTATTAATGCTCCAACTCCTAATAAAAAAAAAAGATACAGAGTGAGTAAATGTAAATCTAGATTCTGGCTGTAAGTTTCTGTTGAAGTGCAAAATTAATGTAACTCTCAATATCTTCATTCAGTTTTTCCTAAACACTAATGCTCTCTAAAACTGAATATGTGAGCAAGGCGAGAAGTAAGAGAGCAATGAGGGCGAGACATGTCAGAAGGTCAACCCAAAAATAATGATAGGTAGAACTATGAGCATAGGTAAAAAGATTGGACAGAGAAATAATTCATGTTCATTGGACATAATTAGAGTGGCTAACATCAATTACCAAGATACTAGTGGTTTTACAAGTCACTAAGTATGAAACAATATCTAACATACCATGTTTACTTTTGAACCCCATAGCTTTTAATCTTTCCAGAGTAGGTATTAAGAAAGCAAGGGTTTTCCCAGATCCAGTGCGTGCATGAATGTAGGTATCAACTTTGGTGAGGAGGTGTGGCACAGCGAGCAGCTGAACTGTGGTGAGGTGCCTATACCCCAATGCAGTAAGAGTGTCCACCATTATGGGGGAGCACCAGCCCTTCTCCAGTACCCACTTCAATGAGTGTTTTGTGAGAATACCGCTACCCGCCATTTCTGAAATGAAAACTGATCTAAATACTTAACACTAAGTATAGAGAGGATCTGTGTTATACAGACTTTCATAATCAGTGCTGAAACTGTTTGACAGGCCACACTAAATTCTTAAATATTACCAGTTTAGGGAAAAAAATCTATTGAATATCCTGGGAACTGGGAAGACAATAACAGGAGAAAGGAGCACTGACTGACCCACCAGGAGACTGTATTTCTGAGGTTTCCTTAGAGCAAGCCTTCAAATTGACACCCTTCCTATTCTCAGGAACTCTGAACATCTCTGCTGTGGTACAATCACCGTTCTTTCCCTAAACCTTTCAACAGTGGTGTCCCACAGGGCTTTGTCCTATCTCCCACTCTCTGTTTCTCATTAATGATCTTTCCAAAACAAACTGTCCTATCTATTCATAAGCTAATGCTTCTACTCTGCATTATTCAACTTCTTTCAACAGAACACCCTCCCAACAGGAATTACAAGACTCTATAGACTGGAGGCTGCAGATTGCTTAACCTCAGACCTTGCTATCATTTCCAAATGGAACAAGAAGGACTTGGTGCCCTTCAATCAGGGTTGGCATTAAAAAATCCCCCAACCCCCCAAATAAAATTTTTTGTTGTTGTTTATATTTAACATGGTTAAATTTTGCATAAGAAAATGTAGTTTTACATCATATTGCTAAATGAGTTCTACATACATGGGCATTAAAATTTATAAACAATTAAAATTTCTCTAAAAATAAATTTTCTTTTAATTTTGAGCAGAAGTTGGTGTTCTGGTTAATACTTTGATGTAAACATGGTTGGGAATTACCCTTTTTTTCAAACCCAACCCACTGGGTTTTATTTTTTCATTTATTTATTTATTTTTTTTTTTTATTCTTCATACTTAAAAGTAAATCTGTTAAAATAAGCAGTTATAAAGTAATTTCAAGTGAAACAAAAGGCCATTTTCTGTACAGTACAAAATAACACAGACCAACCTGAAACAAATGGTCTTGAATAAGTGTCTGTTCTTCATACAACACTTTAAACCTTTTCTAATCTATTTACTTTAAATTACACTCAACCTTCGCTTTCCCTAATGTTGGATTTCCTGAACAAAATCTGGGGTCCCACGATTGCCAGACATATGCCCAGCTATGTTTGGCATTTCCTGCTGTATGCCTGACCCAGTCTGGGTATCAAAACAAGTCCAACCAAACATCACATTCTGTCCACTAGTCAGTGTCTGCAACACTCACTGGGTAGCTGCTTGCACGCTGGACATATTAGTTTATTGTTGTCTCATGCTGTTAAATGGCCACGCTGTGACCTTACATTTTCATGCAAAAAACATTATGTACATGTGGAATCAAGTTAACAAATAATTCACATTAGTATACAGGCAGTCCTAGAGTTACAACAAGGTTTGGCCCAGACAGGCAAGTTGTATTTCAAAATTTACATTAAGGAATAAAATAAAATATTATTCAAATGTCCCATCGTGGAAAGGCAGTGTTCCCATGCCTCTACTCTCCCCCCTACCTCACTCATGTCCTCATGTGCTCGCCTCGCTCCAGCCCTGCGTTCAGGTGACCTGTTAGCCTTGCAACATTTTGCAACTTTATGTTATGTGTGAAAATTTTATGTGGGAGCTGTTCATCTGGAATGGCATATTGGTTGCACTCAGCTGATCGACTGTCCAGGCTCAGGCTGGCTCACTCTTCACCTGCCAGAAGATGTGTGGGCTAATAGGTGAACCCAATGCAGCTGAGACTTGTGTAACGGTCCAAATGTGTATTCTTCCTCATCTCATCACCATCATCACCATTGTTTTCTTTTATCATCTTCACCACCATCATTTCCTCATATTGTAACGGTCCAAATGTGTAATGAGTGAGTGAGTATGGAATGCAAGTGAGTGAATGATTATATATTACAACAAACTAGCAAGTGAGCGGATGTGTGGACGGGTGAACGAGTGTGTGTGATAAGTAGAGATTATTGGCGTGAATAAGGGTGTGAATGGATGAAAGACGGTTCTGAAATCCCTCATCTCCAGTCTCGAGCCCTAGAGTGATTATTAGTTAGCTAGCGATAGATTATTTAGTTGTAATGCAGAGGTCAGGGAGTACACCGGGGGAAGTTGAGTGCGCAAATAAGAGCAAGTCATGTGAAGAAGGGGGAGGAGCTTAGCAAGGAGACCAGACGAGAAGGCGAGGCAAGGCAAGGCACGCAGACAGAGAGGGAGCTGAAGAGCCGTGAACAGGACGCACGTTTTGCTTGACCGTCCATCACAGCCCTGTGAACACCACCAACCACCACAAGCACGGCAAAGGCGAGGCAAGGCACAGCAGAGCACAGCAAGGCAAGGCGGAGCAAAACACAGCAAGGCGAGGTGAAACAAAGCACGATTTGGCAAGGCGAAACAGGAAGGACAGGAGCAGCACCACAACACGCCTCAGCCCATAACCACATCCTCGGCCTCTTCAATCAACGCCTTAACCAGCCTTGCTGTCCACACACCACCACGGCCTCTCCAATCAACGCCTTAACCAGCCTTGCCGTCCACACACCACCACGGCCTCTCCAATCAACGCCTTAACCAACAACCCCCGAACACGCCCTGCAGCCTACACCTCCCTACCGGCGCCTCACTCGACCCAGTGCCTTCCTCCATCCTGCACCAGTCATCATTTCAAGGATCTTCAATACAGATAAGCATTCAAATGTTCCCCAATCTCCCTGATAGATAGTTAGGTTCAATAATATTCATTTATGTATGTATTCATTTAAAAATGTCACTCCACTAACCGCCCAGGGGCTGTAACTATATTCATACACAAGAAAACTTATTAAGTTACTGTAAGTGCTATAATTTCAAGCCTGTCAACCTGCTATTTGGGCATTACTGAACACACACACCCACACCCACACACGCACGTTAGTGAATTATCACCACTCCCCCCTTAACTAGACATTGTCTCAGAGTGGTTCACACGGGAATCCACCCACCTTCCATCATTACTGCACTAAAGGTAACCATCACAACCCAGAACGAGTGTTCACTTGTCCTGAGGCTTGTCTCAACATCATTGACAACCGCTCGGAAATAGCCAGACGACCACCCCGCTACCATGTTACCATCAAATTAGTGGCTGTCAGAAGGAATGTAGCGTTGTCTTGATAAAAAAGACATTACACTTGTAAAGTGTGGAGATTACTGGGTAGACTCACTCCACCCTTGCTCAGCTCACATGCTAGCCAACTGGCATCTGCTAGCTAACGGTATGCTTGTATAACAGACAGTAGGTCTATCAACTGGTAGAGGAACAACTAGTGATAGTAAGAGTAGTGTTTACAGCTTCAATGATGCAGGCAACTGAGGGGGATGATTGGGTTGGCTGGCCCAGCCCACCCCCCTTCCCCCTCCTGCCTTACCTCAGCCCAGTTGGGGTAATGCTAGTGCGTGAGGGCAGCGACAGGGTGCAGGGTGTGAGAGGTGTGGAAATGCTGTGTAAACAAACTGCTGCTCTACCCATGAGAGGATATTTGAAATATCAACCATTGCTTAAAGAAGTATTATTAATATTATTGGCCTGGTCGAAGTGTGAACAGTCGTAAGTCACATACGTCATAACTTGAGGACTACCTGTAATACAGTACTGTCTCCAGGACTGCAAGTTTCAAGTTTGCGATTCACCGAGTTTGCAATAGGGACCCAAAAAATTAGATTTTTATTGAAAACTGAAATTGCAATATGACCCGAAAGGAAGAGGTAAAGGCTGCTAAAACCGGGTTTTTTCACACCTAGTTGTGGTCCTTGATTCCCATTCTCGCTCTTACCCACCCCTTGGGCCTTTCCATTGGCCACGGGAAGCATGGTGAGTGGGATCCGGGCAGCCAAGCGCATGTGTGCGAGCAGCCCCGACCGCACACCGGGCCTGAGCAGCTGACGGACGGCTGATGATGGTGATGAGCGTCGGCGGCGCGGCCCCCGCATCGGCGCCACCCAAACAGCACCTTCATCGGGGCCCGTACGTGTGTGGCTGTACCCATCATGGGCCCAGGCTCCTCAATCTGCCAATTCCCACCTTCCACATGTTGCGCAGGACCTCTTTCTTTTCTTCCATCTCTTCCTTTTCAAAAAGAAAAGATGGAAGAAAAGAAAGGGGTCCTGTGCAGCATGTGGAAAACAAGAACTGGCAAATTGAGAAGCCCAAACCCACAACAAACACAGCCACACACACACAGGCCCCAACAAAAATACCTTTCAGGCGGCGCCAATGCAAAGGCCATGCCTCCGACACTCATCACCATCACCATCATCAGCCGCCCACCAGCTGCTCGGGCCCAGCGTGCGGTCGGGGCCACCCATCTGGGTGGCTAAGCGCAAGATGTCGACGGTTTTCAATTTTCCCCATAAGAATAATGGTTCAAAGTTTGCAATTTCAACATTTGCGACCCACAACGTCGACCTATTTATCGCAAACTTGGAGACAGTACTGTACTTTAGGCCACAGAGAGTTGAGATAGAGGTTGGCAAACACTGCATTGCTGCTGCCGACACTGCGTCTGTTTACATGTAACAGCTGAGCAGCTGTTTGTAGTTAGCATTCAGCACTTTGGAAGTCTTTAAGTAACTTGCTTTAATTATTTTTTCTTAAATGTGTTGCTTGAGTGAGCTGAACAAAGTATGGTAAAGTCTGGGGCAGGTACTGACTACTGGACATTGCAGACCTGGTGTGGCAAACGTCCAGGCACAGGCCGCGGCCCACGGACAGTAATGATTCCTTCCCAGACTTCTGTGGTTCTCGGACATGTGCTTCCCTCTATTAGTCTGGGAAATTGAGGGTCGAGTGTAATTTGTAATTGCTTCTTTTAACTGACTTACATTTAAATATGATAAAAATCAAAAACAAAAAACAAACCCCCATCCCCCAAAAAAGACCCCCAAAAACAGAAGCGCCCCTCAAAAAAAAAAAAATTTTTTTTTTTTTTAACACAGGCTTTTTCCGTTCATGCCTTCAACAGTTCAAAAATTCAATTTCTCCACCTGTCAGCTCGAGACAGTCTTCCAGACACCTATCCCCTATTCTTCGATAACACTCAGCTGTCACCTTTTTCTACAATAAACATCCTCGGTCTATCCCTAATTCAAAATCTCAACTGGAAACTTCATATCTCCTCTCTTACTAAATCAGCTTCCTTGAGGTTAGGCATTCTTTGTTGTCTCTGCCAGTTCTTTTCCCCCTCCCAGATGCCATCCATATACAAAGGCTTTGTCTGCCCTCGTATGGAGCACGTATCTCATGTGTGTGGGGGCTCGACACAAACAGCTCTCTTGGACAGAGTAGGGTCTATGGTTCTTCATCTCATTAACTCCCTTCCTCTTTCCGACGGTTTTCTATCTCTTAAATTCTGTGGCAATCTTGCATCTCTTTCTATATTCTAATGAAATTTTCATGCTGACTGTTCTTCTGAACTTGCTAACTGCATTCCTCACCCCCTCCCGCGGTCCCGCTGTGCTCGACTTTCTACTGTAGCTCATCCCTATACTGTCCAAATCCTTTATGCAGGAGTAAACCAGCATCTTCATTCTTTCATCCATTAAACTGGTAATCTCTGGAACAGTCTTCCTTCATCTGTATTTCCTCCTGTCTGCAACTTGATTTCTTTCAAGAGGAGAGTATCATAAGAACATAAGAACATAAGAACGCAGGAGTCTACAAGAGGCCGGTAGGCCTGTACAAGGCAGCTCCTTTGACCCTAAGTTCTCGTGTATCTAACCCCACCTAATATCGCTGTCCATGAATTTATCTAATCTATTTTTGAATGTGACAATTGTATTGGCACTCACCACATGACTGCTAAGCCTATTCCACTCATCCACCACCCTGTTAGTAAGCCAATTTTTGCCTATGTCCCTGTTGAATCTGAATTTATCCAGTTCAAACCCATTACTTCGTGTCCTACCCGGTTCTCTTACAAACAAAACCTTATGAATGTCTCCCTTATTAAAGCCCTTCATCCATTTATAAACCTCGATCATGTCTCCACGCACCCTTCGCCTTTCTAGAGAATGCAAGTTTAACTGTTTGAGTCTTTCCTCGTATGGCAAGTTTCTCAACCCCTGAATCATCTTAGTCATCCTCCTCTGCACCGATTCTAACATTTTGATATCCATTCTATAGTAAGGTGACCAGAACTGAACCGCATAGTCAAGATGAGGTCTAACTAATGCTAAATATAGTTTGAGGAAGACTTCGGGGCTTCTGTTGCTTACACTCCTTGAAATAAATCCCAGTACCCTATTAGCTCGATTTATAGCTTGAATGCATTGTGCCCTTGGACGGAGATCAGAGCTAACTAAGACCCCTAAATCCCTCTCGCACCCAGACCTGCTTATGAGAGTGTCATTTAAGCAATAGTTATGTGAGGGGTTGTTCCTACCTACACTCAGAATACTGCACTTTCTTACATTGAACCCCATCTGCCATTTATCTGCCCAGTCATACAATCTGTTGAGTTCACCTTGGAGAATACTAGCGTCCTGATCCGACTCAATTACTCAACCGATCTTGGTATCATCTGCAAATTTACTAACATCACTACTAATTCCTGTATCTAAGTCATTGATATAAATAATAAACAAAAGTGGACCTAATACCGAACCTTGTGGGACCCCACTCGTAACACATCCCCAGTCAGATCTTTTACCATTGATTTGCACTCTTTGCTTCCTATTGCTAAGTCACGCCTTGACCCAGTTCAAAACTTTACCCTCTACTCTGTGAGCCTGTAATTTAAGCAACAGTCGTTGGTGAGGAACTTTGTCAAACGCTTTACTAAAATCAAGATAGATTACATCATAATTTTCATCTCTGTCAACCGCCTCAAATACTTTATTGTAGAAGGACAAGAGATTGGTGAGGCATGACCTACCTTTTGTGAACCCATGCTGCGAGTCGTGAATTAAGCTATGTTTCTCTAAATGCTCCCGAATGTTCCTGGCTATTATGGACTCCAGCATCTTGCCTATAACCAATGTTAAGCTAATTGGGCAATAGTTTGAAGCAACTGACCTGTCCCCCTTTTTAAAAATCGGCGTCACATTAGCTACTTTCCATAGGCTCGGCACATAGCCAGTATTTACCGACATCTTAAAGATGTCGGTTAGTGGGTCACTGAGTACATAACCTAATTCCTTTAATACCCTCGGAAATATCCCGTCAGGACCTGGCGACTTGTTCTTCTTAAGCTTATCTATCTCATCCTGAACTACTTGCCTGGTAATGATTATATCCCTCAATTTATCGCCATCCCCGCCCTCATACACCTGAACTCTTTCCGGTATAGTCGTTCGATCCTCCTGTGTGAATACTGAAAGGAAGTAGTCGTTCAACAATGTGCTCATATTTTCGTAATTTTCTACTAGCTCCCCTGTGTTTGTTTTCAGCGGTCCAATTTTCTCCCGTGTTTTTGTTCTATACATCTGAAAGAAGCCCTTAGGATTACTTTTCGCCTCATTTGCTACTTTGATCTCATAGTTCCTTTTTGCTATCCTGGTGTTTTTCTTCACTAATCTAGATAGTTCGACGTACCGGCCCCTGAGATGTGTTTCCCCATTCTTTATTTTCTGATAAATTCCCTTCTTTAACCCAATCTCGTGTTTTAGTCCACGAGTCATCCACTTAGGATCACTGTTTTCTTTTCTAAGTGTTCACTGTTGTATATGCTGTCCTTGCCCCTCTACTATTACTCTAACTAAATTATTGTAAGACATTTCTACCTGGTTCTCCTGGCTCTCCAATCCGCAGTTCTAGCCCTCATGAATCCCTAGATTATCCCAGTTTACCCTTTCAAGATGTCTTCGAAGCCCCTCGTAATTTGCTCTTCTGAAATCTGGCACTAACACTGGGTTTGGTTCGCGGGTTACCGCCCAGTCTAAGCTAAGACGAACCGTTCTGTGGTCACTCCTAACTCTCCGCCCACCTCCAACTCACGTAGCAAGTTCCCATTATTGGTTAGGACTAAGTCTAATATGTTATCTCCTCTGGTAGGCTCAGTAACTACCTGCTTAAGGAAATTATCTTGTATAACTTCAAGAAAGTCCTCGGCTTCCAGGTCACCCACTAGGTCTTCCCAGTCTATATTCCTATAATTAAAGTCCCCCATTACGCAGACATTTCTACTCATACTTGCCCTGCCAATCTCCTGTAGTAATATACTCGTGTCCTGCCTGTTAAGGTTAGGTGGCCTGTACAGAACTCCTAGAGTTAGTTTTTCTTTCCCTTTGTAAACGTCCACCCAAACTGATTCTGAATCCATGTTAGTTTTGACTGAATTGTTAACTAAACATTTAAGTGAGTCTTTAACATATAGCGCAACTCCACCTCCCTTTCTGCCCCTCATTGACCTCCGACCCTCATTGACCTCTCCACCCAAAATTGATCTCCCTTTTGGCCATTCATCTTTAATAGGTGCAGTTACTAGCAGGCTTTTATTTTTTCTCAATAATTTTTGCCCATGAGCTGCTTCCTTTATTGTAAGAAAAAAAACATGTATAGTAGGTATTCTCTTGATCTTCAACTTAAAAATTAGTAGGAATTTTTATATTCTCAGTGAAGAACTCTCTGTAATTACTATAATTAGCTTTGACCCCATTATTTCACAGCAATCAAGATCAACTTGATAAACTAGACTCATGCTCCTAAATTGAATAACTTTTGCTTCACCAATCAGAGCAAAATATCTCCACCCAATAGGTAGAGTTATTCTTGCAGTCAACGCTGACATAATAAATATATTATGAGTTATTTCATATATACTTCAACCAATTCTAAATTAGACTACAGTGGCACTACACTTAATTCATCTAAAAATGATTTACTAAACTGACCAAACAGCCTATCTAACCACCTAAACATGATTATATAACCTAAACATCATTGGCAGACCTCTACAGTAGTGGCTCAAGAGGAAGGCAGCTGATATATCTACATGCACCACTTACAAGCAAACCAAGCTGAACTGGAACAACTGGTCCGGCTGCTACTAATGAAATTAAGTTACAGATATGGTGGGAGAAGTTGGAGAAGTTGGAGTAAGACTGTTCGATGAGGGAAGGAAGTGGGTACTGAATTCGATACTGTTTGCTGATGACACGGTGCTCATTGCAGAAAATGAAAGTGACCTACAAAATTTGGTCACTGTTTTTGATAGTGTCTGTAAAAGGAGAAAGCTGAAAGTGAATGTCAACAAAAGTAAAGTGATGGTTTGTGAGCGAAGTAAAAGTGAGGTTGTAGATTTTGTATGCCCATATAGAGTGGGAGTTGAATGTGAAAAAGAATGCAAAATAATTTTGAATGGTGAAGAAATGGAGGAGGTCAATGAGTTTAAGTACCTTGGATCAGTTATGTGTAAGCATGGTGGTATGGAGGGAGAGATAAGAGAAAGGGCATTGCAAGGAAGAAGGGTGGTAGGGTCTTTGGGACGAATCATGAATGGCAGAAGTGTGAGCATGGAGGTAAAGAGGGATTTGAGAGATACAATAATAGTACCAACCCTCACATATGCAAGTGAAAAGTGGGCCTGGAATGAAAGTCAGAGGTCTAGAGTGCAGGCAGTGGAAATGAATTATTTGAGGAGTGCTCGTGGTGTGAGTAGAATGAATGGAATGAGTAATGAAAGTGTGTACGAGCATTTTGGAATGTGTCACAGGGGTGAAGGGAAGAAGTGTGGAGTGGTGGAAGAAGTGAAGCGACAGACTTTAAAGTGGTTTGGCCACATGGAGCGAATGGAGGAGAGTAAGATGACCAGAAGGGTGTATGTGAGTGAGATAGAGGGAGCGAATGCTAGAGGACGACCTCCAGTGAAATGGAGGGATAGAGTGCAAAAGTCCGTTAGGGAGAGGGGGGAAAGATCCTTGAGAAACTTTGATCCTAGGAGCAGGTGTCGATGAAATGATGAATGATGATGATGATATGGTGGGATCAGATTAGAGACTGAATGGCAATAGGTTACTAATTTGGTTGAAATTGGTTTACAAACCCTAGGTAGGTTACATTAAACAGGAAGGGTTGGTCAGTTTGGAAATTGATTGTTACTTACTCACTTTTTACTACATGATTTCCAGAGCTGGGCGCGTTACTGGATTTGGGGTAGTCCGCTACCGCTCCTCCGCACTTCGGACGCAGGTAGTCCGCACCTGTACTTCCGCGCCTAAATTTTTTTCGCTCGGTCCGCTACCGGACCTCCGCACCTCCGCTACTATACGCAAAACTATTAAAGCGCGCCTGAAAAAACTAGTCCGCACCTCAAAAATAAAACAAAATAGTACAAGGCAATAATACATCAAGCTTCATAGAGAGAGAGAGAGAGAGAGAGAGAGAGAGAGAGAGAGAGAGAGAGAGAGAGAGAGAGAGAGAAATATATATTTACCTTCAAATGTGGGCCTCTCAAGCGCGAGTCTGGAATGTTCTATGCGGTAACGGCTTATTCCTCCCTAATTTACATTTTCCCATTCTTAATTAAATTCTGGCATTACACTGGAAGGGGTCCAGCTCCACGTCAGACAAGGAAATGTCTGACGTCGCCAGCGGCGTAGGGGTTCTGGAGGCTGACGGTGCAGGCGTGCTGGTTCTGTAGCTCACGCTATTGACGCTACTATCCCCTGACACACTCCTGCTCCTGTCGCTATCACCTCTTTTCACGTATCTGTCCATGTTTATTTGTAAACACTAAACACTAAACAATCGCAGTGAATCACTAAATGTCAAAAGATTCTGAAAAGAAAAAGAAAATTGACACAGTGATCAGCTGGTAGCACACAGCCCGCCAAAACGCGCGAAAGTATTGCCGCGGACTGTTTGTCGTCTTCGTTTTTTTATCTTTGAAAATCTCAGGTGCGGAAGTCTGGACCCAAAATTTCGCCTGTCCGCACCTGTTACTTCCGCACTTTTGAAAACGTTCCGCACTTCCGGGCTTCCGCACCTCGTTTGGCGGTCCGCAGGTGCGGAGGAGCGGAGGTCCGGACCGAGGTGCGGAAGTGCCCAGGTATGATGATTTCTATAAAAAACTATCAAGCAACAAATTTAGGTAATACATGTGTTTGAAACCTCTCTATAGGATGACTTGGCAGAATGAAGTGTCTCTGATGGTTTTCATAATGATTGTCATCCTAAACATGTAAATATATAACTGAACAACCTATGTTTGACTATGAGTGCCTCTGTGGTGTAGTGGTTAGCATGCCTAACTTTGAATCCATGGGCCTGGGTTTGAATCCTGGCTAGGCAGTTGGCATGCAACCAACCAAGCTGGTCATTCTTCCTTTTGGCTGGCTGATAAATGGGTAGGGGCAGGTCTATCTGGAAGAGTAATGCAGCATCCTCAGTCTCCTTGAGCCATCTTTCTTTCTTCTTCTCTCCTTTCTGCTCATGCTTCTTTCTTTGGGTAATTGGGAGATTTATCCTCCCAGGGGTCCTGCATCCCTGCCCTAGGGTGAGCAGTCAGTTCAGCCCCTGATCTGAGCTCATCTGGGGGAGGAATTTGCACCCCTTCCCCAATAAAAAAAACTTACCTAGCCAAAAACAAAACATGAAGTAGAGGTTGAGGTCATGGCGCATGCCTCAATCCCGATTTGGTTTTGCTGGGGGACCTGACCGCGCGACAAACTTCCCTGATACATCCGCATCCAGGGAGCCTGCAGTCAGCGATGGATGCAGGGCAAAGCCTTTGGGAGCCCTGCAGCTCAAAGGAGGAAGGGCACCCAAGTCCCTCATTTTGTTTTGAGGGTGGTCAGGGTGGTGCAGAAACGGCACCAGCTCACAGAACCAGCCCTGGGGTTGATCTTCAGAGGGATCTGTGTGTGGGCACCTGGAACGTCCGGAGCATCTCAGCGGATCACCAACTACCCTACCAATCAGTTGAGCTCAGAATGCTGAGGGTGGACATATGGAGACTTGCTGAGATAAGGTGGCCTTGAAATGGCGAGCTCAGTAGGGGGTACACCTACTAATGGTCTGGCATGAGCAATGGCGCCTGTCACAACCCATAAAGCACAGCTGACAGGAATTCCAGCTCAGTCGGAGAAAGGCAGGGTGCATAAATTCCCGTCATCCGTTGTCCCATCAAGATTTGTACTTCCCAACAGCATATCTCTGATGTGCTGCAAACAAGGGAATTCTAGTTTCTTTCCTGTAGATGAAAGATTTTTTTTTCCTTTTTTTACAGCACAGGAAGCAACTCAAGGGCAACAAAAAGAAAGTGTAAAAAAAAAAAAAAAAAAACTGGTAATTGTTGCTCTCACAAAGCAAAAAGTACAGAGTGGCCAAAAGAGAGGTCAATTTTGGATGGAGAGGTGTCTTGATACACTCTTCTTGAAAGAGGTCAAGTCATAGGTAGGAGGAAATACAAAGGAAGGCTGTTCCAGAGTTTACTAGTGAGGGGGATGAAATAATGGAGATTCTGGTTAATTCTGCAGGGCCGCAGGAGGGGGGGGGGGGGGGGAGGCATGCAGTTAGCAAGTTTAGAAGAGAAGTCAGCGTGAAAATATCAATAGAAGATAGAAAGAGATGCAACGTGGTGGTGGAATTTAAGAGGTAGGTTAGAAGACTGTCAGTAAGAGGAGGGGAGCTTATTAGACGAAGAGCCTTAGACTCCACTCTGTCCAAGAGAGATGGAAAGCATCTGTGTGGGGGAGAAGAACTGGTGGAGATGATACAGAATGCCCAACCTCAAGGAAACGGTGTTAAAGCACTATAAACTATTGTGTATTTGTCTGAAATTGCCACACAGGGCATTGCTGAAGAACACCTATTTCACCAAAATTTAGCAACATAGCACATGCTCTGCGAGTAGAAAATCACCCTCTAGCCTGTCCTTTGAAGGTTAAGGAGGTAGCTATAGGCATTTCCAGCTAACTGCAGCCATTTGTGATTGAGGTTACTCCAGATGATAAGCTATAATGCGAGTGAGGCTGAAGCACACACTGGGCTCTTTTATTGCATTGTACACTCCTACCAATATGAATGAAACTGAAGAGAAGGAGGTGTTCAGCACCAAACTTGACACTGTGTTAGACCAGTGCCGCCATCGGGAAACACTCATTGTCTTGGGCGACTTCAGAGCCACTAAAAGCATTGACAGGGCTGGGTATGAACTATGATTTGGTACCCATGATTGTGGTGCCAGCCTGCCAGGAACATCAACAGCTCTCTCCTGAATTTTGCAAGATCCAGGAGGTTGAGAATTGCAGGTTCTTGGTACCAGAGACCAAGGCTGCACCACCAGACTTGGTATAGCAATGGCAGAGAGGTAGTTAGGAGACTGACCACATTCTCGAAAGTACTCACTGGAGAATCCTTCAGAACTGCAAGGCTTTCCAGAGTGATGAGTTCTCTGGAATTGATCATTGGCTTCTTGTTGCAACACTCAAGCTTCATGTCAGGTCAAAAAGAATCTCTAGATGCAACAATATGTTCCATCTCAAGAAGCTGAAAAACCTGGCATGTGTTCAGGACTGTGCAGTGACAGTCTTAAATCAGTTCAGTGTGCTCACCACACTTGAGGAGCCAGTAGAACTGTGGGATACCTTCAAACAATAGACTCTTTGAGCTGCCAAGGAGTGAATAGGAGTGCCTGAAATCTAGGAGTGGATTTGCCTTGGCAGAGACGCAGGAGAATATTGAGGAGCCATCCTGGCAGTCTTTCTGGGAATCAGGACCAATATAGGGCTTTGTCACATAGGACTAGAGCTCTCCAGAGGAGAAAAAAGGAGAGGTATGTCGGGCATTGCTGCAGAGGTAAAGGGCCACTTAAACGCAAATGACCTCTAACCTGCTTATTGAGCCCTAAGAAGCTCCACTCCGAGCCTCCCTTTCAGGTGAGAGCTATCCGAACAGCTGATGGCTGCCTTATGTCAAACATGGATGGGCAGGGGGCTCATTGGGCTGAGTACTTTGAGCACTGTACACGGCAGACCCTCTGAGTAGGCAGCTTCCAAGTGCTAGGTTGCAGCTGGCAGATGCTGATCCACCCATTGATGAAAGCCCATCCTCTCTTGATGAGGTCACAAAGGCTTTGGCACAATGTTGAGCTGCTCAAAGCTGGAGGTGAAGTCATGATCAACAGGTTGCAAGCGGTCTTTCTATGGCAATCTGGTACCATTCCTCCTGACTGGTAGAGGGGGTTGGTCGTCCCTATCTGGATAAGGAAAGGGGATCATCAGGGCTGCAGCAACTATTGTGGTATTACATTGCTAAGTGTGCCAGGCAAGGTGCTTGCCCACCTAATGCTGATATGGATTTGCAGCCAGCTGCTGAAGCTGCAGAGACCTGAGCAGTCTAGATTCACACCTCATAAGTTGACAATTGACTGATCCTAGCACTTTGTGTACTAATGAAGTACCAAAGTGAGTTTCAACAGGGGATGCTTACAGCCTATGATGATCTCAAGAAGGCGTTTGATTCAGTATCGCAAGGCATTCTGGGATCTCCTGCAACACTGAAATATTGCTGTAAGGACTATTGGTTTGCTGACTGGCCTCTATTCTGGGACTGAGAGTGCTGTAAAATGTGTGTGTGTGTGTGTGTGTGTGTGTGTGTGTGTGTGTGTGTGTATGGGGGGGAGGCGGGTCTTTTTCAGCTTCTTTCTAATGAACACAGAAGTAAGGCAGGGCTGTGTCCTTGCCCCATCGTTTTTCAACACTTGTATGGATTGAGTAATAGGCAGAGTTGTAGACAAGAGTCGTTGTAGAGCAGCTATTGGCAAACCTTGTTTATGCCGACGATACAGTATTACTTGCAGAGTTACTGGAGGCTCTGGTGATGGTTCTTGAGGCACTGCGCGAGGAGATTAAGCCCTTGGAACTTCAGGTCTCCTGAGCCAAGACCAAGGTACAGGTGTTTGGAGGCTTGGTAGATGAAACAGTACAGTCTGTTCATGCGTGTGGTGAAGACACTGAAATCATGGAAAATTTCACATACCTCAGTAGTGTACATAGTTCAAAACAACAGTGGGTCTCACCAGGAAGTTTTATGGCGGATTGGCTTGATACACGGTGCTATGGACTCACTCAGTATGAGCATATGGTATTGTCGATACCTGTGTGGAAGGACAAAGATTCAGATCTTCAAGTCACTTGTGCTCCCTGTCTTACTCAATGGCTGTGAGGCACAGACACTAAATGGGGACTTGGGAGAGGCGGATTGATGCATTTGGTAATAAAAATTTGACCATGGAGTCCTCATCTGAGGGGGGGACCACAAATACTCCCAGATCGAATCCCTTTTGGTTAAAGACATAGGAGGTGTCTTGATTGCTCTTTGTCCTTTCTCTGTTATCAACTTCTGCAACATTTGTGGTCTTTCCTCTAATTTCCATTCTGTGGAGCACCATCTTTCCTCCTCTAAACCTCACCTTCTCCAGAGGTGGGCGCAGCATTGAAAAATCAGTAGTGTGGGTGCAGTAGTGCAGTACTTTTTCCGGAGCAGTGCAGTTGCGGTAGTGCGGTCCCATTTTTTTCTTTCCCAGTGCGGTACGCAGTGTGCAGTATTATTAGTCAAAATAAAAAATATTTTGGTGCCTAACCTGGCTATTCAAACAAAGGAAACATGCTTAAAATAGTACAATTGCCTTAATTTACAATAGATTTTCCCAAAATAAAAGCAATAATAAATAAAACAGCTACAAATGCACTTTTGGAATCAATTTATTTACTAGTTTAGTCTGTCTATTTAGTATTTAATTTTGAACACTAACTGAAAAGACGATGATTGAATCACTGATTCTGATGACTGATACCGATTGACTGATTGCGTCCGATTAACTGTAAAAGAAAAAAAAAAGAAAAAAATAAATCTGTGAGCATGCCCCGCTGCAAATATCGTCTTCAATAGTTTTCAAAGTACCACAGGATTTTTTAGTGTGGTCAGCGGTAGTGCGGTATTTTCAGAAATTTTGCGGTAGTGCGGTACTTTTTTTGTGATGCGGTAGTACCGCACTAAGTACCGCACTTGCCCACCTCTGACCTTCTCTTCCTAACCAAAACACAGGTCTTAAAGGCCACTAACAGCAACTTCTACTCTCTTTCCTCCTACTATCCCTATCCCAACTTTCAATCTAAAGCTGGATGTTGCATCTACATACGTACACAGCATCACTAGCTCTCGTGCCCACGACCTTGATTCTTCAGAATTTTTTACCATCTGGCTAAGATTTAATTGTCATTCTATTGCTAAATATGCCTAACAAGTAACTATGCAAAATTCTTTAACTTTGAACTCTAAAGAAGAGAACATCTTGAATCACTATCCCTTCATTGAAATCTCCATCTTAAGAGATTTCAATGTTCACCACCAGCTTTGGCTTTTATCCTCTTTTACTAAACAGCCTGGTGAACAAGCCTACAACTATGCTCTCCTCAGTTATCTAGGGCAGGTGTTTCAGCACCCTACACAACCACCTTGGAGATGCAGCCAACATTCTAGACTTCTTAACCTCTAATTTTTCATCTTACTTCATCAAACTGTTCTCTCTGGTGGGCTCCAACAATCACAACCTTATTTCCGCATTCTGTCCTATCGCTCCTGTACAGCCTTTGAACCCACCGAAGAGGCAGTGCTTCTGGCATTTTGCTTCAGCTCAGTGGTACAACCTCTCCAATTTCCTGTGGAATGATTACTGATTCCAGGACAGAGACCCCTCTTTGTGTGCCCAATGCATTAGAGGTGATTGTTTCTGGAATGGAGGCATACATTCCACATTCTTTCTCTACTCCTCGTGCTAAAAAGCCTAGGCTCAATCATGCCAATTTTCGTGCTATAAAAAATAAAGGCAGCTCACAAAAGGTATCAGAGCCTTTGCACTCCTGCTAACCACGAACTTAACATCTCCGCCCAGAATCATGCCAAATCTATACTTCAACTAATCAAAAAATAATTCATTACCAGAAAATGTCACAAGCTTGCTTTCTCTAATTTTTCCAAAGCCCAAAATATCTTCAACAATTTTACTTCTTCATCTTTCCCGCCTCTCCTTAGTCCTGGTGGCAGCACGGCTGTTATATGTATCCCTAAGGCTGAACTCTACATTCAAACTTTCTTTAAAACTCCACTCTGGACAATTCAGGGCATATTCCTTTAACTCATCCCCCCCCTCTGACTCCACTAGTATGTATGCCTGTTATTAAAAATTTTAGAATGATGTTTTCTTTGCCCTCTCTGGCCTCAATCCTCAGAAGGCTTATGGACCTGATAGAGTGCTTCCTATTACCTTAAAAACTGTGCTTCCGTGCTGACACCCTACTTGGTCAAACTCTTTCGTCTCTGCCTTTCAACTTCTACCTTTCCTTCCTGGTGGAAGTACGCCTGCATACAGCCTATAGGCTACCTAAGAGAGGTGACTGTTCCAGTCCCTCAAACTACTGTCCTATAGCTTTACTTCCTTGTCTTTCTAAAGCTTTTGAATCAATCATTAACCGAAAACTTCTTAAGCATCTATCCACTTCTGACCTATCTGATTGCCAGTTTAGGTTCTGCAAGGGATGTTCTACTGATGATCTTGCCTTCCTAACTGACTCCTGGTCGTCCTCTCTAAGCTGTTTTGGTGAAACTTTTCCTGTTGCCTTAGACATCTTGAAAGCTTTTGATAAAGTCTGGCACAAATCTTTGCTTCCTAAGCTACCTTTTTATGGACTCTATCCCTCTCTCTGTACTTTTACCTTCAGTTTCCTTTCTGGACGTTTTATCTCTGATGTGGTAGATGGTTACTGTTCTTCATAGCTGGGCACAATAACAGAAAACCTCATTCCCGATAACCGATAACTGATAATGAAAAACCTTAACGGCGATAACCGATATTCGTTAACTAGAGACACAAATATAGGCGATAACCGATACCCGATAAAAATCCACAATTCCGATACTAGATAGCGATAAGTCCGATAGGCGAAAACGATACTATATTGATATTTCAGATAGAACAACATTGATGAATTCAAATTTTCATTATCTGTATTTTAGGAAACTTACAAAACCTTAAAACCACACATTGACACGTACATATGGACAGTAGTACTAGAAATGCCTGAACCGGTGTTGTGTTATTTGGCGTCCCCACCGTCAAAAATTGTTTACAAACTCTGGTCTCTCATGAACGGTGCATGCTCAGACCAGCAAGCGTAGACCTGTACAGTCTCATAAAGATTTTAAACCGTAATTAAGAGTTGCTGGAAGGCTGAATCAGACATATAGTTACAATACCACCATCCTCGCTATTTCTAGAACGACACTCTGTACAAGTTGTATTTATATGTACAGAGTGTACGTCGTTCTAGAAACAGCGAGGATGGTGGTACTGTATGTATGATTCAGCCTTCCAGCAACTCTTAATGTGTTAAAAAAGCATTGTGAGACTGTACAGGGCTACACTTCATGGTCTGAGCATGCGCAGTTCACGAGAGACCAGTGTTTGTAAACAAAATCGCCAGCTTTTGACGATGGGACACCAAATAACACAACACCGGGTGCCTTCAGTACCATGGCATGGTCACAAACGAATATGGAATATCAAATTTGAGGCAGTGAATAATCATTTTTGGGGCAAAGTTAAATGATTTTTCTCAATGATATATTGATTTTTGAGTACCATAACAAATAACCTAGTGTTTTAATTTTCATGATCTAAGTATGAAATCTCATCACCGAAGATATTTCATACCCCGAAGTTTTTTCATACAACACCGGGCCACGCATGCACATAAAACTTATACATCATGCTTTGAAATTTCCTTAGTTTACAGGAACCTGTTACTGCCCTGGATTCTGAGAAATAACATACAACACAAAGTCCGTATTAACCTCATGCGAGATGGCTCCCCTCACATATTAGCAATAAGATGTGTCATGACAGAGTCAGGGTGGTGGTGCAACACTTGGCGCCAATTTCACACTCCAACACAGTGGCTTTGTAATCGCTCGAACAAAACAATTCAATCTTCTATACAACATTATGGTTGGGTTATCGACACAACACCAGATATATGAGACTTCCTGAATGGTTTCCTCACCTTTCTTAAATATGAATGCAAAACACTACATAAGGAATTTTCAAAGTCTTTGGTATTGGTCTGGAGGCTTACTAACCCATCATGGCGAACCATAAAAGTAGCCCTTAGTATTGCAGTGCAGGAGGGATAAGTGAGAAGGGAGTGTTGGGTGTTTAGATTTAATATTAAATGGGAGGATAGAGTCAGCAGTAACAACACATTAATACCTGACTTCAGGAAGGCAGACTATGAGGGGTTAAGAAAGCACCTGCAAGGGCTTAGGGAAGTCAGATCAGAAGTAGGTCAGGACCTAGAGCAGGGAGGGGCATTAATCTCTGGTGTGGTCACTTGTCAAGTCAGTAGCTTGGAGGGTGAGTACAATAGTCTGGTTAGGGAGATTAAACTAGGGCAGAAACAGTTTATACCTCACAGGGAAGTCAGGTCAACAGGTAATTACCCGCGATGGATGACAGACAGGCTAAAAACTGAAATAGGAAGGAAAAGAGGACTATATGTTAGATACAAAAGGGGGAAAACTCAACTAAGGGATAGTTACAATGATTTAGCTAGAACAGTAAAGAAGAACACGCATATGGCAAAATGTAATTATGAGATTAGAATTGCCAGGGAAGCAAAGACCAATCCAAAGGGCTTCTTTCAGCTTTATAAGACCAAGGTTAGGGATAAGATAGGGCCGCTTAAGTCAGGAGAATCACTGATTGATAGTGATGAGGAAATTAGCGAGGCGTTAAATAGATATTTCTTAACTGTATTTACCAAAGAAAGATTAGATGACATACCTCAGGGAGAACAGATCCACAGGGGAGAAGAGGTAGAAGGATTAACTGACATCAATATAAGTAGGGAGCTCGTGATTAGACAAATAAATAGACTAAAAGTCACTAAGGCGCCAGGGCCAGATGAACTTTTCCCCAGGGTAATAAAGGAATGTGAAACTGAAATCAGTGGGCAGTTAACAGAAGTATTTAGGAAGTCACTAAACACAGTGGAGGTGCCTGTTTCATGGAGGCAGGCACACGTTATTCCAATATTTAAGAAGGGTGGCAAATCTTCTATGGAAAACTATAGGCCGAATAGTTTGACGTCTGTTATAGGTAAAATGATTGAGTCAATAATAGCTGATAGTATTAGGAACCATATTGACAAACATAATTCAATTCACGACTCACAGCATGGGTTTATTAAAAGAAAGTCGTGCCTCACTAATCTTTTATCCTTTTACAATAGAGTATACGAGGCAGCTGACAATGATGAGAGCTATGATGTAGTTTATCTTGATTTAAGTAAAGCCTTCGATAAGGTACCTCACCAAAGACTGTTAAATAAAGTCAGGGCTCATGGAATAAGAGGAAAGGTATTTGATTGGATTAAGGCATGGATTAGTGACAGGAAACAGAGGATTACCATTAACGGTAAAAAATCCGAATGGGATAATGTTACCAGTAGGGTTCCTCAAGGTTCAGTTTTAGGCCCGCTTTTATTCATTATCTACATCAATTACATAGACAATGGGATAACTAGCGACATAGGTAAATTTGCAGATGACACCAAAATAGGACGCACTATTAGGACAGGGGAGGATGCTAGAGCACTGCAGGAGGATCTCAACAAACTGTCAGCTTGATCAGAGAAATAGCAGATGAACTTCAACATCGCCAAGTGTAGCGTACTTAGTGTAGGAACACGCAACCCATTACACGGGTATAGTTTAGACTCCACAGCGATAGGCAGATCAGAGTGTGAAAGGGATTTGGGAGTGTTAGTGGACTCTGACCTAAAACTAAGGAAGCAATGTATTAGTGCGAGGAATAGGGCTAACAGGGTATTAGGCTTAATTAACTGGATGGTAACCAACAGGAGTGCAGAGGTCATCCTCAGACTCTGTTTAGCATTAGTTAGGCCACACTTAGATTATGCTGTCCAGTTTTGGTGCCCACACTACAGAATGGATATCAACTTGCTAGAATCAGTTCAGAGGAGGATGACGAAAATGATTCAGGGGCTGAGGAACCTCCCATATCAAGATAGGCTGAGACATCAGTAAAATTCTAGTGTTTGCCCATACTCCCCCCTCCCCCCTATACAAGCCCGGGGACCTGGTGGGAACACGAGGTTTCAGGTGGGGGACACGAAATCTATCGCAATCGCGTATTCTTTTTAGTGGGGGGGATAAAAACTCCCTAGATCTAGGAATTTTTCCTCCCACCACCACTAAAAATGAGCGTTTGCAATGAATTTAGTGTTTCCCATACGGAAACCATGCACTCACTGGATCCCCAAGCTTGTTTTGGGAGAGAAGCGTAGTGAACCCACCAAACGATGCTCACTTCATCATCTGGCGTGGTGCCGGAGGCCATCTGCGCTCACATAAACGGCCTACACCACACTCATGCCCTCTCTCTCTAGTAGGTTGTCACCTCATTGCAAGGTTTCTGTCCTCCAAGTAGAGTCCGTGGCACCAAACACAGTGTATCTTCATTGTTTATCACTGACACAAGCAAAACTACCGGCTAGCCTTGGTGAATCCTTACTGACCGCATGTTGAATCTGCTTCACAGGTTCATATTCCCAGTATACAAGGTGATTGTGGATATTAACTCTGCACCTCCAGAATACGATAATACGCCTCCATATATCATATATAGAGTTAAAAAAACAAAATACGTGTCCCTCAACCATAACATGAAGGCGGAAGTACTTAAAATTAAAGAAGAAGCCGAATTAATCCCCTTCCCCCAACGATCTTGGGGGACCCGCGGGAGGTCGGGGTATTTGGGTGGAGGAGCATATTTAAACTACTCCCACCGAACTTTACAACCCGCTAACGGGGGGGCTTTGCCCCCCTCGACCCCCCTTTGATATGGAGAGTGAGCGAAATTGCGTGGTTTCCGTATTACGTTGTAAAAAAAAAACGAAACGTATGAAATTTCCCTACATCTAAGTAAAGTACCCCAACCGAACTTTATGACCTAACAGCTAACTGAGGGACATTGAACACAAGTAACCTGCGTTCGAACCTGCTTCACCCGTTCGTACGTGATACTAAACCTGCTTCACGCGTTCGTACGTGCTACCAGTAAGTGAATACATAGTCGTATATGACGGTTGCAAGATTCCTATGACGTAAATTACTTACCATTTAGATGCTTCATTATGACCTTAATACTGTAGCAGGGGGCTTCGCCCCCCCCTCAAACCCCCCTTTGATATGGAGAGTGAGTGAAATTGCGTGGTTTCCGTATTACGTTGTAAAAAAACCCAGAATGTATGAAATTTCCCTACATCTAAGTAATTGTAAGGAATTTACCTACATCTAGGGTATTTTTCAACCCCCCCATAGCTCAAAAACTATGCATTTGCAACGCATTTCATGTTTACCACCGCATTCCCCGAAGTCTCAATGGCCCCCTAGCCAATTTTGGTTGCGTGGGGTGGGTATGAGCAAACACTAGAATAATACCGAAACATCTAAACTTACATTCACTAGAAAGACAAAGAGTGTGGGGAGATCTGATAGAAGTATTCAAATGGGTCAAGGGTTACAACAAAAGCGATATAAGTAAAGTACTGAGAATTAGCCAGCAGGATAGAACACGCAGTAATGGATTTAAATTAGAAAAGTATAGATTTAGGAGAGATATAGGCAAGCATTGGTTTAGTAATAGGGTGGTGGGGGAATGGAAAAGACTCAGCAATCACATAGTTAGTGCAGGGATGATAGCTTGTTTTAAGAGTAGACTGGATAGCTACATGGACGAGGATGACAGGTGGTAGTGAGGTGTGGGTGCAGTAAGGAGACAGGGTACTAGAGCGTACGCCTGTACCGAAGGTAAACGAGGATCAAGCCTCTACCTGTAACCCCTGAAACAACACTTCACCCATCGTGAGTAGTGGGGGGGATTCTGGAGCTGCCCTGTGTAGGCCACTCGGCCTCTTGCAGTTTCCCTATGTTCTTATGTTCTTCTTATGGTCATGAGTGAGAGGAAGGAATGACACCGAGATGATTTACAGCTGCTGGAGTGGGTAGTGGATGGTGAAGCACACGCGGGGACTGCCTGAGGAATATGGGCCACCGAGAAGGGCGTCCATGGAGAGTTACAAAGTTCTAGGAACACAAAGCAACACAAAGGAAGAACAAACAACAGCAGACCTGCTGGTCCTTACGAGGTTGTTTGTGACAAGCTACACTAACTATCTAATCAAAGGTGGAAGATGAAGGACAGCAAAGGCGAAGGAGAGAGCAAGGAAGATTGGAATGGAGGGGTGTGGGTCTGTGGGAGGGAGAACTAGATCGCGCTGGACGGCAGGGACTCAGGGAGCAGCATGGGCTGCATGGCGAGTGCTGAGGAGTGTCACCTGTTTGTCTCGTCGTTTCGTCAGCTGCCGAGGGAGTGCCAAGCCAAAGCCACGTTTTCAACACAACAAGGCGACTCCCAACCAACCAACTTGAACCAAGACCAAGACGACCACACTTCTCTGTATGTTTTGGAGCTGCCGTTACAAAGGCTGGGAGAGATCCCGTCACTTGTGACATCAAGATCAAATCTGGGTGTATGGATGGAGTCGAGGAGGATGTGAGGACAAAAGATGAGAAGATTAGCCTAGTTAAATCAATGGGTGGCCAATGTCTGGGAAGCAGCAGAGAATGAGTAAGGTTGAAGTGCTGAGAGAGGTGTGGAAGGAGAGAGGTGTGTGGTGTTTACATGGAGGAGTTGGAAATGGAGAAATTGGAAGTAGCAAAAAAGGATCAGTTAGGTTAGCTTGAATGCACCCAAGGTGCAAGCAGTGGGGAAGCATTGGTGATATGGGTGATAGACCTTATGGAAACCTTTTAGGGAGAAGGCTACCTTAGATAAGTAAGTACAAAACGAATGATGGAACGAATGGATGACGGACAGGAAGGTATGTGGAGTGTGCAAGTGAGCATGAAAATTAAAAAGAATGGTTGGTGACAGTGGTATGCGAGTCAGGTGGTAGATACGAGGTCAGGTGGCAAGGCAGAGGAAGGGAGGCGTTTCTTGATCTGAGGATGGAAATGAGGGATAGGAAGGAATAGAAGAATGGAATGGTGAAAAGAAGAAGAAGAAGAAAAGGATGGACAGTGAAAGAGGTGGTGACAGTCTGAGGAGGAAGAAAGACTTGTGTGGAAAGAAGACTTTGGGAAAAGGTACAGGATGTGTCAGACCAGTGTGGGCTGGAATGATGGAAATCATCTTCTCCAAGAGTTCAGCAGCGCTCACCGAATGGTGTATATGAGTGTGAGGAAGTGAGTCCATGGTCCCATAATGGCAGATGCAGAGAAAGGACGAGGGTGGCACTGAGTGAGATGGGCTGGGGATGAATGGGAGGATTACAGGAAGACAGAGAGGGGCTGCTGCTGTGCTGCTGACTGGAGATGAGAAAGCAAATAAATAGAATTATAGAAAATGAAGAGTTTTCTGAAAAAAAAAGGGAGAAATAAATGAATAAAAGGGGTAATGATGTAATGTGTGTTTTTTTATTTATCGATGCGAAGGCCTGACTCTCCAACGGGTCACCTGTACAGCAAGAGCAAGAGCTTAAAAAAAATATATATATACAAATAAAAACGGGAAAGATGTGGGAATCGTGCGTGAGCAGGGGCCGCAGAAGTTACGCGTGGGTTGAACAGATGGCGTTGCTTGTCAGTGCGAGAATAGGTATGAGATCAAGTTGAATCGACTTAATTATAATGAAAGAGGTACGTAGATGAGTTTATTTAACTTGGTTCGATGCTGTTCATCATTAAAAGTGATCAGTTCAGTTGCAGTTTAACACAATATACACCCAAGGTACTTATGATCATGCTTAAGTTGTAGATCACATAATTTGGAGCATTTCTAGTGCCCCTCAGGATGTGGTAGCAATGCGCCTTAGGCTAGGCTATAGGTACTACTGGGAGGTTAGTAACTCCCCTGGTGTCTGCTGCACGCTCTGTGCCAGGCCGAGGGGCCACACACTGCATCACTATGTCATGGAATGCCCTCTCATTGCTAAGTTTAAGACACGGGACTGCCTTGACCTGCCCCAGACAATTTGTTGGCTCCTGAACCATGATGTCCTCCCTGCTATCCTCAAAGAACACCCTCAGTTTGCACCAAGGTGGTGATGCCGTGTGTGGCAGCCTGAACTACTGCCGTGCTATACAAGGCTGTGATCTCTGCAGTATTTTACTTTAAGGACTAGTATTACTCTATCTCTGTATTCATTCCCATCTAGTGCTTGGGCAATGTTCTCCGTCCCCACATTTTATTGTCTTATTGTCCAGGGGGAGGTACTGCCCCCTCCCTTGTTGTGCTTTCCTTCCTACCATTGTATCTTTTTCATTTCATGGTGCTACCTACACATGTATTAATAGTTGTATAATCACACTCTGTCCTGCCTGGGGGTTGGGATGGCATGTTCCTCCCTTCTCCCTTGTTGTTTACCTGCAACAATAAACTATCAATCAATCAATCATTTCTAGTGGTTACACCGTGTGGCTCAAATAATAAGCAACTCAAACGAATTTTCAAAATTTTCTTTGTTATCAAGTCACCTGTGACATCAAGAATTATTCACGAAAGGGTTGTCTAGAGTATAGACGGCGGAATTTTCAGTGAAGCTCTTCCCTCTTCGTCGAAGCGTCGCTTAGAGAGTGTGTTTCCGTGAAGAGATATTTTCAAACCCTAGTTTCTCTTCCCCCTTCGAAGTTCGAAACAATCTTTCCGTGTAGTGTTGGTACTACTGCAAATCAAACAAACGTTGAAAACCGAAACATTAATGCATTTTAGGTACATTTCTATAATGGAAAATATTGTGTGGCAAGTACTTATGTAAGCAGTGCTTGATACAGTGACATACACTATATATAGCAGAAAATTTACATTGATGGGTTTAATTGGTTGGTATCTGTGGCTATGTTTGCTTCGCTCTGATATCGTCCCGTTACCTGTGGGCGGGGCTTAGGAGACCTCGTTAGAATAAACTGCTTTTATTTTCTTTATTTTCCTCCTGTTCCATGAGATCTCTTTCTCCCTTCGTTATTTCTCCCTTATAAATATATTTTTAACTAGCTTTAGAGCTCCTATCAGTGGGTGGAAAATGGTATCATCTATATTGCTGAGCTTTGCTAAGCTCCACCCACAGGTGACGTCACGAGTTTGGAGATTGGCTGTGGGAAGCCCAGCACGGAGTACCACATAGCACCACATATTCATACAGACTTGTGAAACATTCGCCCGGAGGCTGAAGCCTACCTGTCAGTCCGTCACTTTTAAATTTGTCCCAGCACTCTTCATGCTTATGGTTTGAAGTGCCCGCCCTACAAACACTTAAAAAGGAGAACTGTTGTGAATAGTTGAGTCTGAAGGGCGGGGCATGCTGGCTTGGAGGTGCGTTCCAGTGTTGGGTTAAATTATCATGGGAACCGTGAAGTCTTGAATAAACAGAAAAAAATAATGTTTCTCGCATTGTATGACTTTTTATATAAGGCCTAGAAAATTTAAATTGTTCTTATGCCCAATTAATAATACAGCAACATGGAAAAATGTTGTAATAAAGCATTAAATGTGCGAAGATATTAGCGAAGAGCGGGCCTTCACCTCCTCTTCGTCAAGAGAGGAAATTAGTTCATTTCTTTCCCGCTCGCCGCTTCGCGCGCTGCATCAAAGACACTCCTCGTCACTGAGCATACCGTTTGGTCCACGAAGCCTCGTTTCCTCGCGGGAAGGGGGAAGAGAATCACTGAGAATACGGCCGAGAGTCCCTTGATAGAGTCCCGACAACCAAAGATTGGCCCTGTTTTCCCCGCGCTTTTCAAACGCTAGCGCTAGCACGTACACGCTCTCTTTTGTATTTCTGTTTCACAGCCATAAGGGTCGTCCACTGAAACTGAGCACACTTGTGTCAGTCCTGCACACCTTTCCCTAACAGCCAGCAGGGAGCCAGTAGCCAACGAGCTCTGGAAAAGTACATGAGAGACAGTTTGTGTCTACATCAACAGGTGTCGCCAACCCATTACCACCACTACGCCCTTATACTTTACCATAATTTGGTCACCAGCCGTTGTAATGTGCCGAAAGGTGACAGGAGATAATTATTAGCCTTACGATCAGCCACTGTCTCAGTATAGGCACTCAGTAACCCACGCAGCCTGTGATATAGGGGTGTCAAGGCGGGCTGCTGCTGATCGACGACCTTGAGAGGCGGCAGCACTCAGAGGGTACTGAGAGACTTCACACAAATTTAATCTGCTTCTCTTTTAGTGTTGCTACTGTGATGGATGGATTTAACAATATTTATCGCTGTAAAACATTATCAGCAGCAGTTGGGGAAGTCTTTCTCATACCGACATATCCCTTCATCGGCTGACCCTTGCCTGCAGGGAGGAACGCTGCCTCCTGAACGTCATGATATTGTTGTGCTGGAAGCTTCCCCCGGCGTCCATGGGGCTCTGGAAGGCTCCGGGAAGAGCGAGCAAGGGGGCGGGGAGCAAAGCCTCGTCCGCGCCCCGCGGGGCGCGGCCAGGCGGGAAGTGTTGCCAACTCGCACATACTTTTGCTACATGTTCTTGTATGATCTAAAATATACTGTAACATTCTAGACTGTACTGTTCTGGATATATATATAGGAGAAGAGGGCGAGAGGAGTCCAGTCCCAGTCATAGTAAGCCAGTGGTAAGTGAAGAGTCAGAGTGAAGTGTACTACTAAGGAAGAACATTAAACTACAGAAGCTGTGCAAAGTGTTTACATATCTCCCTCCCACGGAGTCTCCTGACGGCGACACGGAACCCAAGTAACACGTCCGGCATAACAATATATACTTGTCATGGGCCACGTGACTGACACAGTACCCAGACTCCATCAATGCAAATTAAGGCACTTATGTTAACACACACACACACACACACACACTATAGGATGTAGTTGCTGCAAAAAAAATTCAGTGCGATTCCAAGGTAGTGGAAGATAATTAAGTTATCAATGAGGTCAATAACATTTGATCAAATTTAATTTTATTGAAAGAGTTTTTGTTAATTGAAGAATAATTCAGTAAAATACTAAGGCCATGGAAACGTGTTTCATTTTGCTTGAGGGTCAAAACAGGTTTAGAGAATATTGTAGGAAAATGTCTTCAACATATTATAATGACATTGCTACCCATGAAAATGAAGACTGTGCAACCTTATAAATTAGGCTATTAAATAAAGATGGACTTATAACCCAACCTAGAGGAGTTTCTAGCTGAAGATCCTTCACATAAGCAAATGGTAAGTTAACCTATCACTGCTGAAATAGTAATATTTCCCCGCATTTTAAGTTCTCAGAAAGGAGTAATAATAATGGAAACGGTTACCAGAGTGATGATTAGCAAATTCAGTATAAGGAAAAATGATGTCAATTTTTTAGAGTGAGTTGGGTGTGATTCTAGAGTTTTACCAAGACAGGTATAGTCGACCGGGGGGAAAATTTTGCCCAAGAAAAAGGGGCAAAAACTTTGACAAGGCATAACACCCTTCCCTATGATTATTTTCAGACACATGACTGACAGTAGATAGATCTATTATTAGGGAGGTTTTGTGTTGTATTTCATATTTCCATCACTATTTGTTTCTATGTTCAACTTTTTTTTTCTGCAACTCATATGATCAGGGGTAAAAAAAATTGCCATTCCTTTCACAGAACTAAGGGTGCACCGTTTACACTGTGAGTGAAAGTAGGAGGTTGGGGTAATAATTTTGCTTGTAGGGCATGGGGAGGGGGGGGGGGCTCATATGCAGTATGAAGGCCCTGCCCCTTCAGCTCTTGGGGTGGGGTTGGTGCAAAGAAATTTCCCATCTCATTGGGGCAAAAATTTTACTGCAAACATTTTACCCAGTCAGTCAATTTTTTTTCCCCAGAATCAGGGAAAAACTTTTTGCCACACTGATAAATAATGTTTAGTGTTCATAAGTTTACATGGTTTTGATTTTGTTTTCTCTTTGAGGTTGACTGAGTAAGTTTACATGGTTTCAGTTTGTCTTCTCTTTCAGGCTGACTGAGTAATTGAGTTTTTTTAATGTGGTATCCATTATAACAAAGATGGTTAGGAAGTACGTAAAAAAGGGCTTCATTTAGGCTCCTTGACCCAGTTGAGCAAGTAACTCGTCCCTTAAGTATAATATGGAGATGAGTGACTGCGCCAGCTCTGGAAGGCAGAATATAACTGTATTAACAACCATCTGTGCTGATGGCTCTGCTTTGCCTTCCTGCATTGTTTTTAAGGGAAAACGGCTGATACAGCAGTGGATTGGGGATTCAGGAACAACCCCAAATCAAACTACAGTACCCTCTCAAGTTTCGCGATCCTCGAGTTTAGCGCTTAGTCCTAAATTCTTACATTCACGACTTTCCCGCATTGCCGCCATGAGTTTTGCGCTCCTTTGACATGTTCGGGTCACGTCTACCTACCGTCGGCGTCATGCGTGCTGCCTTAAGAGGCGGTGTCCAACCATTGGGGCTATGGGCAACCGCGGTTGCCCGTATGCCCAACCGGGAGCGAGTTATTGGTTGGCCGTATGAATGGAAAAATCAAATTGTGATATTACCTCATATTATACGAAATACATGTCCCTTAATATATACTTTAGATGGAAAAAAGTAGTAAATGTATTGAAAAAGCATAGCCAGTACGTTTGAATGTGACCCCAGCACGTGGTTCTTTTTTTTTAGAACACGCACCTTATACTATACCCGGCCAAAACCTTCACAAAACCCTTTGGGTAAAGGTGCGTGTTCTAAAAAAAATATAATAATAACCACGCGTGGTGGACCTGGTCTTACATGCGTGGGCTAATGGCTAACTAAACGAACCATCGCTAACCGGATCGTTGGCAATACTGCCACCGCCGCCGACACTAAACAGCGCGCGTATGTATAATATGCCTTTTCACCTTTACCACTTTTTCTTTACTTTTAAGTTTTTCCGCCTTCATAATATGGTTAAGAGACATGTATTTCGTCCCTTAAGTATAATATGGAGGCGTAATATCGTATTTTGGAGGCGTATAGTGAATCTCCACAATTACCGAAAACGGTTGTGAGTACGAGCGTGAGTAAGTGGGTACCTCACGGCTGTATGTAAACAAACAGACGACGGCAGTGGCTGAGGAGTGAGGAGCAGTGGAAGATGGCCCACCAAGAGACTCGTAAAATGGACTGGCAGAGCTGCTTTGCTTACTACTTGATTAACAAGATAAGGGAACACCCCGTGCTGTGGAACCACGTACAGTCCATAAAACATTTTTTCTCGAGTCTCTGAAAATTGTAGATCTCCCAGTGATGTTTTCCTCTTCTTCTTTGAAACAGACGCCAACTACACGACACATTCATTGACATCATAAATACATTTTCACTCTCACAAACAGTACTCTGCAGCCACCACGAACACAAACTGTAACGCGCCCCGCTGGCCACGGTGGCCCTTTGACCACAGCACACACACTTGACCTTTTTCTCACCAACAACATTCTTAACATAACAAACACTCAGGTTGTTCCAGGACTTAGTGACCACGACATACTCATCGTTGACGCTGACCTCCGACCGATTAAACATAAACAGAGACCCAGACAGATTTTCCTTTTTTCAAGGGCTGACTTAGACATGATCAAACAAGACCTAACTGCCTTCAGCACTGACTTTTTTGCGACAGACCCACACACAAGACCTCCTTCCACCAACTGGAACAACCTGAAACACACCATACACGCCTCAATGAACAGACACATACCACAAAAAACACTTTCTAGCAGGTACACACTCCCCTAGTTTTCCAGGGATCTACGCAGACAACATCGCAAGAAACAAAGACTATACAGACGCGCGCAGACATACAACACGACAGATAATTGGACCGCCTACAAAGATCACCAAAAGACATTTGCCAAAAACATAAAAGTAGCGGAACGCACACACATAGCAACTTATCTCGCAGACAACGTAAGAAATAACAAAAGAAACTTTTTCAGGTTCTTTAAGACGCGCAAACATGACACTAACACGATTACATCACTTAAAGACAACACTTACACATTAGTAACCAGCCCACAACACAAAGCACAAATACTCAACAAACAGTTCCAATCGGTGTACACACAAGAACACAACCTGACACCAAACATGCCACACAGCCCCTTCCCCCCCATAGCACCCCTTGACATCACGACTAACGGAATACAGAAATTACTGGAAGGACTCGACACAACTAAATCCACTGGCCCCGACAACATTCCCGCCTTCATCCTTAAATCCTTTGTCCCCATCCTTGCCCCCTATTCGCCCAATCACTATCATCCACCTCATTACCCTCTGACTGGCTTTTGGCAAACATTAATCTTTTATTCAAGACAGGTGACCGGACTGACACTGCCTATTATCGCCCCATCTCGCTAACATCGATTCCATGTAAAATTTTCGAACACATATAATACACAAACACATAATGAATCACCTTGACGCAAACAACATCCTTACTGACTCAACACGGCTTTCGACCTAAACGCTCATGTGAATCGCAACTCATTACTACATATCACGACATCACGAGGCTACTTGACCGACGTGACATTAAACAAGTTGACACTTGTTTTAGATTTTGCCAAAGCCTTCGACAAAGTCCCGTACAAAAGACTGACATTAAAATTAAAATACTACGGTATTTCAGGACCTATTCTTCACTGAATCACTGTATTTCTTACTAACAGGACTCAACGTGTTCTTCTTGACGGATCTTCATTCGACACTGTCTCTGTTTCTTCAGGTGTCCCACAAGGCACCGTTCTAGGCCCCCTTCTTTTCCTCCTGTACATTAACGATCTTCCACTGTCAACGCCTAACTCTTCCACTAGACTATTTGCCGACGATAGTTTACTGTTTAGAGCAGTAAAGACTACTGACGACTGCAGACTACTGCAAAACGACTTGGACGCCCTCGAGCGGTGGGACGCACCTGGCAGATACACTTCCGACCAGACAAATGCAAACTTTTAAGATTCACCAGAGCGCACAACTCCCATCCATCACACCTACACTCTCCACAATTCAAATTTAGAATCAGTTCACACACACAAGTACCTTGGCATCCATCTCTCAACTAACTTGAAATTCAACACCCACAAAGACCATATCAGTGCCACAGCCAACAGAACACTGGGGTTCCTGAGGAGGAATTTACATAACTGCACACCTGACATTAAACACATATAACTTATGACACACTTGTGAGACCAACACTGGAATACTGCTCCACAGTGTGGGATCCTTACACACACAGAAACATTGAAAGGTTAGAACAAATCAACACCAAGGCGGCTAGGTTCATTACAAACAATTACACTCGAACGACTGGAATCACAACACGGATCAAACAATAGATAAACATGGACCCTCTTCACATACGCAGACAAGCACACAGACTTACACTTATGTACAAGATCACAAACACTCACATTGACACTGACCCACAAACATACCTACACAAGGCAAACAGTCAACGTACACGTAACACACACATCCATAAATACCAAACATATCATACTAACACTGACACATACAAACACTCATACTTTCCACGCACCATACGTGACTGGAACAGCCTCCCTCAACAGATTTTAGACTGCGATACAATAGACTCATTCAAAAAACAAATACATACTCACTTGTCACCACAACACACCAACACTAACAATTACACTTGATTCACTTCCCTCCTCTGCACACTCGGCTCCCCCGTCCCCCCAACAGCCATACAGGTGCCCTGCGCATTATTATCCAGATCCAGATTCTTCTCCTTTTGACCTGTAATGCATGGCTGCGACGGTGAAAAGTAACAGTGGAAAATAGCAAAAGGGCATAGAAAACCAAAATCAGGGAAAGAAAAAAACAGGAAAATACCTAAGTTCAGGGTGAAGTGTATAAGTGCGCACAGTGAAGTAAATAAGGGCTGCTTTCACAGTCACTGTTGATTGATTGATTGATTGATTGATAGTTTATTGTTGCAGGTAAACAACAAGGGAGAAGGGAGGAACATGCCATCCCAACCCCCAGGCAGGACAGAGTGTGATTATACAACTATTAATACATGTGTAGGTAGCACCATGAAATTAAAAAGATACAATGGTAGGAAGGAAAGCACAACAAGGGAGGGGGCGGTACCTCCCCCTGGACAATAAGACAATAAAATGTGGGGACGGAGAACATTGCCCAAGCACTAGATGGGAATGAATACAGAGATAGAGTAAATATTAGTCCTTAAAGTAAAATACTGCAGAGATCACAGCCTTGTATAGCACGGCAGTAGTTCAGGCTGCCACACACGGCATCACCACCTTGGTGCAAACTGAGGGTGTTCCTTGAGGATAGCAGGGAGGACATCATGGTTCAGGAGCCAACAAATTGTCTGGGGCAGGTCAAGGCAGTCCCGTGGCTTAAACTTAGCAATGAGAGGGCATTCCATGACATAGTGATGCAGTGTGTGGCCCCTCGGCCTGGCACAGAGCGTGCAGCAGACACCAGGGGAGTTACTAACCTCCCAGTGGTACCTATAGCCTAGCCTAAGGCGCATTGCTACCACATCCTGAGGGGCACTGTGTCGCCCATAGGGGTAAACACAGCGCTGGGAGACACTAACATAGTGGAGGCTGCTGGCGCTGCCATTGTCACAGCAGTGTCTGAGTTGGGTAGCAATGCTATCACGTGAATAATGCCTAAGTCTATTCTTAACATAGCTAAGCGTATAGTCAGTGCCAGGGTCCACTGTGTCATCCTGAAGGGCTCGTCGAGCAAGGCAGTCTGCCTTCTCATTGAGCTGGATGCCCACATGAGAGGGCACCCAGGTGAAGTGGACCGTGGCACCTGCGGCCTCAAGGGCACGGACGGCAGTCAGGCACTTAGCTACAAGATCACAGTCGGCAGGGGAGGAGGACACAAGTTCATGCAATGCAGCCTGGCTATCGACAAACAAGTAGACATTTTCGTGCAAAGCTGCTACAGTGTGGAGAGCCTCAAGGATGGCATACAGCTCAGCCCGGGTCGAGGACAGGTACCCCGGCAGCCGCCTGGTAACCTCAATGTCAGTGTACTGGGTGGGGGAAGCGTAATCCCGGATAAACACGCCACAGCCCGACCTGCTGCCATCTACGGAGCCATCACAGTACACATGGACAGCCCGAACACGGGGGTACTTGGACAGTTTGACCATGAAGTGATCCTGGAGGACAAGGGGAAGCCAATCACGTTTAGGGAAAGGTAGTTGTTCAACGTCTACACTGACACGATAGGGAGGCCAGGCACGTTGGGCCGGGGAGTAAACTAGGCCTAAGCACGCTTCTAACACACCCGTCTCTGCTAATATGAGATAAATTTTCCTAAGGTAGGAGGTAACAGGAGCCCTGGAGTCACGGTGCAGAGTTACCAGTGCCTGGTGAAGGGGCACTGCACCAGCACGGAGCAGGCGGCTGACGGTGCGACAAGTAATTTCCCAGATTCTGTCCACAACACGAGGCAGATTCAGTTCTGCCCTCATGACCTCAAGTTTTGCAGTTCTGGGGCACCCCAGAATGAGGCGCATGGCCTCATTTTGAATAAGTTCCAAGGGGTGAAGCTGTGCCGCACTAAACTGTACCAAAACAGGGGCAGCATAATCAATGAGGGACCTGACGACAGAAAGGTAAAACATCCTGAGGACAGGGATGCCGACTCCAAGGCCCCTGTTAGTCAAAACCTTAAGAGGAGCTAACCTAGGAAGGCAGATGTCCTGAACATGAGTGACGCTCTGCACAGATTTCTGGAAGCTGACAGGGGCGCCTAAGTACTTGTATGTAGGAACTCTAGCTAAAGGAGTGCCATTAACGCTGGGCAGGTGAGAAACTCTCCTCCCACTGGCTTGAAATTTCGTCTTAGTTTCATTAACCCTAGATAGGAGGACCTATGTTTTCGCAACGTTAAAGGAGGACCTGTATCCATTTGGCATCACTGAGGAAAGAGCAGGACTGCTGCATTGCACAAGGATGTCATCTGCATAGATAATGACCTGAGTATTGCCCGGAAAGGGCCACTGAGCAATTTTGTCCATTAAAATGTTGAAAAGCATGGGGCTAAGGACAGTTCGGTGTGCCCAGCTCAAACACTTCCGTGAGGTAAAATGGAAGACCACTTGCGCCCTCCTACCATACAAATATTCCCTGATCCAGCTTAAGAGTCTTCCACGGACACCCTGCAGAGTGAGTTCCTCCATTATGACATCCTTGTTGGCCCTATCAAAGGCCCCTTTTAAGTCCACAAAAGCGCGACAATTCACGTCTGGATTACTAAGGCACTTAAGAAAACAGTCACTTGTGGAACGGCCCTTCATAAACCCATGTAAGTGTGGGGAGAGCCGGTCCCCCAGCTTATAGAGAAGTCTGTTCAAGATCACCCGCTCTAACAGTTTACACACACAGCTCGTCAGGGAGATAGGGCGAAAGGTGCCATCACCCTTGGGGATGGGAACGACCAATGCAGCTTTCCACGGAGGGGGGAGGCAACCTGCGGCAAACGACATGTTGAACAGGTCAAGCAGGGGGTTGTCACCTTGCACAACGAGTAAGGCATTAAGAATGTCGTAAGTCAACCCGTCGTGGCCCGGGGCTGTCGACTTGCCATGTTTGACGGCAAGAAGGAGTTCACAGTCACTGTTTGTTTTGATCGTTACCAATGGCGGCGATCGACGCTACAGTTTTCCACGTGAAATTGGCCTATGGGGTAGCGGTGGCTGCAGAGAAAGCGACAGGTGTTGAGAATGTGTGGTAGGGTGCGGGGCGAGGCTAACCCCGCAGCCGCCACGAGGTGCCGTTGTAAAGGCAATACCCCCGACACCACCACATCAGATCACTACCCATAGGCCAGTTTCACGTGGAAATACTAGAGCGGCGATCACCGCCATTGGTAACGATCAATACAAACAAAATGACTGAAGGAGCCCTAAGTGCATGTTGTGAAGTATAAAAATGTGGAGAAAGAGGACCTAAGAAGCGATACAAAGCATTCAGGTCAAAGAAGAAAAAGAAGGTCCACTATACACTGGCCGGTGTTGCAAAAAATATTTCCCGCTGAAATTAGTCATTCTTCTGTGCACCACGCATGCGTGCTGTGGGAATACACAGCATTAAAAGTTGATTTACCTGGATTTGTTCTTATTTTTCCGCTTGTGGTCTTTGTGAGCGTTTAGGGAAATATGGAAGCAGTAAGCATGTTGAACCTCTCTGCGAGCTATTTTGCGATTGCGGCGGCAGTTTACGTTCAATAGGCATTGAAAAGTCAATCATGTTGTTAGTGATTTGATGATATATAACAGAAAGAGTTAGCAGATTATACCATAACACACAGAAAACTACCAGAAGCTATAGGTTTGTCCAACTGTATCACGGGTGACCGCGAGCAACCACCCTTACATTAGCAGACGACACCACGTGGATCACAAGCGTGTATTCAGAACTGCCAACCAATTGTAAGGCAGCCGCCTTCAACTGCAGCTTCAGAACGACTTCTTCTCCGTTCCCATTTTCTGCCTATTACCAAGGTACGTATTTTGAGATAACAAGAGAGTAAAGTCGAAAAAAATTGTGATAACAAGGGAGTCAAGTCGAAAAAAAAAGTTTTTTTTTTTTTCCACGGGCCGGAACAAATAAGCGTTTTTTCATGTATTTCAATACCTCGAGTTTCGCAATCATCGAGTTTAGCGTTATACCTTCGGAATGAAGCAAGCGCGAAACTCGAGAGGGTACTGTAGTTACTGTGTAAATGACAGTGGGTGGATGACTGCCAAAGCATTCCACGAGTTTTTTGTCAAATTTATAGAACTGACAAAGGATAAACGGCCGATTCTCATGATTCTTGACGGTCACGTAGCCTCACAGATCTGAAACCATCAAGCTGGCAAAAGATGAGCATATCAGTATTGTTCTCCTGCCTCCTCACTGCACTGATGTGCTACAGCCCTTAGACAAAGTGTGTTGTGCACCTCTGAAGATCTATTATGACCAGACACTCACATTATATGAGCATACATCACGTGAGCCAGTCGATCTAGAGCGAAATTTGTTCAACTCCTTATCTCTGTGTGAAACAAAGGTTTGTCTGAGGAGAATGTACGCAAAAGTTTTTCTTCTACTGGAGTCTTTCCAATTGACAGAACCAAATTTGATGAATCACGGCTCAGTAGTTCAAAGATGTAAGCATACAATCGGTGGATCCATGCCGGCAGCCCTGAGAATGAGGAGCGCATTCCTATTATACCACCTGCTCAAGAAGAGGACACACGCCTCAAAAACACAGTTTTTCCACCTATCCACTAGACACAATCTTCCAAACAACTATCCCCTATTCTTTGACAACACTCAGCTATCACCTTCTTCAACACTAAACATCCTCGGTCTATCCTTAACTCAAAATCTCAACTGGAAACTTCATATCTCTTCTCTTACTAAATCAGCTTCCTCGAAGCTGGGCATTCTGTACCGTCTCCGCCAGTTCTTCTCCCCCGCGCAGTTGCTATCCATATACAGGGGCCTTGTCCGCCCTTGTATGGAGTATGCATCTCATATTTGGGGGGGGCTCCACTCACACACCTCTCCTTGACAGAGTGGAGTCTAAGGCTCTTCGTCTCATCAGCTCTCCTCCTCTTACTGAAAGTCTTCTACCTCTTAAGTTCCGCCGCCATGCTGCCTCTCTTTCTATCTTCTATCGATATTTTCATGCTGATTGCTCTTCTGAACTTGCTATCTGTATGCCTCCCCTCTTCTCACGGCCCCGCTGCACACGACTTGCTACTCATGCTTATCCCTATACTGTCCAAACCCCTTATGCAAGAGTTAACCAGCATCTTCATTCTTTCATCCCTTACACTGGTGAACTCTGGAACAATCTTCCTTTGTCTGTATTTCCTCCTGTCTACGACTTGAACTCTTTCAAGAGGAGGGTATCAAGACACCTCTTCTCCCGGAATTGACCTCTCTTTTGGGCACTCTGTAATCTTTTTAGGAGCAGCAAGTAGCGGGTTTATTTTTTTTTTTTTTTGCCTTTGAGCTGCCTCCTTCACTGTAAAAAAAAAAAAAAAAAAAAAAAAGATGGCCATCATGCCCATTGATCCAAAGCCAAGTGTCAGTAGATCCCTCATGAGGACAAGTACACCTTTGCCCACTGTAACAAATCCCTCCCCTTGTTCATCCACAAAGTCTGATTAAAACAGTGGTTCTTAACCTTTTCAGAGGCACTGAACCCTAACGAAAACCTCCGCACAGTAGCCGAAAAAAACCCATACAAATGGAGGAAAAATTGCTTCAAAATTCAGGCGTAAATTGATTTTGGATAATTCAAAGAATGGATTCCATTTTAATTAATCCATAAAAATATTAAAGAAATTTTTTTTTAAATTCAATTGCAAAATTGCAATGTCTTTCGAGAGGGTTTTCGCCGAACCCCTGGGACTGGGTCGCCGAACTCCTGGGGTTCGGTCGAACCCAGGTTAAGAACCACTGGATTAAATAGTTTCATCTGAAGATCCTCCAAAAGTGTGTCAGCATAGTCAGTCATGTTGTCTGCACCTTCACAGTCTTCAAGAACTTGCAGAGGCAATTGGTGAAGTTATACAGACCAACAAGTCCATGGAAAAAATCTTATTTGACCGGCAACGTCCCCATCAGGCCAAGAAACCTGGTGCTCGCAGAGTGTTAGGAAAAGGAGCCGCAGTTCTAACACACGAGGAAGTTTTAAGCAGCATTAAGGAAAGAGAGAAGGCACAGAAGGAAAAAGATGATCAGAAGAAACAGAAAGCAGAGAAGAGAAACATAGAAGCAGTGAAGAAACAACAGGGAAAAAAAGAAGGTCACAGCTCAGAAAAGGGGAAGAAAGAATGCTGCTGCTGCTGATGGTAATTATTCATCAAGCATATCAGGTGGGAGCTATTGTTAAGTAGATTCTCGTGGCTCATCTCTGGATGTGATCTTGGACAGGATCTCGCCAATGAGTGACAATGAAGATGGAGATGAGGCTACTGGAGAGACAGAGGTAGAAAGGTCAAAATCCACTGAAGACAGAGATGTAACAACATCAGTGAAAATCGATGATGATTCCATATATAAATATTTTGCTGTGATTTATACTGAACCAAAGAAACAGTATTACAGTGGAAAAGTAACGAAAGTTTTCAGTGATAATGAAGAATTGACAGTAAACAAAGTTGAAATTAAGTTTCTACACCGCAAGATCCTCTCCTCCATGCCAAAAAAGATAACATAGCAGTGGCCACCAGTGGAGGTTAAACACATGATAGACATTGAGTACATCTTCACAGGGCCTTGTTCCCCTAACTTGTTAAAGAATGGTGCCTACAAATTTGATGATATAATGGCAAATGAACTCATGAAAAGGTATAGCTATGACTTAAGAAAATTGAATCTGTATAACATTAGTGTTTACTGCTGAATGATGTTTATTGATGTAGCAATGACTGCTGAATGATGCTTACTGCTGAATGATGCTTACTGCTGAATGATGTTTACTGATGAATGAATATATATATATATATATATATATATATATATATATATATATATATATATATATATATATATATATATATATATATATATATATATTATTATTTTTTTTTTTTTTTTACGACTAAGCCTATAGCGCCATTAGGCATGCTTAAGGAGCCTGGATGGTGGTCGGCCCCAGCCCGTACTGGCGCAGGCAAGTGTTTATAGTGGCACCATCTTCTCTTGGCTCTTGCTGCCCCCCAGAACTCGTTCTTGGTTCACTTGGACGGTTTCCTCTTGAGTCCGGGTTGATGGGTGGTCTTCAGGACAGCATATGGGTAGTTTTAAGCCACTCGGCGGTGACTGAAAAATCCGAGGTGGTAGCGTGGGGATTCGAACTCGCGTCATCCATCACGCGGTGAATGTGGGCCCAGCACGCTACCACTCAGCCACCGCCTACCCTTTTATATATATATATATATATATATATATATATATATATATATATATATATATATATATCTATATATATATATATATATATATATATATATAAAGTAAAACCTCACCATTTGCGCGACCTTAATTTGCGGCCATCATCCCACCATTTGCGCAGGTGGTCTTGCCATTTGCGCACCTCGCCGCTATAGTAACGGCATCTCACTGGCAGCAAAATGGCGTCTGTTGGTCTTCTGAGGACATTTACTAGCTGTTTTGGCAGCAAAATGGCGTCCGTTGATCTTCTGAGGACGTTTACTAGCTGTTCTGGTAGCAAAATGGCGAAAAATAACACTGCCTCGGAGTTCCCGCCTGGGGGGGAACATAAATTCCCCCAGGGAGGACTCCCCTTCTGGCTGCCGACTTGAAAGGTGTCCTGATAACTCCTCGAACCTCTTCCTTATCAATTTCTGCAACATTCGTGGTCTTCGTTCTAATTTTCATTCTGTGGAACACCATCTCTCCTCCTCTAAGCCTCATCTTCTCTTCCTCACTGAAACACAGGTTTCTGAGGCTACTGACAGCAATCTCTACTCTGTTCCCTCCTACTATCTCTATCCTAAATTTCAATCCAAAGCTGGATGTTGCACCTACGTGCGCAACGACATCACTTGCTCTCGTGCCCACGACCTTGACTCTTCTGAATTTTCCACCATCTGGCAAGACTTCATTGTCACTCTATTACTAAATACATCTGTGCTGTTTATCTCTCACCTAACTCTACTAACTATGTAAAATTCTTTGACTATTTGAATTCTAAAGTGGAACACATCTTGACTCACTCTCCCTTCGCTGAAATCTCCATCTTGGGAGATTTCAATGTTCACCATCAGCTTTGGCTTTCATCCTCTTTCACTGACCAGCCTGGTGAACAAACCTACAACTTTGCTCTCCTCAACGACCTAGAGCAGTTGATTCAGCACCCTACACGTATTTCCGACCGTCTTGGAGACAGGCCCAACATTCTAGACCTCTTCCTTACCTCTAATTCTTCTGTTTACTCTGTCCAACTGTTCTCTCCCTTAGGCTCCTCCGATCATAATCTTATTTCTGTTTCCTGTCCTATCGCTCCTGTACATCCTCTGGACCCACCGAAGAGGCGATGCTTGTGGCATTTTGCTTCAGCTCGGTGGGACGACCTGAGGATGTACTTTTCCGATTTCCCGTGGAATGATTACTGCTTCCAGGAGAGAGACCCTGTGTGTGCCCAGCGCATCTCAGAGGTGATTGTCTCTGGAATGGAGGCATACATTCCACGTTCTTTCTATACTCATGCTAAAAAAGCCTTGGTTTAATCATGCTTGTTCTCCTGCTATTAAAGATAGAGAGGCAGCTCACAAAAGGTTCCAGAGCCTTCAAACTCCCGCTAAACATCCTCGGTCTATCCTTAACTCAAAATCTCAACTGGAAACTTCATATCTCCTCTCTCGCTAAATCAGCTTCCTCGAGGTTGGGCGTTCTGTATCGTCTCCGCCAGTTCTTCTCCCCTACCCAGTTGCTATCCATATACCGGGGCCTTGTCCGCCCTCGTATGGAGTATGCATTTAACGTGTGGGGGGGCTCCACCCACACAGCTCTTCTGGACAGAGTGGAGGCTAAGGCTCCTCGTCTCATCAGCTCTCCTCCTCCTACTGATAGTCTTCTACCTCTTAAATTCCGCCGCGATGGTGCCTCTCTTTCTATCTTCTATCGATATTTCCACGCTGACTGCTCTTCTGAACTTGCTAGCTGCATGCCTCCCCCCCTCCCGCGGCCCCGCTGCACACGACTTTCTACTCATGCTCATCCCTATACTGTCCAAACCCCTTATGCAAGAGTTAACCAGCATCTTCACTCTTTCATCCCTCACGCTTGTAAACTCTGGAACAATCTTCCTTCATCTGTATTTCCTCCTGCCTACGACTTGAACTCTTTCAAGAGGAGGGTATCAGGACACCTCCCCTCCCGAATTTGACCTTGCTTTTGGCCACCTCTTCTGATTCTTTTATGGGAGCAGCGATTAGCGGGCTTTTTTTTATTATTGTTTTTTTTGTGTGTGTGCCCTTGAGCTGCCTCCTTTGTTGTAAAAAAAAAAAAAAAAAAAAAATATGACCTTTACATTTCAGCCCGGAATCGTGCCAAATCTATTCTCCGACTTACCAAAACTTCTTTTATCAATAGAAAATGTCAACACCTTGCTTCTTCTAATTCTTCCCGTGACTTCTGGCTTCTAGCCTAAAATATCTCCTCCAATTTCACTTCTTCCTCTTTCCCTCCTCTCCTTAACCCTGACGGCAGCACTGCCGTCTCATCTGTCTCTAAGGCTGAACTCTTCGCTCAAACTTTCTGTAAGAACTCCACCCTGGACGATTCTGGGCATATTCCTCCTACTCATCCCACCTCTGACTCCTATATGCCTGTTATTAAGATTCTTCCAAATGATGTTTTCTATGCCCTCTCTGGCCTCAACTCTCAGAAGGCTTATGGACCTGATGGAGTGCCTCCTATTGTCCTTAAAAACTGTGCTTCCGTGCTGACACCCTGCCTAGTCAAACTCTTTCGTCTCTGCCTATCAACATCTACCTTTCCTTCCTGATGGAAGTATGCCTTTGTACAGCCTGTGCCTAAGAAGGGTGACCGTTCCAATCCCTCAAACTACCGCCCTATAGCTTTACTTTCATGTATATCTAAAGCTTTTGAATCAATCCTTAACCAGAAGATTCAAAAGTACCTTTCCACTTTTAACCTTCTATCTGATCGCCAGTATGGGTTCCGTAAGGGGCGTTCTACTGGCGATCTTTTTGCTCTCTTAACTGACTCTTGGTCATCCTCTCTTAGCCGTTTCGGTGAAGCTTTCTCTGTTGCGCTAGACATATCGAAAGCCTTCGATAGAGTCTGGTACAAGTCTTTGCTTTCTAAACTGCCCTCTTTCGGATTCTATCCCTCTCTCTGTCCCTTTATCTCCAGTTTCCTTTCTGGCCGTTCTGTCTCTGCGGTGGTATTAGGTCACTGTTCTTCCCTTAAACCTATCAAGTATCAACAGTGGTGTTCCACAGGGCTCTGTCCTATCACTCTCTTCCTGTTATTCATCAATGATCTTCTTTCCATAACAAACTGTCCTGTCCACTCATACACCGACGACTCCACTCTGCATTATTCAACTTCTTTCAATAGAAGACCATCACAACAGGAAGTACACGACTCCAGACTGGAGGCTGCAGAACGCTTAACCTCAGACCTTGCTATCATTTCCGATTGGGGCAGAAGGAACCTTGTGTCCTTCAATGCATCAAAAACTCAATTTCTCCACCTCTCAACTCGACACAATCTTCCAAACACCTATCCCCTATTCTTCGACAACACTCAGCTATCACCATCTTCAACACTAAACATCCTCGGTCTATCTTTAACTCAAAATCTCAACTGGAAACTTCACATCTCCTCTCTCGCTAAATCAGCTTCCTCGAGGTTGGGCGTTCTGTATCGTCTCCGCCGGTTCTTCTCCCTCGCGCAGTTGCTATCCATATACAGGGGCCGTGTCCGCCCTCATAATTATGGAGTATGCATCTCACGTGTGAGGGGGCTCCACTCACACAGCTCTTCTGGACAGAGTGGAGTCTAAGGTTCTTCGTCTCATCAGCTCTCCTCCTCCTACTGATAGTCTTCTACCTCTTAAATTCCGTCGCGATGTTGCCTCTCTTTCTATCTTTTATCGATATTTGCACGCTGACTGCTCTTCTGAACTTGCTAACTGCATGCCTCCCCCCCTCCCGCGACCCCACTGCAGACGACTTTCTACTCATGCTCATCCCTATACTGCCCAAACACCTTATGCAAGAGTTAACCAGCATCTTCACTCTTTCATCCCTCACGCTGGTAAACTCTGGAACAATCTTCCTTCATCTGTATCTCCTCCTGCCTACGACTTGAACTCTTTCAAGAGAAGGGTGTCAGGACACCTCTCCTCCCGAAATTGACCTCTCTTTCGGCCACCTCTTTTGATTCTTTTTTTAGGAGCAGCAAGTAGCGGGCTTTTTTTATTGTTTCCTTTTTTATGCCCCTGAGCTGTCTCCTTTGTGAAAGAAAAAAAAATGGCGTCCGCTGATCTTCTAAGGACGTTTACTAGCTGTTCTGGCAGCAAAATGGCGTCCGCTGATCTTGAGGACGTTTACTAGCTGTTCTGGTAGCAAAATGGCGTCCGCTGATCTTGAGGACGTTTACTAGCTGTTTTAGCAGCAAAATGGCGTCCGCTGATCTTCTGAGGACGTTTACTAGCTGTTCTAGCAGCGAATTGGCGTCCGCTGATCTTCTGAGGTTCTATACTAGCTGTTCTAGCAGCAAAATGGCGTCCGCTGATCTTAAGGACGTTTACTAGCTGTTCTAGCAGCAAAATGGCGTCCGCTGATCTTCTGAGGACGTTTACTAGCTGTTCTGGTAGCAAAATGGCGTCCGCTGGCAAGCTACAGCTGTCTACCACCCGCGCGCCCTCTGCCGCCAGTGAAAAACACTGCCAACATACACAACAAGTCGTTTCCCGCCATAACCCGATCGTCTCTCCTCGTCTCGTGGTGACTGTGATTATTCGATGTTTTCTGCTTCACCTTTGCACCACCATCATGCTGCACGCAACGTCATCGAAGCCTAAACCCAGGAAGAACCCGATGATGACCATAGCACAGGTGGAAGTGATTAAGAAGGTGGACAGTGGAAGAAAAAAATAAATTGGCCGTGAGTATGACGTGTTTCCTGCCAGCAGACCTTTTTTTTTTTTCCAGGTAGGGGGGGTTTTGGGCCGTGACCGCCCATATGTATTTTTCCCCATAGGTTATTAAGTTTGCCATTTGCGCATTCGCCATTTACGCATCTTCAGACCGCCCATATATATATATATATATATATATATATATATATATATATATATATATATATATATATATATATATATATATACAGAGAGAGAGAGAGAGAGAGAGAGAGAGAGAGAGAGAGAGAGAGAGAGAGAGAGAGTGTGTAGAGCCCTATTTAGCCCGAGAATTATGTGGATGAACGAGGTCGCGCTAACTGAATTCGCACTAATTGAATAAAGTAATCAATATGAAAAAAGTTATTTGGTGCACACATGGGTCTGACTTTTGGGTTTGATAATTACTCAAAATACGCAGTCATCAGTTATCGAGCCGTGATGGTGTCTCTTGTGGCCCTAGGTGTCAGCGGCGGCAGCAAGTGGGTGCGACAAGAGTTCGGCCCCAGCAAAGGTTCGGCGGGCAGGGTGTGGGCGTCGTGCCCGGCCAGGCCGACATCACACTCATTATTATCGAGCGTGTTACAGTCATGGTGGCCACTCAGTCAATAGTGACGCCTTGCCTCATCTGCCCCGCCATGGCAGGTAATAGTGACGCCCCGCGGGGCCGACGCGGCGAAGCTCACGCCCGTGGCGACGCCCCGAGGATGGCGGCGGGACCGGGACACGGAGTGTGACAGTGGCTGCTGCAACGCCACACGGGCGGCGAGTATCGTCGGTAAAATTCTAGTGTTTGCTCATACTCCCCCCTCCCCCCCATACAAGCCTGGGGACCTGGTGGGAATGCGGGGTTTAGGGTGGGAGACACGAATTCCGTCGCAATCGTGCATTATTTTGGTTGTTGTTGGGGGGGGGGATAAAAACTCCCTAGATATAGGGAAATTCCCTACATTTAGGGATTTTTTCCTCCCACCACCACTAAAATGAGCGTTTGCGACGAATTTAGTTTTTCCCATACGGAAACCACGCACTCACTGGATCCCCAAGCTTGTTTTAGGAGAGAAGTATAGTGAACCCACCAAACGATGCTCACCTCACCATCTGGCGTGGCGCCGGAGGCCATATGCGCTCATATAAACCGCCTACACCACACTCATGCCCTCTCTCTCTAGTAGGTTGTCACCTCATCGCAAGGTTTCTGTCCTCCAAGTAGCTAGAGTCCGTGGCACCAAACACAGTTTATCTTCATTGTTTATCACTGACACAAGCAAAACCACCGGCTAGCCGTGATCCGTCCAACGCTGCGCCTTAAACAGTCTGCGGGTTCTAGAGCAAGTGAAGGCTCTCGAACCTCCTGCCCGAGCTGTTCGAACACGTGAATCCTTACTGCCCACATTTTGAATCTGCTTCACGGGTTCGTATTCCCAGTATACAAGGTGATTCTGGATATTGACTCCGCGCCTCCAGAATACAATAATACGCCTCCATATATCATAGTTAAAAAAACAAAATACCTGTCCCTCAACCATAATATGAAGGCGGAAGTACTTAAGAGTAAAGAAGCTGAATTAATCTCCTAGGCTTCCCCCAACGATCTTGGGGGACCCGCGGGAGGTCGGGGTATTTGGGTGGAGGAGCATATTTAAACTACTCCAACCGAACTTTACGACCTGCTAACGGGGGGGGGGGTTTGCCCCCCTCGACCCCCCTGCTAACCAAGGGGGGGCACAGCCCCCCCCTCTTAAAGTACCCCAACCGAACTTTACGACCTAACAGCTAACTGAGGGACATTGAACACAAGTAACCTGCGTTTGAACGTGCTTCACGCGTTCGTATGTGATACCAAACCTGCTTCACGCGTTCGTACGTGCTGCCAGTAAGTGAATACATAGTCGTATATGACGGTTGCAAGATTCCTATGACGTAAATTACTTACCGTTTATAGATGCTTCATTATGATCATAATACTGTAGCGGGAGGCTTCGTCCCCCTCGAACCCCCCTTTGATATAGAGAGTGAGTGAAATTGCGTGGTTTCCGTACTACGTTGTAAAAAAACCCGGAAAAGTATGAAATTTCCTTACATCTAAGTAATTGTAAGGAATTTCCCTACATCTAGGGTATTTTTCAACCCCCCCATAGCTCAAAAACTATGCAATTGCGACGCATTTCATGTTTACCACCGCATTCCCCGAAGTCTCAATGGCCCCCTAGCCAATTTTGGTTGCGAGGGGTGAGTATGGGCAAACACTAGAATAATACTGTATCGTCTGAGCTCAAATAAGCCTTGGATGGTACTTCATACTCCACTCATCGGCTCCCAGACCGAGACAGTATCACCGTAGTCACTGCCTGAAGACTAAACACATTTACCTTGAAAGGAATAACAATAGTTCAGTGTTTCCTTTCATGAAATAATAAATAATTGCCCTTGCGGAATTATAAAGAGCAAGGATAATTTAACCGATCGAAAGCCACGCCATCTGGCGAGGGAAATTCAAAATACCACTTCAGACCCACGTGGTTGGCTTTCGGACCACATCATCATCTGCTCTCAAGCAATCAACACATCAGCACTTTCGCCTCACATTAACTCGCGGCAGTGCTGATTTATACTTAGTCTCGAGGACAACAGGACTCCTCTAGGACGTACTTCAAGAGACCACTTCTTTTGAAACCCTTCGAAAGATAAGTGCCTCCTACAGTGATTACAAATAGGTATTACTATCAGGCCTGTTAGGATTATTGTTGTAACGCTGGGAGGCGCTTGCAGGAAAAGCCTGGCACCCCTGCTGTATTAGTGGTAAGTAGTTTGTGTTATCTTTGTGGAGTTGTCCTGGAGGAGTTCAGTGTCTTGCGAGAAACATAACCGTTGGGTACGGTAAATTCACTGTATCACAACACTCTCTCCTCCTTGGTCCTGGTCTTGGACTGTTGGAGGGGCCTTATCATAGGAAAGGTTGTATTCAGCAAAGCAAGCAGTGAAAAAAAAAAAATGTATTAAATCTGGAAGAAAGAGAAATCAACATACAGGCTCGATCTCCCACTTTCTGAACTGAACTGCACTCTCCCACTCTCTGAGCTGAGCTCTCCCGGCCACTCTCTGAACTGAACTGAACTCTCCCACTCTAAGTCTGAACTCTCCCACTCTTTGAACTGAACTGAAATGAACTCTCCCACTCTTTGTCTTTGAACAGAACTGAAATGAACTCTCCCACTCTTTGAACAGAACTGAACTGAACTCTCCCACTCTCTGAACTGCTCTCTCCCAATGATCTGAACTCTCCCACTCTTTGAACAGAACTGAACTCTCCCACTCTTTGAACAGAACTGAACTCTCCCACTCTTTGAACTGAACTGAACTCTCCCACTCTTTGAAATGAACTGAACTGAACTCTCCCAAATGACATCATCGTCAGCAGCAGCAGGACAGCCTTGGCGAGGGGCGTGTCACATTCAAAGTTGTCGCTGAAGGGGGGATCGATGATGTCAGTGACAAGAGAGAGAGAGAGAGAGAGAGAGAGAGAGAGAGAGTTCTTTACAATCTCATGTATTTGCCGAGTCTTTCTTCTAAGGACCAAGGCAGTCGGCACTTTGTGATGGTGACGCGCCCTGTGCCAATGTCTGTATTCACTTGTTGGTTGGGTGCCAGAACCATTCACGGTCAATCTTCAAGGCAAGTGAGGATAATGAACAAAGCAACTGAAAATGTGATTGTTATTTTTCTGGAATGCCAGAGTACAACACAAAGGGTCATCATTTGGTCCATGAAGCTGTATGTGTAATGCCCCGACGAGCTTATTTTCTATCCTTCCTATTTCTCAACACGGCCTCTGCGTGTATTGAAATAACACGAGAAATTAATCAAGAGTTAGGGTATTCAACGGCTGCCTGGGATTGAACCCGCGACCAGCGTGACGGGAGAGCCACTCCTTACCGAGTCAGCCAAAGAGGTACCCCACTGGTTAAGTGGGTTATGGGAGGCTCGTTCATCAGGCCGTCGCCGCACTACACGGCTTTCCCCCCTATGTAGATTAATTTCTGTGTGTTGACAATGTCCCTTTGAGACATAACTCCACAATGTCCCTTTGAGACATACCTCCAACTCTCCCATTTTCTATTACCCTCGGAGCATGGGCCATCCTACCTGTTACCCCTTCGGGGAAGCTCAACAGAACAGGAGAGGATGCCCACCGCTATGCCACCACTGTAATGCCCCGACGAGCTTATTTTCTATCCTTCCTATTTCTCAACACGGCCTCTGCGTGTATCGAAATAACATGAGAAATTAATCAAGAGTTAGGGTATTCAACGGCTGCCTGGGATTGAACCCGCGACCAGCGTGACGGGAGAGCCACTCCTTACCGAGTCAGCCAAAGAGGTACCCCACTGGTTAAGTGGGTTATGGGAGGCCTGCTCATCAGGCCGTCGCCGCACTACATATGTAAGTTGTGCCAAGATGGTCAAAGCATCCCCTTGTGGTGAATTCTTTTCCACACTCCAGACACACAAACTTCCTCTCTCCTTTGTTGCTGGAGTTGCCAGCAGCAAGTTGCTTCATCTGATGACCACTGACCCTCCTGCCCCCTGCAGCAGTCTGCTCTTGCTTATCCTGGCCATTCATGCCGCTGTTCAACCCTGTAGCCTCCTGCCAGCACACTTGCTGTCCAGCCCTGCAGCCTCCTGCCAGCACACCTGCTGTCCAGCCCTGCAGCTTCCTGCCAGCACACCTGCTGTCCAGCCCTGCAGCCTCCTGCCAGCACACCTGATGTAGGGAGTCAGTGATCGTATCTTGATGTCACAGGTGACTTGAGATTTCTCACAAGTCAGGCCTTTGTAACAGCAGCTCCTGTGAAAAAGAAACACAAAAAACATAGTGTCCTATATGCATGAAACAAGGTACTATTCCCTACATCTTGTATGCCACCTTATTTCCAAAAACTTTTCCACTGCCTCAATCACTCGCCCATTTGTGTCTCCACTCAGCCCCAGCAGCAGCATCCACTCTCTTGCAGTCCTCTCAACAATCACATTCACTTCACGTCCCAACTCACTCAGAGGCATCTGCAACATTTTCGTTCTCTCTCTGCCACACTCCACATTCCAGCATGGCATGCAACACAGTCTCGTCCACACCTTTCACACACCTGGCACACTTTGCTGTGGGACTCAGACCATCTGTAGTTCCTTGCATTCACATTCAAACACTGTGCCCCAGCTTCGGAAAGAAGATCACCTACCAGGCCTCCCTCCTGCCACTCATCACAGTTTGGGGCCCCTTTCTCCTCATAATACCAGTCCACACTTTCTCTCCACATCACTCTTCCACTCGTACAGTTCCTCCTCTTTCACTGATTTATCTATCACATTTTTCCACGTTCTCACATTCCAGTTTTTCTTTGTCAGTGTTTTGGGGGACTGGTCAGGTCATGGGTTCTCTTCTACTTCTTTTGACCTGTTCTGCTTTGCATCCCTTCTTGGGTCCTTATTGCTTCTCCTTCACACTCAGTTACTTCACTATCCACACTTAATACTTCACTGTGCACTGAGCTTTGTTTTTATGTACACTTTGTCCTGAGAATCAGTCTCGCCCGCTCCTCCTTACTCCTCAGGAGCGTAGCTCAGCAAGATATGACATACAACCAACATTATTAAAAGGAACAGAAGATCCTGACTGCAAAAATGAAAAGAGCATCATCAGCATCCAGAGACTGCAAAAACTTTTACCTTGGTGCTGTCCCTGCAAGAGTAGGAGTGCAGGCATCTCCTCATGAGGGTGGATTTGACAGCAAAGTGACTGTGGCCACGCAGCAAAGGAGAGCCTTCATTCAAAGACGTGTGGTCCAGCTTGTAAATAAGTTTGCTGGCCGGTCATGAGTCAACTTTGATGCCATACAGCAGCAGTGTTAGACACAACTTGTCATCTTATATACCTAGTGTAGGCAGACACACTTCAGAAGTGGGTCTTCATGTGCCTGGCAATGTCTCTCTTTGTCTTAAAGAGCTTGCCACAAACATCACACTTGAACTCTCTAAGGCCATAGTGCCTGAAGACATGTCGATTGAGTGCCTGCTTCACACTGAACCTTCTCCCGCACTCTTCACACTCATGGCTCTTTACACCTGTGTGTGTAAGGGTGTGTTTATCAAGGGCACCTTTCTCAGTAAATTTTTTCCCACATTCCTTACATTCATAGTTTTTTACACCAATGTGTCTAAGAGTGTGTCGATCTAGGTAACTCCTCATGCTGAATTTTTTCCCACATTCCTTACATTCATATTTCTTTACACCAGTGTGTAAAAAGGTGTGTGTATCAAGGGTACTTTTCGCAGTAAATTTTTTCCCACATTCCTTACATTCATAGTTCTTTACACCAGTGTGTCTAAGAGTGTGTCTATCAAGGTAACTCTTCAAGCTGAATTTTCTCCCACATTCCTTACATTCATAGTTCTTTACACCAGTGTGTGTAAGGATGTGTGTATCAAGGGTACCTTTCTTGATAAATTTTTTCCCACATTCCTTACATTCATAGTTCTTTACACCAGTGTGAGTAAGGGTGTGTTTATTAAGGGTATCCTTCTTGATGAATTTTTTCCCACATTCATTACATTCATAGTTCTTTACACCAGTGTGTGTAAGGGTGTGTGTATCAAGGGTACCCTTCTGGATAAATTTTTTCCCACATTCCTTACATTCATAGTTCTTTACACCTGTGTGTGTAAAGGTGTGTGTATCAAGTGTACCTTTCCGGATGAATTTTTTCCCACATTCCTTACATTCATAGTTCTTCACACCAGTGTGTGTAAGGGTGTGATATTTCAGGCCTCCCCTTGTGGTGAATTCTTTTCCACACTCCAGACACACAAACTTCCTCTCTCCTTTGTTCCTGGAGTTGCCAGCAGCAAGTTGCTTCATCTGATGACCTCTGACCCTCCTGCCCCCTGCAGCAGTCTGCTCCTGCTTGTCCTGGCCACTCATGCTCCTGTCCAGCCCTGCAGCCTCCTGCCAGCACACCTGGTGTCCATCCATGCAGCCTCCTGCCAGCACACCTGCTGTCCAGCCCTGCAGCTTCCTGCCAGCACACCTGCTGTCCAACCCTGCAGCCTCCTGCCAGCACACCCACTGCAGTTGGCTGGTCTCGCGGCAAGCCTCAAGTACCTGGAGTGGCCTCTGCATTAATTACTAAAATCTGACTTTTCTCTTCACTTAACTTCAAGTCAAGGTCTTTCCCATACTGTGCTAATACATTAAGTGCAGTTCCTCACCCATGATATTGTCATTTGCATACATCAGGCAGCCTAGCTCACTCCCTGCCTAGTCCCATAGCCTGTCTGTAACCTGCACAACAGTGGGGACAAAACACACCCATGCCTAACACCTAGCCCTTCACTCCCTGCCTTGTCCCACAGCCTGCCTGTGTAACCTGCACAGCAATGGGGACAAAACACATCCCTACCTAATACTAAGCCCCTCACTCCCTGCCTGTGTAGCCTGCACAGCAATGGGGACAAAACACACCCATGCCTAATACTAAGCCCCTCACTCCCTGCCTGTGTAGCCTGCACAGCAATGGGGACAAAACACACCCCTGCCTAACACTAAGCCCCTCACTCCCTGCCTGTGTAGCCTGCACAGCAATGGGGACAAAACACACCCCTGCCTAACACCTAGCCCTCACTCCCTGCTTTGTCCCACAGCCTGCCTGTGTAGCCTAACCTGTACAGTGTACAGCAATGGAGGCAAAACACACCCATGCCTAACACCTAGCCCTCACTCCCTGCCTTGTTCCACAGCCTGCCTGTGTAGCCTAACCTGTACAGCATTGGGGACAAACACACCCATGCATAATCCATAGCCCTCACTCCCTGCCTTGTTCCACAGCCTGCCTGTGTAGCCTAACCTGTACAGCATTGGGGACAAAACACACCCATGCCTAATACCTAGCCCTCACTCCCTGCCTTGTTCCACAGCCTGCCTGTGTAGCCTAACCTGTACAGCAATGGGGACAAAACACACCCATGCCTAATACCTAGCCCTCACTCCCTGCCTTGTTCCACAGCCTGCCTGTGTAGCCTAACCTGTACAGCATTGGGGACAAAACACACCCATGCCTAATACCTAGCCCTCACTCCCTGCCTTGTTCCACAGCCTGCCTGTGTAGCCTAACCTGTACAGCAATGGGGACAAAACACACCCATGCCTAACACCTAGCCCTCACTCCCTGCCTTGTCCCACTGCCTGGCAGTGTAGCCTGCACAGCAATGGGGACAAAACACACCCATGCCTAACACCTAGCCCTCACTCCCTGCTTTGTCCCACAGCCTGCCTGTGTAGCCTAACCTGTACAGCAATGGGGACAAAACACACCCATGCCTAACACCTAGCCCTCACTCCCTGCCTTATCCCACAGCCTGCCTGTGTAGCCTAACCTGTACAGCAATGGGGACAAAACACACCCATGCCTAATACCTAGCCCTCACTCCCTGCCTTGTCCCACAGCCTGCCTGAGTAGCCTGCACAGCAATGGGGACAAAACACCCATGCCTAACACCTAGCCATCACTCCCTGCCTTGTCCCACAGCCTGCCTGTGTAGCCTAACCTGTACAGCAATGGGGACAAAACACACCCATGCCTAACACCTAGCCCTCACTCCCTGCCTTGTTCCACAGCCTGTCTGCCAGCCCCTCTGTGTGTAACCTGCTCAGCAATGGGCACAAAACACACCCCTGCCTAACCCCTGCACAGCTGCCCACCATTCGGTCTTTGCACCCTCAGGCTGTATGTGGCAGCGTGTCATCATCAATGTTGAGATCCAGGGAAGGGCATCAAGGAGAAATAGATAAATGATACAGTCCCCTCCAGCACCCTGCCATGGCCACTGTCACCGTCACGTGACAACAGTTCCGTGGTGGGGTAGTGCGGCGGGGGCTGCCATGGAGCGCACCCAGCACCTTGTTTCCTCCGGGTGTGACACAGCTCAAGGCTCACACCTCCCAGCACACCCCTCCCCACACACCACAGGCACCCCCTCAGCACCTTATGTCATGCCCCGAGAGCTTATTTTCTATTTCCTCTATTTTCCTACACAACCTCTGCATGTATCAAACAACACACGAGAAATTAATCAAGACCAGGAGAGGGTATTCGTCGACTGACTGGGCTGGGATTGAACCCGCGACCAGCGTGATGAGAGAGCCACTCAAGATAGACTACGTCCAATGATTTGGTTACGTCTTAAACTGAGAAGAGGTTGTTATAAAAGGTCAATAGGTTTGATAGGCAAGATCTTTTGTTACGGAAGCCATGTTGTGAGTCCCCAATTAATGAGTGGCTTTTGATGTAACTCACAATTTTGTCTCTAATTATGCTCTCAAGTAGCTTACCTACAATTGAAGTTAGACTAACGGGTCGGTAGTTACCTGATATTTTTTTGTCTCCTTTCTTAAAAATCGGTGTCACGTTAGCCTTTTTCCAATCCGAAGGGACGATGCCTTGTCGCAAGGACATATTGAATACAGTTGTGAGGGAGGAGAGTATTTCGCTCTTTGTTTCTTTAAGCAGTATAGGATATACTTTATCAGGTCTGGGACTTTTATTTGTTTTAAGTGAATGGAGAGCTTTAAGGATTTCATTGGTTGTTATTTAAAAATTGGACAATGCATGCTCGAGATTTACATTAGTACTGGTGCTGGTGGTAGTGGGAGGAAGACTGTAAGTATTAAACACCGAGGAAAAGTAACTGTTTAAGAGGTTTGCAATGTGTTGGCTGTCGGTCACTAGTGCACCGTCGCTGTTTGTTAAGGGTCCAATTCCACTTCTGATTGCCTTTCTGTTGTTTATGTAACTGAAGAAGGATTTCGGATTATTTTTACAGTTGGCTGCAATATTTTCTTCATATCTACACTTTGCCCGACATACTAATCTTTTTACTCGTCGCCTGCCATCATGATCAAGTCTAATGTTTTCGGGTGTGCTTTGTTCTTTCTTTAACCTCTAAAACAATTTTCGCTCTTTGACTGAGTGTTTAATTTCGCTATTAAACCAAGGTGGGCTTTTATTAGGGTTAATTCGCTTCTCGCACAAGGGGACGAATGTGTTTTGCTGAGTGAGTAAGTGATTTTTAAAGCTTAGCCAGGCTTCCTCTACATCGCTGTCATCTGAGAGTTGTATTTGTTAGTTTTTGTCGGATTTCTACGAAGTTAGCCCTTTTGAAATTCGCCACCTTTACTTTATTTTCAGTCACTGATGTTTGAGCTCTAATGTCGAAGCGCACTAATTTATGATCGCAAGAACCGAAGTGTTCTCCTACCGTGACATTACTGACTAGGTTATCTTGGGTCGTTATAACAAGGTCGAGTATGTTATTTTGTCGATTTGATTCAGAAACCATTTGGCTTCGATAATTTTCTTCTAGAAATTCAATCATTCTATGTGACTCGCCTTCTGTACCTGACAGTGTCACCCAGTCGATATGGGGGAGGTTAAAGTCTCCTAATATCAGTGAGTCGTTGTTATTAAGTGACTGCCTTAAAACGCTGTACATTTCAAGGTCGTCATCGAGTGAGTGAGTGCCTGTAGGTGACAGATATATTTAAATTGACTTTTGCAATGTTTACTCACATGCACAAATGTTCAACGTTACTGTCTCTTGGTGTTTTGTCAGTGGGTTGCAAATAGCTTTTGACAAAAAGGGCGACGCCACTGCCTCTACAGTTTACACAATCTTTGTTGAAGAGTCTGTAGCCATCTATGTTGTATTCGGAACTTAAATCAACATTTGTGGTGTCGATAAATGTTTCGGTTATAGCAATTATGTCAAAATTTTCTGTAAGAGCAAGACATCTCAGTTCATCAAATTTGTTTCTTAGGCTACATGCATTGAAACTAAGGATTTTTAAGTTATCTAGAGGCTTGGTAATAGAGGTGGTGGTACTTGCGGGATCACAGTTATGGGTTTGTTGCGATGCATGGCGTCTATTTACACAGGCGGGGTGGAGGGACGTGGCTGAGGGTCGTTTTTTGATCGGGTGTCACATACTGCGTCGTTGAGTAGCCTTCCGAATCTGGCTGCCCCGATGGGAGACAGGTGTATTGCATCCCTAAGAGAGAGAGAGAGAGAGAGAGAGAGAGAGAAAAAAAAAAAAGTATGCGAGAGGATAAAAGGAAAGGAGAATTGGAGTGAGGGAGGGAAGGGTTCTTCTTCTTATTGTACCGGTCTGAATGTGAGTGAGCAAGAGGGTATGCAAGTCAGTGAGTAACAGAGTGAGCAAGTGTAAGCGAGTGTGTGAATGAACGAGAGAATGTGAGTAAGTCAGTGAGTGACAGAGTGAGTAAGCGTGAGCGAGTGGGAGCGTGAATGAGTGAATGAGTGAGGGAGTGAATGGGTGGCTAAGGAATGTAAGTGTGTAAAAGGTTATGAGAAGATAACATGGCGAGCGAAGGAGCGAATATATGAACGAGATTTACTGAAATCCCTCATCTCAAAGCCTCGAACCCCCCAAGAAACCAATAACTATAGTTAGGTAGGTAGGGTTTGGTTGTAAAAGAATGTTCCGGAAGGAGGAGAGAGTCAGTAATGCGGGGTTAAAGATCACGTGATGGAGGGGAGGAGCTGATGAGTAAGCGAGGAGGAAGAGGGAAGAAGGAAGAGCACCAAAAGCTTGGGAGACGTGAGGAGACGAGCACCACTACAGCCAGAAGGCAGCGAGAGGAAACTTGGGAGACGCGAGAGAGAGCAGACAGAGAGAGCAGACAGAGGCGGCAGCGAGATACCACAGAGAGCAGAAAGGGAAGCGGGCTGGTCAGGCCGAACAAGAGCGGAGTTGAGTGAGAGAGGTGTCCATCTCTCCACTCAGCCCCCCCCCCGATAACCACCCACGGCCTGCTGTGTGAGACGGTCTACAGGGTGGGAACTTGTACGACGGTGTAACCTGCCCATCGACTGCCCGGGTGGCCGTCTTACCACTGCCCTGGTGGCCGTTATACCACTGCCCCAAGCTGCTCCCCACATCACGACCAGCGCCCGCCTCTCCACACCAAGCGGCCGCCCATCACCAGGACCGCCCATTCCCATCATGGACGTCCCTTGCCGAGCCCGACGCTCACGCCAGCTCATGCCTCTCCTCCTCCAGCAACCAGAGCTAAGCATTATGAGTATTCCCCCCAAATCTCCCTCGTGCCTGAAGCTAGTTAGATTAGAGGCATACAACCTGTCAGTCATTCGTTTTAGTACTCCGCTAACCTTTAAAAATTAAACTAAATATATATTTATATAAAACCTTACCGTGAATGTCATCATTTGGAGCCTGTTTTCCTGCTCATTTGAGATTACTGAACCCTTACACATGCCCCCCCCACCTAGTACATTATCACCATCCAGTTTCTTAATATTGTCTCACAAGTGGTTCACACGGAAACCCTCCCACCTTCCATAATTAATCACACAACAAGTAACGCCCTTCTGGTCACAAACCTCGGAACGAGTGTTCACTTGTCCTGAGGCCTTACAATCCGGGACCAGCGCTTGGGAATGTAGACGACTACCACGCTACCACATCACAACCATAGTGGTCGTCAAAAAGGGATGTAGCATAAACAAGAAGACAATAGAGATAGAAAGAGAACGCTACATATGGTGGCTTTTGTGGTGGGATTTCCCTGTGAACCATCCCCTCCCCCCCTGTTGAAGCAGAGTTAACTAGACAGGATAATTATTTATTTTTTTTTTTTTTCCTTCCCCTGTTGATGATTGATTGTTGGTCGCCCTATTGCTTTGCAGTCTTAACATTTTTTTTGTGTCTTTGCATTTACTTGTTTTTCTCTCTCGGTGTCCATAACACCGGAGGACATGTTCAGAGTAGCACTTGTGGGACACAGTCATATTCCGAGGGAGTTAGAGGTTGAGGAACAAGAAATCCGAATAGATATTTGTCGTGCACCAGGAGCCAAAGCCGGGAATTTCTTTGAGGATGACTGCATTCAGGCGGTATATGAGGAGGAAAGGGAGGAGGTGGAAGGAGCGTGCGCATGGTAAGAGTCTCTCGCAGAGTAATGGAAAGTGGTAGTCTGCAATGGCACGGTAATTATCACGAGCAAACAAGTGCTTAACCTCCCTTACTCATGTGTTCGAAGATGCTTTCGTTTAAGTTTATGGGTTTTATATATTTGTTTTATTGGTTTGCTTTGATTGTTCTCTTCTCTTTAGTAGAGTAAACTGTAAATATTGATACTGAGGGAACTTAGGAAACTTTGACACAATGGAGAAAACTGTAAAGGAAGAGATAGCTGACTTGCTGGGTCCATGGGAAAGTGAACACTGCCCAGACCAACAGCGTACTGACACTGACCAGGAAGACCCTAGGGCACAAACACAGTCAAAGAAAGAGCCACAAGTGGGTGACACCGTGAAAATGGAAGAACTCGAGGAAGAGGTAATTTTCTAAAAACATCAATGTTAGAACTAGTGGACCGATTACGTAGAGGCCAAGAAGACACGGTCACTAAACCACTACTCAAACCAAGGGACATACCCATCCTTGAAAGAAGACACTTGAAGGGAGTAGAAGGAGGTAGATTAGAGGTATTTCTTTCCCAAATTGAACAGTGCACCCAACGGGGGGAAGACAGAAAAAGAATAGCCTTGAGTCGGGTAGACACGGAATTAGCAGTTTATATCCAAAGCACTTTGAAGCATGACCCGGTTGTGGACTGGGAAGAATTCAAGAAATCACTGATCTGGGAACTAACGGATCAGAGTAAAGGAAAGGTATTCGACGCCTTAAATGACCTCAGATATTCATATGAGGAAGACGCGACCGAATTTGTCACCCAACTTAAATGCAAATTCGCACTCCTGGAGGTAAAATCATATCCGGGAGAAGTGCCAAAGAGGGAAAAGTTGATAAAAACAAAGTTGCTAAAGGGGATGCCTCGAGATAGTAGAGACAGGCTAGAATTATATATGGATAGTCATGTGCCACTGGACACCTTTATGGAAAAACTAGAGGTGGAATGACTAGTAGCCCTAGCAAGGAAAAAAGACGGTGTCTTTATGGTGAAGGACGACGCTCCTTCAGCTGGTGCATCAGGCATGGGAGCATCACCAGTAACATCCCCGCAGGCTGAATCCTTGGCCGAACCTACCGCCTTAGCCTCCTATCTCGATCGAATCGAGCGCAGACTAGAGCGGTGGGAAGAGCAAAAGAAGCAACCTCGAGAGAGAAGGACATACGTGTACTGCCCGTATTGTAGGTCCACAACACACGACGTGCAGTCTTGTTTTAAGAATCCGCTTCCCGGTTCGTGTTTTGATTGTTTGAGGATGAACTGCCGAAGAGGGTACCCTGGTTGTCCAGGGAGGAAGACCTTTCAGACACGGTGACTGGCGCAAGCTAGGTCCCCAATAATCACAGTCAACATCAAAAGCCATATGCTAGAGGCCCTGCTCGACACTGGTAGTGAAATGTCACTAATCAAAGAGAGTGTGGTGCAACAACTCAATCTCAAGGTAGTTATAGGAAAAACCATCCCGCAATTACAGGGTATCACAGGGAAGAAACTCAGAATCCTAGGCCAAACCACTACCTCCATCATAGGCGGTGACAACCAACCTTTAGAGGTACCCCTAGCCATTGTACCTGATAATTACTTAGAACCAGCCTTGTTGTTGGGCTTGAATGCCCTGGGAAGAGTAACCCTAACCCTTGACCACCGAAACAAGAAAATTATCTGGAATAATGTCACCTACCCACTTAAATATCATGAACATCGCTACGGGAAGGTGACGCACATAAAGATCCAATCCATTGCCACCAACAAATCTTCCCCGGCCGAAGCTTTCGCGAAACTAAGAGCAAAATTAAAATTACCACCTTTCAGTGCCGCTATGAGGGAAATCAAAGTGGATGAAGCACCTGGTACTACCCTGGTGGTTGACCCGGAACATAAGAACGTGCAAGGAGGGTTGCCTCTCATTACGGAGGTAACTGAGGAAAAAACCATCTTCCTCCCAATGATCAATAATAGTAAATTAGACCTAACACTACATCAAGGGGTATTCCTGGCATGTTATGAAATAACCAACAGTAACCTTGAAGAGTTTCTGGAGGCAAAATGCTTAAAAACCACGATCAGTGAGTCAATGGGGCCCGAAAATGACGCGGTCCCAGGGAGAATGTCCAGAGGAGACAAATTAAACACCATATTAAGCGAAAGATTGGACTCACTTAGATGAAGAACAGAAACAAAAATTATTCCAAATAATACGGCACCACGAGTTGCTATTTATGGTAGACAAAAATGAGTTAGGCTTGATAACAGCGCCCCCAGCCCACATTAATGTCGAGAATCCCGTACCATGCAGGGCCCCCATTTATAGATACCCAGGAAAAGCAAAGGAGCTAATAGCAGAGATTATAGAGGACCTAGCGCAGAGAGACATAATAGAACCATCTACCGCCGCCTGGTTGTCACCAATAGTTCTGGTCAGTAAACCGTCCGGCGAGAAAAGAATGTGCCTAGATTACCGCAAGGTTAACACCCAGTTAGCAGTGGCCATACACCCTCTTCCCAAACTCGAGGAACTAGCAGAGAGAGTGTCGGGACAGCAATACTATGCCACCTTAGATACGAAAGATGCATACTATCAAGTGCTTTTAGATGAACCAAGCCAGGATTTAACCACATTTACTGAGGGGATTAATCTATACAGATTTAAAAGGTTACCCTTTGGTTTGTCTTGTTCCCCAACTATTTTTAGTAGACAGTTACAAACTGCCCTTGCACCCCTCTTAAAGGCGGAATGGATAAAGACTTACTTAGATGACATGATCATAAGTGCACCTGACTTTAATACCCTTCTCAGTAGACTCGATAAGACCTTCGAGAACATGAGAGGGGTAGGAATCAAGTTAAACCTATCAAAATGTAACATTGGGCAAAAGGAAGTCAAATTCTTAGGGCATGTAGTCTCTCGGGAAGGATATCGACCAGACCCTAAAAACATCGAAGCAATTGAGAAAATGAAAGCCCCAACAACCGTTAAAGAAACCCGCCGATTTCTAGGAATGTGTTCGTTCTATCGACGACACATAGAGAACTTCTCTAAACTAGCTGCCCCCTTAACTAACTTAACCCAGAAGCGAGTACAATTTTCATGGTCGCCAGATTGTCAGCAAGCGTTCGAGACACTCAAGGGAAAATTAATAGCCACCCCCATCCTAGGACGAGCAGATATGACAAAAAATTTCATCTTAGAAACTGATGCCAGCCTCACTCATGTGGGTGCTGTGTTAATGCAGAGGAATGATAATATAATCTGCCCAGAGTCATCAGGTATTTCTCGAAAAAGCTTCGTCCGGCAGAAATGAGATATTCCACCACCGACAGGGAAGCTTTAGCTATAGAATTGGCATGTCGCCAGTTCCACCATTTCCTGTGGGGCACGAAAGTATTTGTGCGGACAGATCACCAACCGTTAGTCTCCATCTTTAGGCAAAAAACTAAATCACCCCGCATGAATCGTTGGATTTTAGAAATGAGGATTACCATTTTCAATTGATTACAAATCAGGGAAAAAGAACGTAGTGGCTGACCAATTAAGTCGCCCAGTAAGACCCGTGAGACCTTGGGGCGACCAAAGTGAGTTATTTCTGGGGAAAACAAGAGAAGAGTTTAGCCAGCTGCAAATGCAGGAACCAAGGTGGAGGGAGATGAGACAGTATTTAGAGGGAGGATGTATCCCACGCTCAAAATACCCTAGGGCAACCCTCGCACAATTTAACATTGAGGATGAAACATCATACTCCACCCGCAGGAAGAAAGACAACACCATATTGTATACCCTGGTAATACCACATGAATTAAGGCGGCAGGCTCTAAGTTTTGCACATGAGAGAGAGTTGGGTCATTTAGGTTTTCTCAAATCTGCCCTCAAGGCAGAAGACTATTTTTACTGGCCCAACTTGAGAGCAGATATGAGAAAACATATTAAAGAATGTATAACTTGTCAGCAACTCAAAACTGCTAGGGGCCTTCAAATGCAATGGCAAGAGCTTCCACTATGTAATAAACCCCTTGAGAGAATTAGTATGGACATTACAGATATGCACACGAGCAACAGAATACATCGATATGTCCTGACGCTTATAGATCACTACTCTTGGTATGTAAAATTTATAAAGATATCAAGGTTAGCGGAGGAGGTAGTGAAGGGTTTGCAAACGTACAAGGGAGATTTTGGGGCACCGAAAGTGCTCTTAACGGACAATGCGCGCGAGTTCCACACAACCATTGTCAAAGACCTATGTACCAGAGTGGGCACCCAGTTGGTGTTCAGCACTCCTTACCATCCCCAAGGCAACTCTATATCAGAACAGATGCACAGAATAATGAAATCAGTCCTAGCTACGTTGTGCCGAGGACACCCACACCGATGGCCAAACTATCTCGGACAGTGCCAGACAGTCTTAAACGTGGCAGTGCACAAAACCACCGGGGAGCAACCATTCTACCTAATGTTCTCTCGTTACGCGCCACGAAGTGTAAGTGCGCCCTTACCACAAGACGATGATGACGCGGACATAGGAATCGCGCATGAGGTGGTTAAGGAAACTAATAGGGAGAGAGCACAAAAGTGGCGAGACAAGGCTAATCGAGGGAGAACTAATCAGAGGGTAGAACTTAACAGTTTGGTGTGGGTGAAAAAGGAACAAGGTGAGTCCTCAGTACAGCGGAAGTTGGGAGTGAAGTGGTTAGGTCCGTACAAAGTTAAAGCAATACTTAGGGATGGAAGTGCATATGTGCTAGAGAATGTTTTCAATGGAACACAAATACAAAGTGCAGCCGAAAAAATCAAACCATACGTAGGGAAAGAACAAATCCTCATCGAACAGAAGGAAGTACTCGTACCACCGGTGGACGAAAGTGATGAGGACGAAGTTGAACAACGTCCCACGAGGGAAAGAAGGCCGCCCCGAAGGCTAATAGAGGAAGTTTAGGTAGGCTCCTGGGAGAGAGTTGTGCGGTGCAGGACAGTAATGAACCCTCTTTGTTGCAGTGCAGAGCGGCACTAGGAAATCTCTCCCGCATCTACGGACGAGTAACTGGCCGATGTTCTTGTCCAATATAGCGGCATTTTTGCATAGCTTCACCTATCACCTGACTGATTCTTTGACCAAATAGTTGTAAATATTGCAGTTGCCAATTCTACCTTGCCAGAGCCCCGGCACCTCAAGAAGGAGAGATGTCCGCAGTTTCCTCAAAATGGCTGATCATCCCACACGCACTGACGTAATTGTTAACATTCAACACTCCCTGAACGTGCATGTACGTTTGCAGGAGAGGCATACATAACCGACTCTTATAGATCTGGGCCTCCTCTTTCCAATGGTGTTTTTGTTTTTTAGCTGTGATGAATAGTTTTTGAGATACAGAGGTTAAAAGAGATCCCCTTCCCCCCGCTGGGGTGTATGAGTGTGCCTGAGGGGATAGTCTCGTTGCGAGCGCTTAGTAAGGAAAGGGTTAAAGAAGGAGTTTGATAAAGTACCACGCAAGCGATTAATATGGAAACTTAATCATATTGGAGGTCTGGGTGGTTCAATATTGGATTGGATTATGGACTTTTTGACGGAGAGAAATGAGAACAGTAATCAGGAATTTAGTAAATCAATATGTAAATGCTGCTTTTAAGTTTCTAAGAAGATTGTATGTTTCCCCAGTTATCCGGTCTTTATGTTTTCCAAAGGATAATTTGTCTGTTATGGTCACTCCCAGATCTTTTACTTCATTTTTTTTCATGATTCTTTCATTACTCAGAGAGTAGTTCCCTGATATTCGTCTACTGCTTTCACCAAACTCCATCACGCTACACTTCTCTGTGTTGAATGTCATTTCCCATTTACGTGACCATTCGCTTATTCTATTGAGATCTTGGCTCAGGGCTACACACAATATAAATTACAAACATAATCGGAGCCAGCACCAATCCTTGGAGTCCCCCAAGGATTGGTGTTGGCTCCGATTATGTTTGTAATTTATATTATGACATGACAGAAGGGGTGACAAGCTATATGAATATGTTTGCTGATGATGCTAAAATAATGAGGAGGGTGGCTAATGAAGATGACTGTGTAGCCCTGAGCCAAGATCTCAATAGAATAAGCGAATGGTCACGCAAATGGGAAATGACATTCAACACAGAGAAGTGTAGCGTGATGAAGTTTGGTAAAAGCAGTAGACGAATATCAGGGAACTACTCTCTGAGTAATGAAAGAATCATGAAAAAAAATGAAGAAAAAGATCTGGGAGTGACCATAACAGACAAATTATCCTTTGGAAAACATAAAGACCGGACAACTGGGGAAACATACAATCTTCTTAGAAACATAAAAGCAGCATTTGCATATTTAGATGAAGAAATGGTGAAGAAACTAATAACATCGATGATACATCCAAGACTGGAATATGCAGCATTAGTGTGGTCACTTAGATTGAAGAAAGAAATTAGAAAGTTGGAAAGAATACAAAGAGCAGTGACTAAATTACCGGAAACTCTGAGAGTGCATACTTATGAAGAAAGACTGGACAAATTGGGACTAACAACACTGGAGAGCAGAAGAAAGAGAGGGGACCTAATAGCATTGTACAGGATACAGGAGGGATTGGAGAAATTGGACAGGGAAGACCTAGTGGTACATGACAGAAGTGTGACAAGAGACAATGGTAAGAAATTGAAGAAGAGCGACTGTAGGAGAGACACCAAGAAATAGTTTACCATACAGAAGCATAACAACATGGAACGGACTTGACAAGGAGACTGTGTGCAAAAACGATTCATGAATTTAAAGCCAAACTGGATAATAAGCGTTATGGAGACGGGACAGCACGAACCTAGTACGGCTCTTTTCCTGTATTTCACAACTAGGTAAATACACGCCACAGGCACCCCCTCAGCACCTTAGGCACACCCCTACAGCTGCCCCCCCTCAGCACTTAAGGCACATCTCCCAGCACCCTTCTCCAGCCCCCCCACCGCACCTCAGGTCCTCCCCGCAGGCTGCAGGTCCACCAGAAAAGTCCTCCAAAGTCCGGAGCCACACACGCACATCCCTCCCCTCCGGCGCGCTCCTTGATCTTGATGTCACAGCGCTTTGCCGCTTCTCGAGTTGAGTAGTAGAGTCCCTTGATAGAGTCCCGACAACCTACGATTTGGACGCCATTATTGGCCCTGTTTTCGCCGCGCTTTTCAAACGCTAGCACACGCTCTCTTTTGTATTTGTTTCACAGCCATACGGGCCGTCCACTGAAACTGAGCACACTTGTGTCAGACCTGCACACCTTCCTCTAACAGTCAGCAGGGAGCCAGCAGCCAACGAGCTCTGGAAAAGTAAATAAGAGAAAGTTTGTGTCTACATCAACAGGTATCGCCAACCCACCATTACGCCCTTATACTTTACTATAATTTGGTCACCAGCCGTTGGAATGTGCCGTAGGGTGACAGGAGATTATTATTAGCCTTACGATCAGCCACTGTCTCGGTATAGGCACTCAGTAACCCCCGCAGCCTGTGATATAGAGGTTTTGCAGTGACGTCACGAAATAGCGTCGTCTGCACCTTGTGCGTCGTCTGCAAACCCGCTGGTGGTCACCTCCCCAGCAGAGTGAGCAGACGGGCCACGTGTGCCCCATCCCCATGTCGATCACTACCCGCGGGCAAATTGCAGGACCTTCAGCATCATTTGTGTTCAGTGATTACGCGAGATCGCATTCACTTGAGAATGCTGCGAAGCTAAGATACATCGAAAAAATCAGTGCTTTTGAAGGTATAGCTGTCTGGTTGACTGGTGGGTTGACTGGTTGCCTGGTGGGTTGATTGGCTGGCTGACTGGTTGACTGACTGGGTGGTTGACTGACTAGCTGATTGGTTGGCTGGCTGGCTGGTTGACTGGCTGATTGGTTGGTTGGCTGACTGTCTGACTGGTCGGTTGACTGGCTGTCCCTTTGCCTGGTCGATCTCCTGTTGCTGACCTGTGATGCCCCAGGTAGGCAGCACAGGCAGGCAAACAAGTGAGGCCTAGTAACGACAGGTGAGGGCAGGTGACGGCAAGTCACCTTACACTACGCACTCTCGGTCACTTCCCTGCGTACACTTATATACTCCACCCAGCACTGAACTCTGTCCCTCTGTGCATTTTGCCTCCACTGAATTTCCTTTCCTATTTTCTTCCCCTGCTTGAGCGCCGCCATGCGTGTTTACCTCCGCCATCTTGTTTACCTCCGCCAGCTCATGTAAATCCCATTCCAGAGTAATCCCCCGCTACACAATATGTTAGGGGACCCGGGGCAATATACCTAAATGAATGTTACCTCATGTAATAATCTGACAGTCTTGCCTGTAATATTTACCTCTGACAAAATGAGCACTGCAGAGTCGAGATGAAGCAGACGGCCGCCAGTTTTTCCTCCTCACAGCTGCTATCCACTTCCCTCACTCTTCTGGATTCGCTGGAAATCTATAAAATGACACAGCATCTCTCCCGTGCCGGTTAGAACATCCAACCGCGCAGCATACGTATCCCATGACGAACACACAAAGCACTTGTGCAGCCGCCACCAAGGTTTGCTTTGATAAGTGACCACCGCCACTGACCACCAAGATGGCCGTGCAGGCCCGCGCTACCCCCACACCCCCACTAATGACGTCAGCTGCAAAACCTCTATAGGCGCATCAAGGCGGGCTGCTGACAACCTTGAGAGGCGGCAGCACTCAGAGGGTACTGATGAGAGACTTCAAACAAGTCTGGGTGCCTCTCTTTGAGTGTTGCTGCTGTGAAGGATGGATTTAACAATACTAATCGCTGTAAAACATTATCGGCAGCAGTTGGGGAAGTCTTTCTATTACCTACATATCCCTTCATCGCCTGTCCCTTGCTTGCAGGGAGGGACGCTGCCTCCTGCTGAACGTCATGAGCCTTGATATACTTGTCATGGGCCACATGGCTGACACACTTCCCAAGCTCCATCAATGCAAAGGCACTTTCCTTCCTTTCCGTTACCTTCTTGCAGAAAACATTAGCATGTAGAGAGAAAATTAGTGTAATGATGTGGGGAAGGAGGGGTCACTAATTTCATTACTCGCCGTGCTGCTATCTTTCTTCTGTTAACACACACACACACACACACACACACACACACACACACACATGAAATGCCAGAATTTTGCTCTTTACTACACTCTAACACGACCTCTGCGTGTACGGCGCCGGGGATCGAACCCGCGACCAGCGAGACGGGAGAGCCACCCCCTAACCAGTCGGCCAAAGAGGCTCGCCCATCAGGCCGCGGCACTACACAGATGCACACACACATGCACACGGATGTAGTTGCTGCAATAAATTTCCTGTGCAATTCCAATTAAGGTATTATGAAGATCAATCAATGAGTTGAATAGCATTTAATTTAATTTAAGTGAATTGAAATACTTATTGTAAATTAAAATATAATACATTAAATTCTAAGGCCATGTAAACGTGTTTCATTTTGCTTGAGGGTCAAAATAGGTTTAGAGAATATTGTAGGAAAATGTCTTCAACATATCATAATGACATTGGTACCAACGAAAATGAAGACTGCAACCTTATACATTAGGCTGCTAAATAAAGATGGACTTATATAACCCAACCGAGAGGAGTTTCTAGCTGAAGACCCTTCACATTAGCAAATAGTAACCTAACCTATCGCCGCTGAAATAGTAATATTTCCCCGCATTTTAAGATCTCAGAAAGGAGTTATAATAATGGAAACGGTTACCAGAATGATGATTAGCAAATACAATCTAAACAAATAATGTGTTAACGTACGTTTAGAGTGAGTTGGGTGTGATTCTAGAGTTTTACCAAGACAGGTATGGCTCACCAAAAGCTAACTTCTGTTCATTAAACTCTTGTAACACGTCCAGTCTATTAGACTGTGGCCTTGATGAGTGTGAAATATCCATTGTGAGTCTGTAATAACAGCTAGAGCCCTGTGGGAGAGATCACATCCAATAATTTTGGCCATAAGGGCCACAGCTTCCCTCATCAGCTTCGATGTCTGGACCTGAGGTGCACGATTATTTCAGTCCTTGTAGCTGTGCCTCTCACAATGATTTCCAATTTTCCATAGACAGTACAAAGGAGGGCAGTTATGACAGCAAGACATACACAATGGCAGTGTATGTCGATGTCGTAACCGATGGTTTCTCCCAAGACGACTGACTGTTAGCACACCTCCGTCTGTCTTCTCAGCTGCCTTGCAGTTAAATTATACACTTTGTATCCCCTCTGTGGCATGTTGCTACAGCCGAAGGCTAGGCATCAAAGCATTATTACATTAAAAAGCAGCCGAATCCGCTTCCAAAATAGGTAAAATTATGTTTTTAATACCTCAGTTCAAAGTCGGCGTAGTGCTCGAAGGGCTAAAAATGGCGCCCAGCAGCCTTATATAGGTTTTGCAGCTGACGTCATCAGTGGGGGTGCGGGGGTAGCGCGGGCCTGCACGGCCATCTTGGTGGTCAGTGGCGGTGGTCACTTATCAAAGCAAACCTTGGTGGCGGCTAAACAAGTGCTCTGTGTGTTCGTCATGGGATACGTATGCTGTGCGGTTGGATGTTCTAACCGACACGGGAGAGATGTGTCATTTATAGATTTCCAGCGAATCCAGAAGAGCGGGGGAAGTGGATAGCAGCTGTGAGGAGGGAAAACTGGCGGCCGTCTGCTTCATCTCGACTCTGCAGTGCTCATTTTGTCAGAGGTAAATATTACAGGCAAGACTGATCAGATTATTACATGAGGTAACTCATTTAGATACTGCCCCGGGTCTCCTAGCTTATTGTGTGGCGGGGGATTACTCTGGAAGTTTGGAACGAGATTTACATGAGCTGGCAGAGGTAAACACGCATGGTGGCGCTCAAGCAGGGGAAGAAAATAGGAAAGGAAATTCAGTGGAGGCAAAGTGCACAGAGGGACAGAGCTCAGTGCTGGGTGGAATATATAAGTGTACGCAGGGAAGTGACCGAGAGTCCGTAGTGTAAGGTGACTTGCCGTCACCTGCCCTCACCTGTTGTCACTTGCCCTCACCTAGCTGTTTGCCTGCCTGTGCTGCCTACCTGGGCATCACTGGTCAGCAACAGATCGGCCAGGCAGAGGGACAACCAGTCAACCGACCAGCCAGACAGTCAGCCAACCAGTGTTTGCTGGGATGGCTGAAAGACTATTTGAGTGGGAGAAAGATGCAAGTAGTTGTCCATGGAAGTGAGAGTTATAGAGCGGATGTAAGCAGTGGTGTTCCCCAAGGGTCTGTAATTGGTCCCTTGCTTTTTCTCATTTACATTAATCATGTTGTTTCAGAACTAAATTGTAAGTTTTGTTTATTTGCTGATGATCTTAAAGTATACCTAGCTACTGAAATTTCTAAGTCTAACCAATTAATTTCTCACAGTATTTTGCAGAGAGACATCAACACTCTTTACAACACAAACAGCTCTTGGGGTTTATCTTTCTCAGTTGGTAAATGTGCCAGAATGAACTTTTGTAGGAATTTCCTTTATGCTCCTGCTCCTTTACCATATTTTATTGGAAACCAACCCATACAAGATGTAGATAACTATAAGGATCTTGGGGTCAGGGTGGATTCCTCCCTAAAGTTTCATTTGCATGTGAGAGAACTCACTGGCAAGGCTGGAAGCATTGGTTACAGTATTCTAAAGGGTACCCTTTGCAGATCTCCTGATTTCATGAAGGCAGTTTTTATCTCGCAAATTCACCCTATCTTGGACTTTGCCTCTGTGGTTTGGTTCACTGGTTATACAGGAGACATTAGGCTTTTAGAAAATGTTCAGAGGAGGTGGACCAAGAAAATTACCGGTTTCCATGATCTGCCATACAGTGAACGTCTCGGTAGATTGAGTCTTTATTCCATTAAAGGAAGATTAATTAGAGCTGATCTTATTATGGTGTTCAACATTCTGAAAGGGTTTTGTCCGAATCTAGGTCACCTATTTGTTAGAAATTTCAACAGAGACACGAGAGGCCACTCCTTTAAGCTTTTTGTTCCTCGTTACAATACTGATGTTCGAGTTCGTGTCTTCTCTGTGCGGGTCATTAGCATTTGGAATAATTTACCAGAATCAGTTGTTGTGGTGAATTCTGTGAATGCTTTCAAACGGCATCTCCACACTTCTCTCGGTCAAATTTTGTATGATTTTGATTGACTTTGGGTTGTTGAGTATCTCTTTAACTTGTAAACTTGTGTCCTGTGGTGTGCTGTGTCTCCACTCGGGATTGCCAACCTGACTATATTGTCTTGGCACTTACTCAAGAGTATTATGGCAGTTGTTTGTGTGGTCTTGGTGATGCGACATTAGCCAACCATCAGAACATCTAAAGGACAATCTACTTGCTGTCTTGGTTGGAGGCGTCACCTGATTCTAGATGGGGTTCTCCCCATCTACCAGCCAACCAATCAGCCGCCACCCATCCAGTCGGTCAGTTAGACAGTCACTTTACCAATCAGCCAGCCAATCAACCCACCAGTCAACCAGCCAGCCAGCGAGCCAGCTAGACAGCCAGTCTACCAGTCTCCTCCTCCAAAAGCACTGATTTTTTTTATGTATTTAGCTTCGCAGCATTCTCAAGCGATCTCGCGTAATCACTTAACACAAATGATGCTGAAGGTTCTGCCATTTGCCCGAGGGTAGTGACTTAGGGATGGGGCACACGTGGTGCGTCTGCTCACTCTGCTGGGGAGGTGACTACCAGTGGGTTTGCTGACGACGCACAAGGTGCAGACGACGCTATTTCGTGACGTCACTGCAAAACCTCTATACACAGGGACGCCGGGCAATGATGCACGCCGTACTCTCGTTGTTAAATCTTTTCCTATTTCTCAGTCTCATGTTATTTGTTCTACAGTTGAGGACGATGGCTGATGCTTCACTGTTGTTGTACACTTCCTCTTGTCCTCCCATTTCTTCTCTCCAGGTTTTATATATTTTCAGGGTTGCCTTTTCTTGCATTTCTTGTTTCCACATTTTTGTGTCCCATGCTCTAACTTCTTTTCTTATTTCGTCGTTTGTTTTTGTGACTCCTCTTATTCCCACCCTTTTTCTGTCTTCTATTAGTCCTTTCATCCATCCATTTTTCTTGGTCTGTCCTCTCATCTCTTCAACGACACTTTGTAGCAGTTCATTCCCTTCCCCTTTCAAAACATACTGCAAATATTTTAATTGTCCTTCCATAATCCTTGCCTTCATGCTTGATACTCCCACTTCTCCTCTTAAAGCTGCTACCTGGGCATAACTTGGGGCTCCCAGTATCTTCCTGCACACACTGTTCTCTATTCTTTGCAACCTGTCTCTCTTGCTTTGTGAAATCTATTATGTTGGCCCCATACAATATTGCTGGAAGAGCCACACTTTTCCAGTATGTTTTCCCTATCAGTAGTCTTGAGCAGCTCCTTGCAACAACTGAGTAAGTCATATTTGCCATTCTGGTTGCTTTTTGTATCATAGACTCTTTCTGTGCTTTAAATAAATTTCTGGTGTCATTTATTGTAATACCTAGATATTTCAGCTTATCCCTAACCTGTATGCCTGCTATTTCCTGTGGCTTGTCTTTCATATTAAATATTATAATGTTACTTTTTTGTTTATTTATTTCTAGTCCGCATTCCCTTCCTGTTGCCACTACCTGCTCAATCACTGCCTCTGCATCTTCTACACTCCCCGCTAACATCATTCCATCATCGGCAAAAAACAGAGATGTTATATTGAAGGACTCACCTTTAAATTCCTTGTCCAATTCCTCTAACTTCAGAATGACTTTCTATGTAACTAACTTGAATAAAGAGCCTGTACAGCCCTACCTTATCCCACTGCTTACTGATATCTCTAGGTCTTCCTCCTCATCCATCTTCACTCTGGTTATATCCCCCTCGTACAGTTTAGTAATTATGTCTATTGCTTTTTCATTTATCTTATATTTCATTAACATTTTGATCATTACGTCCCTCTTGATGCTATCAAACGCTTTGGCAAAATCTATTGATATGACTATTAGTGGCTTTCTTTTCTTAAATGTCTTCTCTATACAGTACCTCAGGATTACAATGTTGTTTTCTACTCTACCTCCTGCTGTAAAGCCTGCCTGGGTGTCCTTTCCCCATCTATTCCTTTCTATATGTTCCTCTAGACTCATCTGTTTAACTGCCATCATTAGTTTGTAGCCTACATTGGTTAGTGCTATGGGTCTGAACTCATTGACTCTGGGCTTCCTGGTTTTGGGTATCATGATTGTGTTTGATTCCTTCCATTCTACTGGCATGTCTCCTGATTGTGCTGTGTGTCTCAATGTTCTGACTAGTGTATTCAGTAGCACTTGGCTATCCAGGAAAACTGTAAAATTCCGTTTTTATCCCGTCTGAACCTGCAGCTTTTCTTGTTTTCATTTTCTTGAGACACCTTTTCACATTTTCCTCATTTATAATTTCCTCTGCCAAATAGGTTGCACTTCCTCTTATTTCTAGTGCCATGTCTAAATGTTCTCTGATTTCCTCTCCATATTGGTCTACATGTTCCTGGATGTCTTCATTCTCCTCCCTAGCCCTTCTAACTACCTGCCACTGTTTCCCTCTTTCTATCTTGAGTTTTATAGCATCAATTTCTCTTACATATTCCTGCCTCTCCTCTGTATTCCACACTTCTTTAATGTTATTTTCATGCTTTCCATATAGATCACTCCAGTATTCCTTAACTTCTGCTGTAACTCTTTCTCTATCCAGCTTGCCATTGTCTCCATAAACATTGTCCACCAGACAAGTCCTTTCCTTTTCCTTCTCACCCTTTAACATTCTTATGTACTTCCATGTGTTTTTCCCACTACTTCTATCCTCCTTTATTTCCTTTACTGTTTTTTCTTCATTTATGCATATCTCTTTTCTGATTAGTACCTGTACCTTCGTCCTTTGTTCAACATTGAGTTCCTCATAATTTCTCCTCCTCCTCTCTGCTAACTGCTTTCCTTCTTTTCCTATTTAGCGTTCTTCTTTCCATGATCTCATTTCTAATCTCTTCAGTGAACCATGCTGATTCTTCCTCCCTTTCTTGAACTCTTATAATCTTTCTCCTGTATTTCCCTTTAAGAACACAGTTAGCAGTTTTTATCATTCTTTCTTCTAAATCTTTTATATTTCTCACCTCCTCTCTTCTGATAATTCTCTTCAGTTCCTCTTTATACTTCTGTAAAGATTCTCTGTCTGGTTTGTAGTAGTCTCTTCATACCCAGTCCTGTCTTTTATAGTTCCTTCTATTTTGTTTAATGTTGAGTTGTATTTCAATTAGGTTATGATCTGTTAAGTCTATCTTTTCCTGTTCTTCATCTATTCTCATGTTAACAAATTTGTCGTAGCACTTGTCTGTGACGAGTGCATAGTCTATTACACTTTTCTGGTTGTCTCTTGTCCAAGTGTATTCTCCCAGGCAGTTTGTATCATCGTTGAGCGTTGTTAGCTTGAATTTTTCCAACCACTCTAGTATCATTTTTCCATTATCATCCACCCTCTGTTCTTTCAGTCCCACATGACCATTAAAGTCCCCTACTATTAAAACCGGCTCCTCATAATTATTTTCTAAAATCTTCTCTATCTCTGTTTTCATGGAATGGTTTCTTTCCTTGTCGCTCACACTATAGTATACTACTATTATCTTTATGTCACAGCCTCTAATTGCTCCCTGTACATGAAGGATATCCTTGTTTCTTGTTTCCACTTTATCAAGGGTTATATCTTTATCTTGCTGATGCAGTATCATTATTCCTCCTCCTTTTCTATCATTCATTTCTCTCATCCCCTCTATTATGTTTATTCTGGCATTAAAATTTACATCTCTAATTTTCTTTTGTGTTTCTGTTAGACAGAGGATACCATTACTATCTACTAGTTCCTCTACCTCCTTAACCTTTGCCTTTGATAATCCTTTTGTATATTTATTACCTTAATAACAATGCTATCTTCTACTCCACTACTATTCCTAGCTATCCTACAGTTATTTTTGTCTCTTTTCGTCCCTTGTCGTCACTCGTTCCGCTCCTCATTTGAGTTGGGAACCACTTTTCCTCTCCTGATGATCCACTGGCCCCCCCTCCCTCCGTCTGTTTTGCAGTTCTTCTCTTAGTTTATCATTTTCTTCCTCCATGTGTCTGAACCACAGAGTTATATACCTAGAGCGCGCGAGCCAAACACTGGGTGCGGCAACTGAAGTACCGGCCGCCATCTTTGGGAGCCCCGTCCAGCCAACTCTGTGCTCCAGCCAGCAACAAAGTGGAGGTGGTGATGATGGTGGTGGTGGTGATAGAGAGAGAGAGAGAGAGAGAGAGAGACGGACTGACGTGACATATGACATAACTCAGGTTTTACTCTCTCTCTCTCTCTGTTTATGAAAACCACCATCACCAAGACCACCACCACCACCACCACCATTATCACGTACCACCATCACCACCACCCCGACCACCACTATCACGTACCACCACTACCACCACCACCACCACCATCATCACCACCATCATCACCACCACCACCATCACCACCACCATCATCACCACCATCACCACCACCACCACCACCATCATCACCACCATCACCACCACCACCACCATCACCACCACCATCACCACCACCACCACCACCATCACCACCACCATCATCACCACCACCACCACCACCACCATCACCACCATCATCACCACCAACACCAACACCACCACCACCATCATCACCACCACCACCACCATCACCACCACCACAATCACCACCACCACCACCACCATCATCACCACCAACACCACCACCATCATCACCACCAACACCACCACCAGCACCATCATCACCACCATCACCACCACAACCACCACTACTACCACCACCACCACCACCACCATCTTCACCACCACCACCAACACCAGCACCATCATCACCACCACCACCAGCACCACCACCACCACCACCACCACCACCATCATCACCACCACCACCAACACCACCATCATCATCACCACCACCACCAGCACCATCATCACCACCATCACCATCAAAACCACCACCACAGAGTGAGGGAAAGTGGGCTCCCCAAGATGGTTGCCGCGCCAGGGTCGCTTGCCTCACCCGCCGCCAACCCCACAACACGGGAGCGCGCGCTCTAGGTATATAACTCTGTGGTCTGAACTGGTGGGGAGAGGCCTAGAGTCCCTTGATAGAGAGAGTCCCGACAACCTAAGATTTGGACGCCATTATTGGCCCTGTTTTCGCCGCGCTTTTCAAACGCAAGCACACGCTCTCTTTTGTATTTGTTTCACAGCATACGGGTCGTCCACTGAAACTGAACACACTTGTGTCAGACCTGCACATCTTCCTCTAACAGCCAGCAGGGAGCCAGTAGCCACCGAGCTCTGGGAAAGTAAATAAGAGACAGTTTGTGTCTACATCAACAGGTGTCGCTAACCCACCATTATGGTAAAGTATAAGGGTGTATACGCCCTTATACTTTACCCTAATTTGGTCACCAACCGTTGAAATGTGCCGTAAGGTGACAGGAGATAATTATTAGCCTTACAATCAGCCCACGCGGCCTGTGATATATAGATAGGGGTGTCAAGGCGGGCTGCTGCTGACAACCTTGAGAGGCGGCAGCGCTCTGAGGGTACTGACTACTGAGAGACTTCACACAAGTCTGGGTGCTTCTCTTAGAGTGTTGCTGCTATGATGGATGGATTTAACAATACTTATCGCTGTAAAACATTATCAGCAGCAGTTGGGGAAGTCTTTCTCTCACCTACATATCCCTTCATCGGCTGAGCCTTGCCTACAGGGAGGGACGCTGCCTCCAGAACGTCATGCGCCTTGATATACTTGTCATGGGCCACATGGCTGACACACTACCCAGACTCCATCAATGCAAATTAAGGCACTTTGCTTCCTTTCCGTTACCTGCTTGCAGAAAACTTTAGCATATGGAGAGAAAATTAGTGCAAAGTATATACTAATGTGGGGTGGAGAGGGCACTGATTCCATTACTCGCCGCGGTGCTATCTTTCTTGTGTTAACACACACACACACACACTATAGGATGTAGTTGCTGCAATAAATTTTCTGTGCGATTCCAAGGTAGTGGAAGATAATTAAGTTATCAATGAGGTCAATAACATTTGATTAAATTTAATTTTATTGAAAGACTTATTGTTGATTGAAAAATAATTCAGTAAAATACTAAGGCCATGTAAACTTGTTTTATTTTGCTTGAAGGTCAAAATAGGTTTAGAGAATATTGTAGGAAAATGTCTTCAACATATTATAATGACATTGCTACCCATGAAAATGAAGACTGTGCAACCTTATAAATTAGGCTATTAAATAAAGATGGACTTATAACCCAACCCAGAGGAGTTTCTAGCTGAAGACCCTTCACATAAGCAAATACGAATAGTAACCTAACCTATCACCGCTGAAATAGTAATATTTCCCCGCATTTTAAAATCTCAGAAACGAGTAATAATAATGGAAACCAACCAGAATGATGATTAGCAAATACAATCTAAACAAATAATGTGTTAACGTACGTTTAGAGTGAGTTGGGTGTGATTCTAGAGTTTTACCAAGACAGGTATAGCTCACCAAAAGCTAGCTTCTGTTCTTCTAAACTCTTGTAACACGTCCAGTCTATTAGACTGTGGCATTGATGAGACTGAAATATCCATTGTGAGTCTGTAATAACAGCTAGAGCCCTGTGGGAGAGATCACATCCAATAATTTTGGCCATAAGGGCCACAGCTTCCCTCATCAGCTTCGATGTCTGGACCTGAGGTGCACGATTGTTTCAGTACTTGTAGCGCTGTGCCTCTCTCACAATGATTTCCAATTTTCCATAGACAGTACAAAGGGAGGGCGGTTATGACAGCAAGACACACACAATGGCAGTGTGTGTGTCGATGTCGTAACCGATGGTTTCCTCCCTAGACGACTCGGACTGACTGTTAGCACACCTCTGCCTGTCTTCTCAGCGGCCTTGCAGTTAAATTATACACTTTGTATCCCCTCTGTGGCATGTTGCTACAGCCGAAGGTTAGGCAGCAAGGCATTGTTACATTAAAAAGCAGCCGAATCCGCTTCCAAAATAGGTAAAATTGTGTTTTTATTACCTCAGTTCAAAGTCGGCGCGGTGCTCGAAGGGCCAATAATGGCACCCAGCAGCCTTATACACAGGGCCGCCTATGTCGGGACTCTCTCTATAAATGGACTCTAGGGTTGCCTACTAATTTCGAGATGCTGACTGCTTATTTCTGGACAAAATATAATGCTGTTTAATATGGAGATAGTATTTTTCTCCGGAAATCACTAAATGATTGACTTTTCAATGCCTTTTGTTCACCCGTCGCGCTGCAGCCGCAAAATAGCTCGCAGAGAGGTTCAACTTGCTTACTGTTTATATATTTCACTCATCACTCACAAAGATCACAAGTGGACAAACTAGAACAAAACCAGACGAATGTATGTTTTCTTTCTGTGTTAACACGCCCCGCTGGCCACGGTACGTGGCCCTTTGACCACAGCACACACACACTTGACCTTTTTCTCACCAACAACATGCTTAACATAACAAACACAGGTTGTTCCAGGACTTAGTGACCATGACATACTTATCATTGACGCTGACCTCCGACCGATTAGACATAAACAGAGACCCAGATAGATATTCTTTAATTTATTCAAGGGCTGACTTAGACATGATCAAACAAGACTTAACTGCCTTCAGCACTGACTTTTTTGCGACAGACCCACACACGAGACATTCTTCCAACAAATGGAACAACCTGAAACACGCCATACACGACTCTATGAACAGACACATACCACAAAAAACACTTTTAAGTAGGTACACACTTCCCTGGTTTTCCAGGGATCTACGCAGACAACATCGCAAGAAACAAGGTAAAGAGAACAGAAGCTAGGTAGGTTCACCAGGGGGGGGCGAGGTACATACGAACATTTGTCTCCTCTGCGCATGACGTCATGTGAAATATGACTGAGGGATTCGGGCAGGGAAGCGTACCCGTTTTATGGCAGGTGTTTGCACAAGACAGTGCAAACACCTGCCACAAAACGGGAATACGCGGCAGGCGTGAGAGCTCGATCAGTCTTGCGCGCACCAGCCTCCTGACCTGAGCTTCTCACTCACTCAATGGGAAACTAAGCTAAAGTGTATTTTCTTTCAATATGGCAACTTTTTGTATTGTGCGCGGTTGTCGATCAGTTTCTGTGAAAGGAAACAGTAATATACGGTTTCATCAGCTGCCAAGATATCAAGAACTTAGAAAGAAATGGATGGAAAGATGTTGGAGCGGTTGGAGTCCTACCATTGCCGTTCCGCGCTCACCAATATTTTTTTTTTTAATGCATATCTTTGCGAGTTGAAATTTCGTCCATTTAGGAGACAATTATGATAAACACCTTGCGGTGATGAGTCACTCAGGATTCGGATATCAGAGTGAATCCCACTGACTGATCGCCACATACGGCTCCACTGAGCCTAGGAGGTTACGTAAAACTTAGCTAACCCTTATGATAGATTTATAGTGGATTATAAACTTGACTTATCACCCAAATGGTAAGATAACGTTGGCATTGGTTTCACTAGTATAGCATGCACTACTCGAGTCACGGTATTCGCTTGTCTCGAAACAATCATGGAATGCACCCAATAAGATTAATTCTCTAATAATTCTCGGCGAGTCATTATACCAACATGTTAGACAAATTAACTCCTGCATGCAAGCTATTTAATAAATTACTCTTCTCCAGAGACGGCTAATTTCGGCAATTCAAAACGCCCGCGCCAAATTCCTTATTCGTCAACTTAAAAAGCGCGCAAAGTTCCTACTTTTTATTAGGCAATGAGGCAGCACAAGAGAGAAGGGTAGCCCAGGAGTAGATTGAAACAACCTGTAGAAGTCCATGCAACTCTGTTTAAACTTTATCTTTCTTACCAGCAATGCTTTTAGCGTTGCAATTTGAAGTTGTGTTTTTTTTCAGATGCCCACAACTTGTTCATGAAAGAAAAGACACGTTCAGTGGAAGCATTAGTTCCAGGATGGCACATTATGAACTGAACTATATCTGACAGGGGGGCTCCCGTGGTCCCGTGGGAGAGTCTCCGCCTTGCGTTCCGGCGGGGTGCTGAAACGTATGGGTTCGAGACTTGTCCGGTGCCATGGGAGTGGAAAGGTGGGCTCTTTCCGACACCCTCACGGCCGTAGTATTAGTCTTCCCCATTCCCTTTCCGTCCCCATCCCCATACGCGGGTCTGGGGTATGTGTAAACTGCCCCATCCCCTCCCCGTCCCCGGCGGGCCAGAAGAGACCAACCCGCAGGTCATAATAATGTTGGCAGCACTTTCATAAGAACATAAGAACATAAGAACACAAGGAGACTGCAAGAGCTACACAGGGCAGCTCCAGAATCCCCCCCACTTCTCACGATGGGTGAGGTGTAGTTTCAGGGGTTACAGGTAGAGGCTTGATCCTCGTCATACCGGCGGTACTATGCACGCACCAGTACCCTGTCACCTTACTGCACCCACACCTCACTGCCACCTGTCGTCCTCATCCATGTAGCTATCCAGTCTACTCTTAAAACAAACTATCGTCCCTGCACTATGTGATTGCTGAGTCTATTCCATTCCCCCACCACCCTATTACTAAACCAATGCTTGCCTATATCTCTCCTAAATCTATACTTTTCTAATTTAAATCCATTACTGCGAGTTCTATCCTGCTGGTTAATTCTCAGTACTTTACTTATATCGCCTTTGTTGTAACCCTTGACCCATTTGAATACTTCTATCAGATCTCCCCGCATTCTTCGTCTTTCTAGTGAATGTAAGTTTATATGTTTCAGGCTATTTTGATATGGGAGATTCCTCAGCCCCTAAATCATCTTGGTCATCCTCCTCTGAACTGATTCTAGCAAGTTGATGTCCATTCTGTAGTGTGGGCACCAAAACTGGACAGCATAATCTAAGTGTGGCCTAACAAACGCTAAATAGAGTCTGAGGATGACCTCTGCACTCCTGTTGGTTACCGTCCTGTTAATAAAGCCTAATACCCTGTTAGCCCTATTCCTCGCACTAATACATTGCTTCCTTAGTTTTAGGTCAGAGCTCACTAACACTCCCAAATCCCTTTCACACTCAGACCTGCCTATCGCTGTGGAGTCTAAACTATACCCGTGTAATGGGTTGCGTTTTCTTACACTAAGTACGCTACACTTGGTGATGTTAAAATTCATCTGCCATTTCTCTGACCAAGCTGACAGTTTGTTGAGATCCTCCTGCAGTGCTCTAGTATCCTCCCCTGTCCTAATAGTGCGTCCTATTTTGGTGTCATCTACAAATTTGCCTGTCACTAGTTACGCCATTGTCTATGTCACTGATGTAGATAATGAATAAAAGCGGGCCTAAAATTGAACCTTGAGGAACCCCACTGGTAACATTACCCCATTCGGATTTTTTACCGTTAATGGTAACCCTCTGTTTCCTGTCGCTAATCCACGCCTTAATCCAGTCAAATACCTTCCCTCTCATCCCATGAGCCCTGACTTTATTTAACAGTCTCTGGTGAGGTACCTTATCGAAGGCCTTACTAAAATCAAGATAAACCACATCATAGCTCTCATCATTATCAGCTGCTTCGTATACTCTATTGTAAAAGGATAAAAGATTAGTGAGGCACGACTTTCCTTTAATAAACCCATGCTGTGAGTCGTGAATTAAATTATGTCTGTCAATATGGTCCCTAATACTATCAGCTATTATTGACTCAATCATTTTACCTATAACTGACTCAGACTAATCGGCCTATAGTTCTCCATAGAAGATTTGTCTCCCTTCTTAAATATTGGAATAACGTGTGCCTGCCTCCATGAAACAGGCACCACCCCTGTGTCTAATGACTTCCTACATACTTCTGCTAACTGCCCACTTATTTCAGTTTCACATTCCTTTATTACCCTGGGGAAAAGTTCATCTGGCCCTGGCGCCTTAGTGACTTTAAGTCTATCTATCTGTCTAATCACGAGCTCCATACTTATGTTGATGTCGGTTAATTCTTCTACCTCTTCTCCCCTGTAGATCTGTTCTCCCTGAGGTATATCATCTAATCTTTCTTTGGTAAATTATTCAACTTCTTTTAATAGAAGACCCACCCTTCAGGAACTTAACGACTCAAGGCTGGAGGCTGCAGAACGCTTAGCCTCAGACCTTACTATTATTTCCGATTGGGGCAAGAAGAACCTGGTGTCCTTCAACGCCTCAAAAACACAGTTTCTCCACCTATCCACTCGACACAATCTTCCAAACAACTATCCCCTATTCTTTGACAACACCCAGCTATCACCTTCCTCAACACTAAACATCCTCGGTCTATCCTTAACTCAAAATCTCAACTGGAAACTTCATATCTCATCTCTTACTAAATCAGCTTCCTCGAGGCTGGGCGTTCTGTACCGTCTCCGCCAGTTCTTCTCCCCTGCACAGTTGCTGTCCATATACAGGGGCCTTGTCCGCCCTCGTATGGAGTATGCATCTCATGTGTGGGGGCTCCCACACAGCTCTTCTGGAAAGAGGTGAGGCAAAGGCTCTTCGTCTCATCAGCTCTCCTCCTCATACTGATAGTCTTCTACCTCTTAAATTCCGCCGCAATGTTGCCTCTCTTTCTATCTTCTATCGATATTTCCACGCTGACTGCTCTTCTGAACTTGCTAACTGCATGCCTCCCCTCCCGCGGCCCCTGCTGCACTCGACTTTCTACTCATGCTCATCCCTATACTGTCCAAACCCCTTATGCAAGAGTTAACCAGCATCTTCACTCTTTCATCCCTCACGCTGGTAAACTCTGGAACAATCTTCCTTCATCTGTATTTCCTCCTGCCTACGACTTGAACTCTTTCAAGAGGAGGGTATCAGGACACCTCTCCTCCCGAAACTGACTTATCTTTCGGCCACCTCTTTGGATTCTTTTTAGGAGCAGCGAGTAGCGGGCTTTTTTTTTTTATTAATGTTTACTTTTTTGTGCCCTTGAGCTGTCTCCTTTGCTGTAAAAAAAAAAAAAAAAAAAAATACAGTTAAGAAATATCTATTTAACGCCTCGCTTATTTCCTCATCACTATCAATCAGTGATTCTCCTGACTTACGCGGCCTTATCTTATTCCTAACCTTGGTCTTATAAAGCTGAAAGAAGCCCTTTGGATTGGTCTTTGCTTCCCTGGCAATTCTAATCTCATAATTACGTTTTGTCATACGTGTGTTCTTCTTTACTGCTCTAGTTAAATCATTGTAACTATCCCTTAGGTGAGTTTCCCCCCTTTTAATTCTAACATATAGTCCTCTTTTCCGTCCTATTTCAGTTTTTAGCCTGTCTGTCATCCATCGCGGGTAATTACCTGTTGACCTGACTTCCCTGTGAGGTATAAACTGTTTCTGTATTAGTTTAATCTCCCTGACCAGACTATTGTACTCACCCTCCAAGCTACTGACCTGACTTGTGACCTCACCAGAAATTAATGCCCCTCCCTGCTCTGGGTCCTGACCTACTTTTGATCTCACTCCCCTAAGCCTCTGCAGCTGCTTTCTTAACCCCTCGTAGTCCGCCTTCCTGAAGTCAGGTATTAATGTGTTGTTACTGCTGACTCTATCCTCCCATTTAATATTAAATCTAATTTCCTTATGATCACTGTTACCTAATGAATCCCCAGCCTCAATGTTGCTTATTATGTCCTCTCTATTAGTTAACAACAAATCCAAAATATTTTCTTCCCTCGTTGGTGTTCTAATTAACTGCTTAAGGAAACTATCCTGTATCACATCTAACAAATCCTGTGCCTCTTGATCTCCGGATAAAGTATCCCACTCTATGTTCCTATAATTGAAATCCCCAATTACACACACATACCTATACCTTGACGCCCTACTAATTTCTTGTAAAAGGGGTTAGCTACTGTCCCTGGTAAGGTTGGGCGGTCTGTAAAGTACTCCGATGACTAGCTTCTCCTTCCTACCTATTGTTTCTACCCAGAGGGATTCTGTATTGCGATCTTCCTTGATTGAGTTGTTAATGACACACTTAAGATTGTCCCTGACGAAGAGTGCGACCCCACCCCCCTTCCTGCCTATTCGATCTTGGTGGAATAACTTATACCCTTCAATCTCTAATTCTGGGAGAAAGTGTCTGTCTGCAGTGTTTATCCATGACTCTGTGATCGCTATCATATCAAATTTCTCTACGCACGCCTTTCCCCTCAATAAATCTATCTTATTCCTAATACTTCTACTGTTTGTATAGTACACATTTAGACCTACCCCTTGCCTTACCCTGCAGCCGCTATTATTATTACTACATTTAGTGCTCCCACTTGGTATTGCCATCTTAGGCTCCTTCATACTTACCCTAAAAAACCCTGCAGGGCCCCCAATCCACGTTCAAGGGCATCAGACAAGATCTGTACCCCCTCCCGTGAAAGGTGAACCCCGTCCCTCTGGTATAGGTGGCTCTTGCCAAAGAAACTGTCCCAGGCGTCGACAAATGTCCATCCATTGGCTTTGCAATAATCTGCCAACCTGCAGTTTAATGCAATAGCCCTGGACAGCCAAATGGCACCAACCCGCCGCCTTGGCAGAACCCCACACACCACAGGAACCCCGCCTTTGGACGTAACTCTTCGAAGAGCCTCCATGAGTCCATGTAGCGACGCAGAAGCTGCTCACTACCTAACCTGCCTATATCGTTCCCTCCCACGCTCAGGCAGACGATGGGTTTGACTCCTTCGCCTGACATGCACGACTGTACCCTGTCGCTGACATCCCTAATCCCCGCCCCAGGAAAACACACCCTGGTCCTACGTGTCCTATCTTTAGCACAGAAGGCCCTATCTAACAACCTGACCTGGCTATCCCCAACAACCAAAATGTTACCTCTGGGCAGGGATTTGTCATCTGCCCTCCTCTCCTTCACCCCCTGCTCCTTCACTCCCTCCCTCAGCTCAGAGAGAGCCTGGAAGGAGTTGCGGCACTCCACACCCGCAGGATTGGTCCTCTTCAACCTTAAGCAGTTGCCATGGCTCTTGACTACCTGCCAGCCCCCATCTTGTGACGGTGTACTATGTACATCGCCTGTCTGAGGACCTAATGAACGAAGGACTCGATTTTCCTTCCTCATGGCCTCCACAGTCCTCTCCAACTCTTCAATTCTCTCCAAGAGAGAATTTACTAACTCAACTGTACCCCCATCGGCCCCGCCTCCTCCCCTCACTGCACCACTGTAACTCATCCCACACAGATTTGTCATCAGTCTTGTCCTTACCATCCACTCCTATTTCCTGTAATATGTCTTTCATTTCTTCATGTCACACTGTGTCGACCTCTTTCAAAATGTACAGAGCACATGTTAATAGCCTATCCTATTGCATTTCCACTTTCTATAACAATTTTCAACAATGATATTGCATGGTGGTCCCGACCTTTACCCTTTCTGAACCCACATCGCTCTTGTAACACATAGCTGTCGATCTTACTGTGTATTCTATTTTGTATCACTCATAGAATAATTTTTACTGTATGACTCGTAATGGTTATCGTCCGATGTTCTTCGCAAGGTTCTTCACACTCCGCTGTCCCTTCTCTCTTTAGGATACTTATTAAAAACGGAATTCCTCATTATTTGATGTAAGTAACTTTTTTTCATAAGATCCCAAGCTACCTGCAACATTTCAACCAAGGAGTCTAAAATTTCTAGAGTCTCTAGAATCCTTGTTTCAGCCAAGGAGTAGAATCTTTGATTTCAACCGATACTTGATTCTCTCCAATAGACTTTCCTCTTATCATCCCTCTGATTACTCAGCAGGTTGTAGTGAAATGCGAAGAATTCTCTTCCCATCACCCACGACATCTCCGTGTGTGAGGGGTACTATAATTTATCGACTCTAACTTGAGCCCTGTGGCTTGGCCCGGAGAACCCCCCATCACTCTAGCACATCTAGCAATGACCTGCGCATGGCGATCTGTCTCACTGTTTGTCTATATATTTATAATACGACTGCATGGTGTTATGAATGGCTTGGGATTTGAGGGAAAGACAACGACTCTGTAAACCTTCCATTTCACTTGGCAACGTGGCTCATGCGACGTTACCGCCTGAGGGACCTTGGCAACTAGGCGCCAGGCCGTACCATTCACCCTTCCTTAACCATGGACGACTCACGTCCTGCACAGCCAAGCAAAAGAGATTATATATAACGTAAATAAGAGAGAGAGAGAGAGAGAGAGAGAGAGAGAGAGAGAGAGAGAGAGAGAGAGAGAGAGAGACCCTCTGAGGAGAGTGATGGAGTGATGTGGCAGTAGCGCGGTCTCCCTGAGCCGCGCCTAAAGGCTCAAGTTAGAGGCGATAGACTATAGTGTTGGGCTGCTGGTTCAAAGCTCAAAGGTCAGTAGTTCAAGGCTCCAGGCACTCCCATGACAACTGCTGGTGATATTGGTTGTGCTTCCCGTTAACCCAAGCATGTACTGGGCGATGCAGCATACACTGTCCTCCTCTTTTAATACGTATCCCCAACAAATCAAGTAATAATAACAGGATTATAATAAGACAAGCGTAACACGGGAAGATAAAGGCTATACCTTATAATTATAATAAGACTAGCAGCAAAAAATAATGCAAGCAGTAAAGGCGACTTTACACCTGGCAATTCCTGGCCCGCAATACAGCCGCGACGATCTAGCGGCTAGACCGCCTGGGTGCTCTCGGGAGTAAGTACCTTCACACGTGGGAGGAGCCGCCGGGAGCGTCAAGACGTAAACTGCTAGTAAATGCAAGGGCATGAATTCATCCTAGACACCCCAAAAGGCTACTACCATGTCTTAAAACCACCATGAGTTTGGTCCATTAGCCAAATATTGTAGAAATACTTTAAGTAAACGAGTTTTATCATAAGTAGTATTGATTGATTGATTGATTGATTGTTCATTGTTGGATTTAACAACAAAGGAGAAGGGAGGAACATGCCATCGCAACCCCCAGGCATTACATAGTGTGATTATATAATACACGAAAATAATCGTTCCTTACCTCCTTCGATATCTCTCAAAGAGATAAACATTTCCCGCAATGTTGCTGCCACTCTCTCAAGAGTTGTTTTGCGCAGACTCTGCTTCTCATACAGCTTATCTTGCGGGTCCCACAAGACCCAGACCCAGACGAAAAATGCTGCCGGCAGCACGTCGCGGCTGTATTGCCGACCAGGAATTGCCAGGTGTAAAGTACACCTGGCAATTCCTGGCCGGCGATACAGCCGCGACGATCTAGCGGCTAGACCGCCTGGGTGCTCTCGGGAGCATGTACCTTCACACGTGGGAGGAGCCGCTGGGAGCATCAAGACGTAAACTGCTAGTAAATGCAAGGGCATGAATTCATCCCAGACACCCCAAAAGGCTACTACCATATATTAAAACCACAATGAGTTTGGTCCATTAGCCTAATATTGTAGAAATACTTGAAGTAAACGAGTTTTACCTTCAGTAGTATTGATTGATTGATTGATTGTTCATTGTTGCATTTAACAACAAAGGAGAAAGGAGGAACATGCCATCGCAACCCCCAGGCATTACATGGTGTGATTATATAATACACGAAAATAATCGTTCCTTACCTCCCTCGATATCTCGCAAAGAGATAAACATTTCTCGGATGTTGCTACCACTCTCTCAAAAGTTGTTTTGCGTAGACTCAGCTTCTCATACAGCTTATCTTGTGGGTCCCACAAGTATCTATGCTGCTTAACTTCTTCTAGTAATGCCACCTCGGCCTCCCGGCTCCAAATATTGTTGTCTTTATCTGTCATTTCTTGTTTTATTGGCGCCGACATGTTGCACTCAGCCGTCAGTCGGCAATACAAGACGGACGCGCTCAGCTGCAGAAAACTTGCCGCGAGAAGGGCTCCCAGACCCAGACCCAGACCAAAAATGCAGCCGCGCCTGTATTGCCGACTAGGAATTGCCAGGTGTAAAGCCGCCTTAAGAGTAATCACTATACAAACCAAAAAAACTATACAACCAAACTCTAAAATAAATACAAACTATCGAAACAGGAAACATGAAAAAAGGTTTTAACCCGGGCACACTGTCTAGTTGGTATATTGAGTAGCAAGTGATTGTTTGGTAAGAAATGCATGGTCACATAAATACAACAAGTACAATAACTATGCTATAATGAATAAGTGCTACATTAATACAGGAGAACTCACATCAACATGACGGTATCGGAGGGAATGTATAAGAGTCACCTGATTATTTTACGAGAAAAAAATTATGACCATATTTTATTTGTTCCCGCACTACATTCATGAGATCTAGATGGAAGCATTCTTGTACTGCAGCCAGGAGTAAATATCACGCTTTGCCTCCTGCGTTTATTTTTAATTAAATATCGTGTGCGGATAGGTCGATAATGTTTCCAGGGTAAACTATCCTACGCTGAACCAACAATTAAAAGGAAAAGGAAATATATCCACCGACATAACAATATAAATGTTAAGCAGCAACACCATCTACTTTATCATTAGGCCCTATCTCTTTACTATCCCCTGACAGATATAATGTCACGGACAAATAGCGATGAGGCAAAAACTAATTTTACGCCGTCTTTTTTTTTTTTTTTTTAGCACTACGAGCCCTTTTCCCTTTATGTGTGACAGTGTGACAGTCTTCCTTGATATCACGAGGTAGACACAGACTTTCCTCGTCCTTCGCCGCGAATGTCCCTCCTTTATTTCCTCCCCCGACCCAAATCATTGTTATTCTCAGAATGTGACCATACCCTCCAAGGACTTAAAATTACTATTATCGTAACGTTGTACCGATTTATGCGTTCCTCCATTATTTCCGGAATCTGTCTTCTTTTCTATCAGTCATTTAAAACCCTTAGTCTGTAATGACTCATTGTGCTGCTTTTCTTGTTAATTTTGTAAAATGGTTTATTAAAACAATACCATGTAGTACACCGAGTAGAATACCTTCACGTTCTTTAACGAAAATGGAAATGTGGATAACTGCACTATCGAATGAGATACACTGCACGCCCTTTCTTCTACAACGGCCCTGCGTTTGGGGCGAGAAGTGAGGTTGTGCTGGCAGACACGTGGTGGGGGAACAAATTCACACACTTCAGAAGGTGCAAAACTTCTTCCCAAAGCTATTATTCCTGCTCCTTCCCTACTCTCTCTCTCTCTCTCTCTCTCTCTCTCTCTCTCTCTCTCTCTCTCTCTCACACACACACACACACACACACACTGGTATTAGGAGACTTTAATCTCCCTCATATTGACTGGGCGTACTGTCGGGTAAAGAAAGCGAGTCTCAGAAAATGATTGAATTTTTAAAGGATAATTACCTAAGTCAACTATTTACTGAGCCAACACGACAAAATAATATACTCGACCTTGTTATAGCAACCCAAGATATTATAGTCAGTATTGTTACGGTAGGAGAACATCTCGGCTCTTGCGATTATAAATTAGTGCACGTCGATATTAGAGTTCAAACAACAGTGACTGAAAATAAAGTAATGGTACCTAATTTCAAAAGAACAAATTTCAGATATATTCCCCAAAAAAAAAAAAAAAAGGGTAATAAAACTGACAGATGATTGCAACGTACAAAAGGAAGAACAAACAACAGCAGACCTGCTGGTCCTTACGAGGTTGTTTGTGACAAGCTACACTAACTATCTAATCAAAGGTGGAAGATGAAGGACAGCAAAGGCGAAGGCTCACTCCCCCCCCCCCCCATCCCTCCACTTTAAAACTTTAAAAAAACTTTAAAAAAATAATTACTCATTCAGCAGAACACATTTGTCCCGTTTTGCGAGAAGCGACGAAACACTTAAAAATATCCACCTTGTTTAAATAGCGAAATCAAACTTTCTGTTACGGAGAGAAATTTGGTTTACAGGCTAAAGAAAGAGCAAAACACGGCCCAAAATATTAGACTATTATGAAGCCAGGGGACGCGTCGAAAGAATAGTATGTCAAGCAAAGCGTAGGTATGAAGAAAACATTGCAGCCAACTGTAAAAATAATCCGAAAGCCTCCTTCAGTTATATAAACAACAGAAAGGTGATCAGAAGTGGAATAGTACCCTTAACTGATAGTGATAGCGAATTAACGGAGCGTGTGGTGTGACCCGACCAGCCACTAGGGTGGCCCTGACACTCCCCCAGCGGCGGGCCGTTGCCCGCTCATCGACATATTTGTATTAAATTGCAATTTGTAAGATGTAAAAATAAATAAAGAAAAAAAAAGTGACAAAGCCAACGCGTCGCGAGCTTGTTGAACAATAATTTTTCCTCGGTATTTAATAAGAACAGTCTTACTGCCACTATCACAAACACCAGCGACGAAAACATTACGAACGTAAAGCTCGTTCATGCATTGCCTAACTTTGTAATATGTACTAATGAAGTCCTAAATGTTCTCTAATCCCTTAAAACAAATAAAGCCCAGGACCAGACAATATTTTTTTTACAGCAAAGGAAACAGCTCAAGGAAAAAAAAAAAAAAAAATTAAAAAACAAAGCCCGCTACTCACTGATCCTATAAGAAAGCGTTCAGAGGAGTGGCCGAAAGAGAGGTCAATTTTGGGAGGAGAGGTGTACTGATACTCTCCTCTTGAAAGAGTTCAAGTCGTAGGCAGGAGGAAATACAGATGAAGGAAGATTATTCCAGAGTTTACCAGCATGAGGGATGAAAGAGTGAAGATGCTGGTTAACTCGTGCGAAAAGGATGAGCTTCAGTAGAAAGTCGTGTGCAGCGAGGCCGCGGGAGGGGGGGAGGCATGCAGTTAGCAAATTCAGAAGAACAGTCAGCGTGAAAATAACGATAAAAGATAGAAAGAGAGGCAACATGGCGGCGGAATTTAAGAGGTAGAAGGCTGTCAGTAAGAGGAGGGGAGTTGATGAGACGAAGAGCCTTAGACTCTACTCTGTCCAAGAGAGCTGTGTGTGAGAAAAGGTGACAGCTGAGTGTTGTCGAAGAATAGGGGAGTTTGTTATGGAAAGAAGATCATTGATGAATATCAGAAAGAGAGTGGGAGACAGGACAGAGCCCTGCGGGACACCACTGTTGATAGGTTTAGGGGAAGAACAGTGACCGTCTACTACAGCAGAGATAGAACGGCCGGAAAGGAAACTGGAGATGAAGGTACAGAGAGAGGGATAGAATCCATAGTAGGGTAGTTTAGAAAGCAAAGAGTTGTGCCAGACTCTGTCAAAAGCTTTAGATATGTCCTATATTTCTTAAAGAAACAAATAAATAAATACTCTCCTCTCTCACAAACGTATATTCAATATGTTTTAGCGACAAGGCATCGTCCCTTCGGATTGCAAAATAGCTAACGTAACACCAGTTTTCAAAAAAGGAGAAAAAAAATTGCCGGGTAATAACAGCTCCATTAGGCCCCTTTCACACCTGGACACTTAGCAGCACTGCTCAGCAACGCTGCCGCTGGTAAATATAAATAATTGAGGTGAATGGAGGTCTTCACACGCAGACACGAACACAAAAAGTAACGCTGCAGACGGATTTGAGTGGTTGTCTTCGCTTCCAGTGGCGGACACAAAAAGTAGTGCTGCTCGTCACGATACATGGCATTCGATGGGAGCTTTCACACGTAGCTGCAGCCGCGATACTTTTTTAGCAGTGCGTGCGTGGTTCGACTGCAGCGCTGCTCAATTTTAGCACCGCTGCTGAGAAGCGCTGCTAATTCGACACTCCCCCCTAACTTTTTCTTAAAAGATAAGCAGCGCTTCTCAGCAGGGCTGCTAAAATTGAGTCGCGTGTGAGTAATGCTGCTGAGAAGCCCTGCGAATTGTCCCCTTGTGAAAGGAGCATAATTTTATCAACGCTGCTCAGCAGCGCTGCTAAGCGTCCCCGTGAGAAAGGGGCCTTTGTCTAACTTCAGTAGTTGGTAGTTACTCGAGAGCATAATTAGAGACAAAATTGTTGTCTGAATTTCTTTGTAAATCTATGTAAATCTTAAAAGTGCAAATTTCGTAAAATCCGATGAAAACTGACAGAAATGCAACTATCATATGATTCTAACGTAGAGGGACGCATGGCTAAACTTTAAAAAATGAATTACTCACTCACCACTCAGCAAAGTATACATTTGTCCCTTTTGCGAGAAGCGACTTAATACTAATAAAAGTCCACTTTGTTTCAACAGCAATATCAAACATTTTAAGGAAATAAATTTGTTTTACGTGCTAAAGAAAGTGCAAAACACGCCCGAAAATATTTGACTTTATCATGAAGCCAGGCAACGAGTGAAAAGAGGCGGTGGCCGAGTAGTCAGCGTGCGGGCGTTCTGAGCCCGGGGATCTAGGTTCGAGTCCCACCGATGCACACTGACAATTTTCAACCATCGCCGAGTGGCGGAAGATTACCCACATGCTGCCCAGATCTTCAATCAATCCTAACTTCAGCGACTTCGGTCCAGCGGAGCACCGGGGGGGAGGGGTGGGTGTGGACAGCATGAGTCAAGCAAATTAATATATCACGGCAGCCAATATAAATAAAATTCGCTTGCGCCACTAACGGCTGGGGTCATCCAAGAGATCCCTTAAGAAAGCCTACCGGCGCTATAAGCAGCACCTAAAAATAAAAAGGCAAAGCGTAGATATGAAGGAAACATATGTACATATAATTCAAAATCTTTCTTCAGTTATATCAACAACAGAAAGGTGACAAAGAGAGGGATTGGACCCTTAACTTTCAGCGACGGTGAATTAGTAACTGAAAGCCAGCGCACTGCGAACTTGTTAAACATTTATTTTTCCTCGGTATTCAATACTGCCAGTCTTACCGACACTACCACCAACATCAGCGAAGACAGTATTACTAACGAAAATCTCATTCTCGCATTACCTAACTTTGTAATAACTACTGATGAGGTCCTTAATACTCTCCAGTCCTTTAATATTCAATAAAGTGAAAATGCAGTCTTGGTGGCATTTAATATAACTTCACTTAGGTTTAGGGACAGACCACCTAGTCTAAATCATAGAGTCTGTGTGGTCTGAATATCTATGTAGTTATATGTAAATCTCTCTCTCTCTCTCTCTCTCTCTCTCTCTCTCTCTCTCTCTCTCTCACTGCCCTGGTATTACTCATTCTTTTCTACAGTCTGTACACTTTTATAAGTCTGTTCTCGAAATGTTAAGTCAGTAAGAATGTACCTAGAGTGAGGACGAAAGGAACGCTCTCAATTTTCTTGGCTAAAACCATGGACTAAACCATGGCTAAAACTAGTCGATTCAGTCTCAAGAGTTGTTTAGTTTCAGCATATTTTTTTTAATATGAGCATATTGATCCTGAGTGGGAAATGGAATAGGCGGGGGAGCGATTTTTGTGACTGATTAATCAGTTCTACTGTTGCAATGAACTGAACGAGATGGAAGGTACTTACCATCACAATGGTGAAAAATTTCGATGATATTCACCTACTTCTTTCCGCGGCTTCTATATTTAGGTATTTAAAACGATGGTGTTGAATAAATATCTACTTATCTGCACGCACGCTTGTCTCAAAAAACTCTTTCCATCGGATTTATATACCCACGGTGCCCCTCAGAATGTTGCTGCTCCACTTAACTCCTTTGCACAAAATATAATTTCTGTAAAAGTTAAATTTAAGTTCATGAATGTGAGTCGTTAGGAATCTGTTTACCATGCCTAAAGAAGTTTTAAAAATAATTTTTCGTTCATATTCTTTGTCATAAGATCGCAATTTGTAATAACTTAATTGTAGTTTTTAAGCTGAACTGTGAAACTTGTAACTCTTCTTCTACCTTTATTTTCTATCATGTTAAATAATAATAAAATAAAAAAAAGAGGCCACACACACACATATACACACACGCACACATATTCACACACGACACACGACACACACACACACACACACAATCACACACACACACACACACACACACACACACACACACAGAGAGAGAGAGAGAGAGAGAGAGAGAGAGAGAGAGAGAGAGAGAGAGAGAGAGAGAGAGAGAGATTAACAAAGATTTACAAAGAAAATCAGACCATACAGACTCCATGGTCCAGACTAGGTGGTCTGTCCTTAAACCGAGAGAGAGAGAGAGAGAGAGTGTGTGTGTGTGTGAAGGGAAGGATCGGTAGAGGGCATGGAGGAAGAATTGGTGGAGTTGACACGGCCTGCTAATCCCATTCATTGAGGTGAAGCCGACGAACGGTCAAATTTACGGCCAAAAGATGGGGGTGGGCGAGCCTGGCCGAGCCCATTAAGAGGGAGCCTGACCTGACAGCACCTGACATGGATAGTGAGGTAAGGTGGGGTTAAGATTATAGGAGCTGCCTTGTATAGGCCAACCGGCCTCTTGCAGACTCCTTACGTTCTTATGTTCTTATGGGGAGGAGTGAAGGGGAAGGATGAGCAAAGGGGGAGAATGAAGGGGAGGGATGGGTAGAGGGGGAGTGTGAAGGGGAGGGATGCGTAGAGGGGGTGGAGTGATGGGGAGGGATAGGTAGAGGGGGAGGAGTGAAGGGGAGGGAGGGATAGCGGGAGAGTGAAGGTTGGGGATGGGTAGGGGGAAAGAGTGAAGGGGAAACAAGGGCATCATAAAGAGAGCTACAATTATAGGAATAGATGCGGAAGCGACTTTCCACGTGGTCCAATCGGCAAGGTCATACTAGTACTGGCGGTTATGGTGACATGCTTTTCCTTCCAGCCTTGGGCCCTACTTCTGCGGCTACCAGTGAATAACTGACGAGCGGAAGAGTGGAAGAATAAAATGTACAACTATCCTTATAAGAGATGTCTTACTCCTACAGAGGAGTGAAAAGGTGTCACCTATAAAGGAACCGGAGTGAAAAGGTGTCATGCCAAGGAAGCAGCGTATGTCAGGGTGGGAATGGCGTAATGCCACGGAGTAAGTGTGGCTACCAGTGAGGATCAAGGTGGATGAATTAACTTTGAACATACGAACATGAATCCAATATTATGTCATGCTGACACGTAGGGATGAAAGTATCTTTGACGGTGGGGGGTGTAAATGGACTGTAGGTTGAAATAATATATGGAATATCCTGGAAGAGAAGCGATGTTACGAATATCAGTGAAGGCATGGACCAAAGTGATGATATTATTAATAAGTAGGGAGGGATAGCATTGCGGAGGACGGTACGGTAGGTATAGAAAAGGTGGCTTTGGTTGTCAACAACGCGAACTTATTCAAGAGAAATTTGTGCAACTGGCGGCGAGGCTGAGGAAGTCATGAAACACATATAAGAAGGATGGCAGCTCAATTACTTTTTTTGCATCAGAACATGTGAAGGATCGTGCAGGGAATTAATCCACAGATCCCGCCGATGGATCTTCTTTTTTTTTTCAGCAGTATCAATCTTTATTTATATTTTTTTTCAGAATAGGATCGCTCACTGGTATCAATCCAAGAACCTGAAACAGAAGCATCTTCGTCAGCCTTCACAACACCTGGTGTTCCCTGTCAACTCTCCGCCACAATCTGTCGTGCGCAGCCTCATCCTTGACCTTGGTTGTAATAATAGCCTGTAGGTCCTTCGTGATGACTGAAATACAGGTTTATCTCTTCTTCGGACTTCCTTCACCTTCCACAATATGCAGGTTGGTGCTGCGGATCTATGCCTCACATGCAAGTCTCCAGAAGAAACGGTCACGATCAATGGTCCAGTTACTACACCCCAGTGTCCTTAGAGAATGCCACGCCTCATCCCTCGGGTAATACTTCTCATGACTTGCAAATCTCCTCATACCTTCCTTCTTATACTGTTTCCTATTGGTTTCCTAAAACTTATCAAAACAACATATTACTGCATTGATTTTCGGAGTACTATGTAGTTGTAGTCAGTCACCTTTCTGGCAATAGTCCAGTCATATTGTGGTCAAACCCGGAAAAAATTGCAAAAGAAATGGTTTCACTTGCATGATGCTCAGAAACATCCCCAAAACACCAGAAAAAATACACCAAAACCTGGGGAAATGCCTCAAAATTGCATCATTATGTATATGTAGGTTCCGCTTTGAAGAAACACAATTTCAGCAGCAACTTCCTTATTATTCATCAAAATCAGTTCATTCAAGTTCCTAACCCTATGTTTTGAAGGTCTAGGATCCTTATTAGGCCATTAGATTTAATTTTAAACCACTTCTTATAAAATAAATACGCAAATTAGGACCCGCTATTATGAAAAACACAAAAAAGCATCCTTTCTTAGTAACATACGACTAGTAATATGTTAATTCTGCTAACACCATGCCACATGTAACGGATTTGAATTTGCCATAGGTATTTAACACAAGTTTTACAATCATACAAAGTTAGATTCATCCTGCCATGAAAATATACAGTACACATTTTCTGCAGTGTCCTCGACATAATACTTTCTAGCGTAGAGAACGTACATGTATCTCAAAATTTTGGCACTCATACAATCAATTTTTTTCTTTTTCTTTTAACAATAGTGCTTTCCTAGAATACTGTCAGGATATGTTATGTTAATGCTAATATTCAAAGTTATTCATTATATAGTCGCATGAAAAATAGTTCTCCACACAACACTGTAAATTACCGTATTTTCTTATGACTCATCATCCTTATCCAAGTATGGTTTGAGTGAATTAGTGCAGTTTACACCTTTGTACTGTCATGCTTTTGTGCACTCCAATCCAAGTGCCCAACGACTGCATCTTCTGGTGCTACATCCAGACTTGCCGTTGAAATGCATAATCTCCAGGAGTTTGGGGGCTGGTTTCATGTATATCATAAATGGAAGGAGAAGATCACCAGTTTTCTCCATCCACTAAGCATGTGTTTCACTGCATTGTTTGCATAAACCTTCTCAAGAAGTTCCTCCAGACCTGATCCTGCCATTAGGTCACCTATGCATCCAAGGAGACTCATTACAGTCCACCTAAGCGAACAACGATTGATTTCAGGTCCCTTTCAGTCAGTTCTGCATGCATGGAATGAATTCCACCACAATGGCTGATCAAATGTAACGACTGGTGTTGCTCCGCATTTCTTTGTTTGCTGCGAGATGAAATCCGATGTTGAATCTATGCATGACATATCTGTGGCATCCATGTCAATCATAGGCATGAACACAACTGCTGATTCAATAGGAAACTGCACCATTCCACTCCATGCAGGATGAGAAGAATGGAGAAACAATGATGCCTTCCACAGGAGGTCTGCTTTGACAGTTTGATCAACTTTTTTCCAAATCAATAAACTCTCCATATATCAGTTTCTCTTGCTGAGATGGATGTGTTTTGAAATATTTGATGTTAATCATTCCAACTTGCCTGATTTCATCTGCTGACACATTCACTCTTGGTATGGCCTTGCTCTTCACCTTTCCAGGAGTGATGTTTGTGATAATACCCTTTTAATGAAATATTCCTGAACCGGCGGCGGTGGCTGAGTCGTCAAAGTAACGGCCTCGTGTTCAGGAGGACGCGAGTTCAATCCCCGCCCGGTGCCACCCAGCTGGGATTTTTCAGCCGCCGCCGAGTGGCTTAAAACTACCCACATGCTGTCCAGAAGACCACCTATCAACCCGGACTCTAGATTCTAGGATCAAAGATGAGCTCTGGGAGGGCAGCATGAGCCAATGCAAGATGGCGCCACTATAAACACTCGCCTGCGCCAGAACGGGCTGGGCCGACCATCAGGACCCGCCGGAATGAAGCCTTGGACCGACCATCAGGATCCACCGGGAAGAAGCCTACCGGCGCAATAGGCAGCAATGTAAAAAAAAAAAAAAAAAAAAAAAAAAAAAAAAAATCCAATGTGCGTATGTTATAGTCCACGATGTCTGCAACATGCTGTATTAACTGTCCAGAATTCTGCTTTGGAAGGTCTATCCCCTGGCTCACTGCGGCACTTCGCTAATACTTATGTACCTCGGAGTATGAATATGCAAATCCATGTTTGTGAAGCGAGTCAATCTAAAATCGTGATCCAAATTGATGGTGCATTACTATCCCAAGCTCTAGTTGGAGTGGTGCAAGTAAAATATGTGGGCGAGTGGCTTGCATAATGGCTTGCCCTACTGAAGTCTGTTTAACATCGATGTACTTCCCAACAAACAGCACTTGCAGAAATTTCTCAAGTGATGGAGGCGGAAAGTTGATCCCTTCATGTGTTGAGAACATAAGAACATAAGAACATAGGAGTCTGCAAGAGGCCGGTAGGCTTGTACGAGGCAGCTCCTCTTACATCTGATCTCGACTTGGGTAGAATTCACTAGGTACATCGTATGCTCTTATGTCATTCTTTATCAGGTTGGCAGCCGTTTCCACAAATCGCAATTTTTCGTCATTTGAGTTGTCTGTCATTTGTAGGGTCTTGTGAAAATCAAAAAGTATCGACTCAGTAGCTTTGCGAAATGTCACAGCGGTTTGCCGTTCATCTCGGTAATGATAAGTGAGTCACCAAAAAACTTCTAGGAGCTTTGCCTTTGTCTGCTTGTTGGTATACGTCTCTACTCCTGTACCATTGAGACATTCTTGCATTTTATCATAAAGATCCCCCAATGACATTTGTTCATCATCGCTTTCCTAGAGAAACTGAACAGCTTAAAGTAGGGCATCGTGTTTCCATGAGTTCTCAGGTCTTCCATGTTTCAGTTGCTTCCTTTGGGTGCTTTCACACTATACTTCAGTGGGATCTATTTTCCAGTTCTAAAGTTGACATTGCATGCTTGATGATAGATGGCATCTAATGCAGGCAAGTCTTGGACAAATACAACTCTACCAGCCAATGCTTCTGACCATCAATCCTTCCTGTCATCACATATTTTTGCTACTGTCGCTTGAAAGTCCATGGTGCGCACTGGCAGTAACATCTCAAGTAATGGACGGCGGACTCTTGATTCTGCGGCACCCTTGTCATTAAGCCGCGAATTTTGGAAAATCAACCGCTTTGGTGCGAATCGACATAACTCCCTTATTTCTGAGGCTACAGAAATGTTTTTGGTATCAATCGACGGCAAAATGAAAGGGCTATATTTTGTAATAAGTGACTGGGCTCAAAACCGGACTCGAAAGAGTAAAAAATCGAATAAATTCGCAAAAAAACTCTGATAAAACCTTATTTTTGAGTTCCCAACCTTGAAACCCACTCATTTTTTGAGAATTTCAAAAAACTTAATTAACAAATAATTTAGCCCTACAAATGTGCATCCCAATATGATGCATAACATTTCCCTACTCCCAGTACTTTCGTCGCTAGAGCTCGAAACGTAAACTCTTTTGAGAGCGATTTTGACGAACTCCAAACACTTTGTCGTTTTTGTCGTGTGGCATTGCTGTTGCCTCTAAAAGGCTGTAATTTGGCATATAGCCGCTCTTGGCAATGCAGTTTGACCAGCTCGAAGGATTTTTTGATAGCTCGATTCCAAGTTTGTCGTCGAGCCGTCACAAAATAGCCTGTTTTTCGGCCCTTTGCCGCGATTTGGACACGTCCTAGGTTTTTGCTTATAACTTTTTTTATTTATATAGTGCTTTCCAATTTTTTTTCTGATTATTAATCTGTATTAATAGACCTTTCATTTGTCACCAAGCACGTCTTCCTAGCTTCAGTAGTTTTTGCTCGAGCTTGACAAGAAGTCGCGACGAAAATTCGCCGAATCTGACTCATTTCACGCGCCGCGACGAAAAACCTTCCTGACGCCACAAAAATTAATATATCTGCATAAAACGTCATATATGAACACTTCAATATGTTGTTTATCTTGTATTAAAATCATTTTAAGATATCTATATAAAAAGTTACTATTTTTATATAATCATTTCACTATATAAATCAGCCTATATTGAGCGCCTTATTATACATGTTATTTTTTAATTTATTTAGTATTCAACCCTATTTCTTCCCATTTATGAATAATACATTTAATTTGCATTCTTTCGATACCAAATAAATATGTATATATATATATATATATATATATATATATATATATATATATATATATATATATATATATAGATATATATATATAGTCCAGGCAATTGGTGGCCACAGAGGGGTAGACCCACCACAAATTGCAAATGTTTTGACCCATACATTTTCTGAAAGCCTACACTTCAAGGAATAATATATTAAAAGTTTACCATTTTTTTTGTGAAACACCCTTTTGGGGGGAAAACCAAAATGGCTGCCGAGAGTCCGAAAAATCTTCATTTTTCCATATCTTTCCACCTAATTCATGAATTTTTTTTCTGTATTGTAATATACTGACACACACACACACACACACACACACACACACACACACACACACACATATATATATATATATATATATATATATATATATATATATATATATATATATATATATATATATATATACATACTTTATTATTTATTTCCTTGCCCTTTAAGCTGGACAGTAAAAGACTTACCCTTAATAGTGAAATATTTCCATATATAATGCTCTTGTCAATACCGTACATATAAGACATGAAGTTAGGTATACAGTCCATTTATCAATTGACAGCAATTCACATACTCATAATTAGTGTAGTTCAGACATGTTAACTCAAGCCATCAGTATCATCAGAGTCAGAGTCTTCCATTAATCAAAAAATAATTTGAACATAAGCCATGGCATTCACCACATGCAATTGTACAGTCTAAAACAGACTCCCGGCATGTGCACCGAAGTGTGGCACAGCCATTCTTACAGTTACAGGCAATCATTTCCAGGAACTGAGATGGAGCTGGAGGTTTGTCTGTCATCACTGGCACAAGTCTACCTTCACTAACATGCCTACCCCACTGCTCTAGTGGTACATCAGTCTTGTGACCCAGCCACACCTGCACTTGTTGGTATACCCTGAGGCTGTGGAACTTTGCTGATGATGATGTGCCAGGAAGAGAGCATGGGTCTACTCAGTAGACCCATGCTCTTCTTCCTGAGTACCATTGCAGTAGACTCTACTGCAATGGTACTCAGCTCTGATTGCCATGTACATTGGAGGACAAAATGACAACCTGGATGATCTAAGGTACCAAGAATTTTATGAGAAAACAGCAATGACTCTCGGCAGCCATCTTGGTTTTCCTCCCCAAAAGGGTGTTCCACAAAAAAAAGGTAAACTTTTAATATGTTATTCCTTGGAGTGTAAGCTTTCAGAAAATGTATGGGTCAAAACATTTGCAATTTGTGGTGGGTCTACCCTTGTATTGCCTGTATATATATATATATATATATATATATATATATATATATATATATATATATATATATATATATATACGTATATATATATATATATATATATATATATATATATATATATATATATATATATATATATATATATATATATATATATATATTACCTTTGACTGTCCGTCTATGTCCTTTTGTTGTCCATCTTTACACATTGTTCCACACATACACCAACACTTAAATGTCACCCACGCTTCACAACATTCACACAAACGCATACCCACACAAACACCTTTTCTAAGTGTCTTGTCCGTGTCAACGACCTGTGTATGTTTGCCCCAATAAAGTCAGAGACACGCCAGTCCTCGTCGACAGACCGACTCGGTCGGCTAGATTTCGATCGCCGATAGAGTCGGTTTGTCGGCACCCTGCTACGGGCCGCCATTAGGCTAAGCCCTTGCTCCCCCGCGCAGGGAGGGAGCATTTTTACCCTTGTCTTCGGACAAGGGCCCGTTCCCCTAGTGATACTAGGAGTAAATCTTTAACAACAACAACAACCAATAAAGTCAGAGACACGCCAGTCCTCGTCGGCAGACCGACTTAGTCGGCTAGATTTCGATCGCCGATAGAGTCGGTCTGTCGGCTCCCTGCTACGGGCCGCCTTTGGCAAAGGCCCGTGCTCCCTCTTGCAAGAGGGAGCAATCTTCCCCCCCATAAAGTAACCCTGGCGGATATGACTTTCTCTATCCGTGAACCGATTAGCACTTAGAACACTCGCTACCACCAACAAACTAAGCGATGTGTACGAAATGCGTACAACATTTTCAAGGTTGTTGTTGTTGTTGCTGTTGTTGCTGCTGGTGCTATTGTTGCTGCTGCGGCTGATATCCCTCATAGTCGTCAGGAGATATTATTTACGTGTCATCCGACTAGCCTGTTTGTATTTTTTTATATTTTAATATTTTGACGACGTGATTGTCTTCGTAAATATTGTTGTTGTTGTTGTTGTTGTTGTTGTTGTTGTTGTTGTTGTTGTTGCTATTGTTGTTGTTTTGTTTTTGTTGTTGCTATTGTTGTTTTTATTTTTGTTGTTGTTGTTGTTGTTGTTGTTGTTGTTGTGTTTGATGTTGTTGTTGTTGTGTTTGATGTTGTTGTTGTTTAGGTGGTGGAGGAGTTGGTAGATGTGGGCAAGGTCTAAGTCGACCCTGGAAGTGGTGGTGAGGGTGTTGATGGTGGCCCACGGGGCGGAAGGAGGAGGAGGAGGAGGAGGTCGGAATGCTGGAGGGTGGGGGTGGAGGTAGGGGTTGGAATTGGGCTGGATTTGGGGAGGGACGATAGTGGCAGTCACAAGAATAATGGCGGGTTGGGTGTCAGTGGGAAGGTGGTTTTGAGAGATGGTGGTGGTGATGGTGGTGGAAGAAACGAAGGTGGTGGTGGTGGTGGTCGTGATAGAGGCGGGAAAGACTGGGGGATTTTCCCGAACAGGTATTTCCTATATCTCTTCATATGTTCAACTATTATATTCTTTTCCCTTCTATTTTATTTTATTTTTTACACACAATATTAGTGTCCACTTTTTCTTATATTTAACTTGTGTTTCTTTTGATATTTTTCCTTCATACTGGTCACGCTCGGTCTCTGTCTGACAACTTTTTTTCCCTCATTCTTGAATTCCCTTGCGTGTGTTAACGATCTATTGTATGCAAAGATGTTTTGCGGTGTTTAGCACACTCGGCTCAAAACACAAGGATTCTGGGTTCGATTAGGCTACAAGAGAGTGAAGACGAATGGGCAGACTTGCTCTGGGCCACCCGGCAGAGAATGGGTTCCGGTTACTAGTCGAGGGTTGTGTCGTGCCTCCAGAGACGGTAACCTGGCACGTACCCAAGGTGAGTAACCCAGGGGTGAAATTCTGTGGCCATGAACTCGTAATTTAGTTCAGTAATATGCAAATAGCCCAGTAGTACAAGATGTACAAGTAGTACACACACACACACACACACACACACACACACACACACACACTCAATGTATCAGGCAATCAAATAAACGAACAGGCATGGCGATGGAAACTGCTGGAAGGTTAAATGTCCTCGAGGAAGGAATTAATTGACAGACGTCTCTGGAATATAAATTACGCGTCACTAAAGCACAAAACGTCGAAACGTAGCGTATTTTACCGTAAAATTGTCAAAACATTTTTAGGCTACACATGTTGATAATGTCTAGGAAAGAGAGCTCTTCATGTTGCTAATATTTAGGCAATAGGCCTCGGGAGAGAGACGGCAGGAGTGTGTACCTCGGGCTGCGGGTATTTCTGGGGTGCAGACTCTGGACGAACCGCGTCCTGGCGGCCAGACCATAAACTTGCCACTGCCTCGCCTGCATAATAATAACAAATAAATAATGAAAAATGACATAATAATATAAATGTATAATGATAATAATAATAATAATAATAATAATAATAATAATAATAATAATAATAATAATAATAATAATAATAATAACATAATAGCTAATAATAACAATAATAATAATAATAATAATAATAATAATAATAATAATAATAATAATAATAATAATAATAATAATAATAATAAAATGATAATATTAATACCGATAATTGTAGCAAAAAGCAAAACAACAACAAAACCACGTTCACTGATAACAAAAAACAACAGCGACAAGGACGACAATAGTAAGAATAAATGTTTAGCGTCCTCAGTGCCTCCGGGTGGAGTTGTGTTTCGGCGTGACGTCATCAGGAAGGAGGGAGGCGTGGGGAGTGACGGAATGTGTGTGTGTGTGTGTGTGTGTGTGTGTGTGTGTGTAAAGCCATTATTTTATGTGCAAGTGAAGCAAATAATGGGAGATGTAACCGTAGATAAACAAAAAGCAAGAGTAGTGACCCAATGACCCTTCAGCAAACGAGAACAAGGAAGTAGGAAAGACCTGGAAGAAAAACAAAACGTAGACTGGGTGGTAAAAAAGGAGGTGGAGTAGGAAGTAAGTGAAGAAGGGCAGGAGGGAAGTGGGAAGACGGGATGAGAAGAGCCAAGGCTGCCGCAGGGGCGCGCCAGGGTTGAGCACCTTGCACCGAGAGGCGAGGAGCGGAGAGGTGCGGATAAGGGGCTGCACACACGAAAGGGAACCGCCAAGTGCGTCACAAAACAGGCAAGAATCTGAATAATACTGACCAAGAGCTACATATATGACACAGCAGAATAATACTGGCTCAAGAACTAAAAGCATGACACGGGCAGAATCGCCGATGCACATGCAGTAGTGTCCCGTTGTGGAAATTTGCGACCCCGCAACACCCCTACTACCATCACCACCACTACCCATACCAACCCACTAATACCACCCCCACCACCATCAACAATAATAACAAGAAATAAGTGATGGCGGTGACGACGACGTATAGAGAAGGATAGCAAAAACGACGACGACGCAAAAAGCAACAAGAGCCAATAATTGTGAGCAGAAAAAGGAGAAGGACTTGGAGGAGGAGGAGGAGGAGGGTTGGATGGGTTGGAAGGAGGAGAGGAGAGGAGAGGAGAGGAGGAGGAAGAGGAGGAGGAGGAGAAAGCATCACCACCACCACCACACCACCACCAGCACCAACATTCCTTTTCATCTGCAACGTTGTTTACCTTGGATTTATCTGACGGGAGTGGTAGAAGCGCAAAAAAATCTTAAATAATCCCCAGTTTCGCTCTTTCTACATCCCAATACTAATCCCAGAACAAAGATGCTGGCAATATATAAAACATACGCTCGTAGTTTTTTGCTTGTTTTTGCGGGCAGGGGTATCCAACTTTTATCCGTCTATCGCTGGCACTGAGGCACCGCGGGGCAAGTCATGGCTCAGCTCTACTTCCAGGTTGCGGAAGAGCTAACTGGACCCAGATCGTACTTTCAGCTCGGTCATCCTCAACACAGACAACCAAGCCAACGTCAGGATGCAACCGTTTTTATTACTCCACTTTGCACGTAGGAGACACATAGCAAATTTACCCTCAAGCAGAAAACCTGAAAATCTTATCGAGACGTTTTATTGTCTCATTCAACAACACCTTCTTATCAGTCGACAAGTTCCCCTTTTTAGTATGTGAGATTTTAATATTTTAGTCCTTTGGTAATAATGACATTTTTACCTTTTGAAAACTCACTTTCAAGAGTGATGCGTGAAATATATCATTTTGTTGTCAGTTCTAAACGGAACGGAGAAACCAGCCAGATATACACCATCAATCATGATTGCCCCGTTATGTGATTGCGCAATCATGATTGAAAGTGTATGGGGCGCTAACGGTGTTTAATGCCTCAAAATACCATTTCTCCTTTCTTTAGAAAAAAAAAGCGTGTATAAGGGTACTTCCTAGTAGTATATTTATATTATTCCTATATTATTTATCCTTTTATATTTATTTATCTGACATCTTCCCTTAAAGAAAAAACATGAGCGACAAAAAGTCGCTTGGGTAGGGGACAGGTTTTCGTATATATAAATAAATGCAAAATGTTTTATTGTTCAAAAGATTTATGTGAATAAGGAGGGTTGAAATAATTTATTTTAATTGAATAATCATTAAGCTTATATTATTATTATCGTTATTATTATTATTACACACACACACACACACACACACACACACACACACACACACACATCTATGGTGGCTGAGTGGTTAGAGTGCGGGCTTGGCGTTCAGGAGGACTCAGGTTCGCGTCCCGACTGTCACCACAAGCTGAGATTTTTCAATCACTGCCGCGTGGGCTAAAAATACCCACATGCTGTCCTGAAGGTCATCTATCAGCCCGGACTCTAGATTCTCTCTCTAAAAAGAATATCAAAGCTGAGATTCGAGGGACAGGATAAGCCAAGCAAAATGGCGCCACTATAAAATACTTGCCTGCGCCATAAAAGGCTCGGGACATCCATCAGGCCCCACCAAGAAAGCCTGCCGGCACCATAGGCTGGACACACACACACACACACACACACATATATATATATATATATATATATATATATATATATATATATATATATATATATATATATATATATATATATATATATATTCTATCTGATCGCCTGTATGGGTTCCGCAAGGGGCGTTCTACTGGTGATCTTGCCTTCCTAACTGACTTTTAGTCATCCTCTCTTAGCCGTTTCTGTGAAACCTTTGCTATTGCGCTGGACATATCAAAAGTCTTTGATAGGGTCTGGCACAAATCTTTGCTTTCCAAACTACCCTCCTACGGTTTCTATCCTTCTCTCTGTACCTTTATCTCAAGTTTCCTTTCAGACCGTTCTATTTCTGCTGTGGTAGACGGTCGCTGTGCTTCCCCTAAACCTATTAATAGTGGTGTTCCGCAGGTGTCACGTAGGACTACAGCTCTCCTGAGGAGAGACAAGGAGAGGTATGTCAGGGGTCTCGCTGAGGATGTCGAGGGCCATTTAAATGCGAATGACCTTCGACCTGCTTACCGAGCCCTGAAGAAGCTCCGCTCTAACTCTCCCTCTCAGGTGAGCTCTATCCGAACAGCTGACGGCTGCCTCGTGTCGGACATGGATGGGCAGAGGGCTCGTTGGGCTGAGTACTTTGAGCAGTTGTACATGGCGGACCCTTCACGTGGGCAGCTTCCAGTTGCTGGGTTGCAGGTGGCGAATGCTGACCCACCCATTGACGAAAACCCACCCTCTTTGGGCGAGGTCAGAGAGGCATTCTGGAATCTTCTGCCACTCCGTGGGATTCATGCGAGGACTATTGGTCTGCTGACTGGCCTGTATTCTGGGACAGAGAGTGCTGTGAATATTGTGTGTGTGTGTGTGTGTGTGTGTGTGTGTGTGCGTGTGTGTGTGTGTGTGTGTGTGTGTGTGTGTGCGTGTGTGTGTGTGTGTGTGTGTGTGTCGGGGGGGGGCTTGTCCAGCTCCTTTCCTGTGTATGCGGGAGTGAGGCAGGGCTGTGTCCTAGCCCCATCGCTTTTCAACACTTGTATGGACTGCGTACTGGGCAGAGCTGTGGACCAGAGGCACTGCGGAGCATCCATTGGCAATACCAGGGTCACTAACCTTTTTTTGCTGATGATGCAGTAATCCTGGCGGAGTCGCTGGAGGTCTTGGTGATGGCTCTCGAGGCACTGCACGAGGAGGCGAAGCCCTTGGGACTCCAGGTCTCCTGGGCCAAGACCAAGGTACAGGTGTTTGGAGGCTTGCTGGATGAAACAGTACAGTCTGTTCATGCGTGTGGCGAGGACGTTGAGATCTCAGAAAGTTTCATGTATCTTGGTAGCGTAGTTCATAACAACGGTGAGTCAGTCCAGGAAGTCTTACGGCGGATTGGTCTGGCGCACGGTGTTATGGACTCGCACAACACGAGTATATGGCGTTGTCGATACCTGTGCATAAGGACAAAGATCCGGATCTTCAAGTCCCTTGTGCTCCCTGTCTTACTTTATGGTTGTGAGACATGGACACTAAATGGGGACTTGGAGAGACGGATTGATGCCTTTGGTAATAAGTGTCTACGCAGAATCATGGGATATCGCTGGAATGACTTTGTGTCAAACCGGGGACTACTCCGTGAGACTGATTCGACATATATTACCTGCATAGTCCGTCAACGGCAACTCCGACTATACGGGCACGTGGCACGTTTTCCGGAAGCTGATTCTGCTCATCGGGTTGTCTTTGTAAGAGACAATACTGAGTGGAGGAGGCCAAGGGGACGCCCACGGAGTTCGTGGCTTGAGCAAGTCGATAGATCCTGCCGGGAGGTACTCGGGTTGGGAAGGGGGCCTGCATGTAGACTCGCCCGGAGGGACCCCCGGGCGAGGCGACGCGCCCCCCGGCGTACGCCCCCATTGATTGATTGATTGATTGATTGAATCCGCAGGGTTCTGTCCTATCTCCCAGTCTCTTTCTGTTGTTCATTGATGATCTTCTTTCCAAAACGAACTGTCCTATCCATTCTTACTCCGATGACTCTACTCTGCATTACTCAACGTCTTTTAATAGAAGACCCACCCAACAGGAACTAAAAGATTCCAGGATGGAAGCAGCAGAACGCTTAGCCTCAGACCTTACAATTATTTCCGACTGGGGCAAGAACCTGGTGTCCTTCAACGCCTCAAAAACAGAGTTTCTCCACCTATCCACTCGACACAATCTTCCAAACAACTATGCCCTATTCTTTGACAACACTCAGCTATCACCTTCTTCAACACTAAACATCCTCGGTCTATCCTTAACTCAAAATCTCAACTGGAAACTTCATATCTCTTCTCTTACTAAATCAGCTTCCTCGAGGCTGGGCGTTCTGTACCGTCTCCACCAGTTCTTCTCCCCCACACAGCTGCTGTCCATTTACAGGGGCCTTGTCTGTCCTCGTATGGAGTATGCATCTCACGTGTGGGGGGACTCCACTCACACAGCTCTCTTGGACAGAGTGGAGTCTAAGGCTCTTCGTCTCATCAGCTCTCCTCCTCTTAAATTTCGCCGCCATGTTGCCTCTCTTTATCTTCTATCGATATTTTCATGCTGACTGCTCTTCTGAACATGCTAACTGCATGCCTCCCCCCCTCCCGCGGCCTCGCCGCACACGACTTTCTACTTAAGCTTATCCTTTTACTGTCCAAATCCCTTACGCACTAGTTAACCAGCAACTTCATTCTTTCATCCCTCACGCTGTTAAACTCTGGAACAATCTTCCTTCATCTGTACTTCCTCCTGCCTACGACTAGGACTCTTTCAAGAGGAGGGTATCAGGACACCTCTCCTCCCGAAATTGATCTATCCTTCGGCCACTCCTCTAACTCTTTTTAGGAGCAGTGACTAGCGGGCGCTTTTTTTCATATTTGTTTCCTTTCTTATGCCCTTGAACTGACTCCTTAGCTGTAAAATAATATATATATATATATATATATATATATATATATATATATATATATATATATATATATATATATATATATATATGCTTAGAATTTAAGCTTACTGTGTCGCAATGAAGCCCTTCCTATTGACCATTACAAGAGCATAACACACATCCGCCATCTCCTTAGAGTTCTGTATCAAAGCGACAATAGTTCTAGTCACAGTTCAAAAGCTCATAAATATGGACAATCACTACGCACCTCCAATATTGCTCCAACGTGAATAATAACCTTTCCAAGGTATCACATACTGTTGTACTACTTTAGTTTTACCGGCGCATCAAACATATACTGCGTCAACAAGTGATGATGATAAATAACAGATAATATTCCTATCACCTTCAACAAAAAATCAAAACACCTGGTAGTAGGGAGGGCTATGAAGACCAGAGAGCAGCTATTGCGATGATGCTGTCTACCTAAAATGAAGCGTTTCTGTGCTCTACTTACGGCGAAAATATATGTTTTCTAAATAAAGCCACCGATGGCGGCCCGCGGTGGGGCAGCGCCATTTTGATGGCTGCCAATGGCGACAGTGCGCTGGCGCTCAATAAAGGCAAGTAACCTCTCTCTTGCTAAGGGATCGAATGTTAAAGCAAAATCGAGTATTAACTTATAAGAGATTCCGGAGTTCAAGTAGTTGGTTTCAATGGTTTGAGAGGCTTTTGTGTTGGTTTCATATGTGTGACGCTTATATGTTGGTGGTAGCGAGTGTTCTAAGTGCTAATCGGTTTACGGATAGAGAAAGTCATATCCGCCAGGGTTACTGTATTTCACGAAAATACAAGTCATTGAGACAAACACAACACAAAGAAAAGGTGTTTGTGTGGGTATGCGTTTGTGTGAATGTTGTGAAGTGTGGGTGACATTTAAGTGTTGGTGTATGTGTGGAACAATGTGTACGAGTGGACGACAAGAGGACGTGGACGGACAGTCAAGAGATAAACGAGTACAAGAAAGATAAACATTGAAGACGCTACATACACAGGGACAATTAGGAACGTTGAACATTAAACATGAAAACACAGAATCTTAAATCTTTCTTTGCAGCGCCCCATTTTGTCGCACTGGAGGAGAGCACGCGACCACTTATATATATATATATATATATATATATATATATATATATATATATATATATATATATATATATATATATATATATATATATATATATATATATATATATATATATATATATATATATATATATATATATATATATATATATATATATATATATATATATATATATATATATATATATATATATATATATATATATATATATATATATATATATATATATATATATATATATATATATATATATATATATATATATATATATAGCCAGCTCGCGTACTGTAGTGGAGAAATGGCGGCCAGCTGTGCTGGATGTGATTGGAACTTAGTGGAGTTGGGGAGGCTTTTTGAGAACAAAGCGGTCGTTCCCGGATGTTGGCGAGCGGTTCCACCATTTCCTTGTCCACGCTGCACCAATGTTTTCCGTCCAGTAAAGGTAAGGGGGGTCCAGGGGGGTCGAAGCCCCCCTTGGTTAGCAGGGGGATCGAGGGGGGCGAAGCTCTCCCGTTAGCAGGTCGTAAAGTTCGGTTGGAGTAGTTTAAATATGCTCCCCCACCCAAAAAAACCGACTTCCCGCTGGTCCCCAAGATCGTTGGTGGAAGGGGATTAATTCGGCCTTTTTCTTTACTTTTAAGTACTTGCGCCTTCGTATTATGATTAAGGGACATGTATTTGGCCCCTTAACCATAACACTGAGGCGTAATATCGTATTTTGGAGGCGCGGAGTGATTCTCCACAATTACCCAAAACTTTACCTCCGCGTCGTTCACTAAAGGGCCGTCCACACTACGGGTGGACTAGCGCATGGAACTCTGCCTATCTCGCTCGCCGCCTTGGGAGGCCGTGCGGGGTCTCCCAAGCGCTCCCAAGGAAAGTCCCAAGCGTCAGACTGTAAACATGGCAGCCCGTGAACAACCCCGCCAGCACCGACCAAGGAATTTTCGCACGAGAAGGGACATCTTTAACGAGTACGATGACACCGAGTTCAAAAAGAGGTACAGGGTGGATCGTGCTGGCCTATTGTTCGTCACTGACTTGGTGCGACACGTGATTGGCAACAGGACTGAGAGGAGCCGTGCGGTCACAGCGGAGCTGAAAGTAGCGTTGACTCTGCGATACCTCGCCACCGGGAAAATGCAGCAATGCAGCGCAGATGACTTTGGACTATGAAAGGGTGATTAATATTAACATGCCAGTTTTTAACTGTATTGATAATATTAGAGAATAGTACAATAGATATTAACCCACCCACATACCTTAATTGAGATATTTTCTACATTTACTATTTTTGTGGATTAATAATTGTTTAATTTCTAGAGCTATATCCCACCTCCAACTATATTTCTCTGTATGAGTTATACAGTTATACAGTTATACAGTCAGCGCCTCTCCAGGGTGATGATGGAAGTGTTGAGGCCCATATGTAGGCGGGGCCTGGCGGGGCGCCGCCCGGCTAAATGTTTGCTTACACCGTGGTGCCGTTGAAGATGCAGACGGAGCAAAAATACGTGCACATATTCTTTACAATGAAGATACTATCGCTGTATTTCAACTAAATATCAATTGTTTATATTTATAATTCCATAATAACATACATAAGAATCTGCTCTGCCTCACTAAAATACAAATTTCTGTCACTTTTCTGTTCCTACCTGTTGTATTCTACTTCACTTTAAAGTTGCCCCTCAACATTCTTAACCTAATTATTTCTCATTACCTTTACTGCAAATCTCCGAGTTTTTCACCGTCTAGCAGCTCTAGCTGAAGCCCCGTTCACACTGTGCCGACTCTGGGCCACGACAACCCAGCGAGTTTTAGGTCCCCTTCACACTGTGCCGAATCAGCATCCGGCGATCGTTTCTAGACCTCTTTCCAACCATGTGCGACCCTTTCACATCAATATTTCACACCCAAGAGCTCGCATAGAACGAGTCGCTGGGCTGTCGTGGCCCTGAGCCGGCAGAGTGTGGACGGGACATAAAATAGAAGTTTTAATTAAATACACCTCTGGAATTCTCTTCACATTTCCGGAAACCTCTCCATCTTGTCAAATGTGGACCCTGTGATCTGTTTTTTTATTTTTCCATACAGAGGCTCCCAGCGCGTATTATGCTGACAACATATCAATAAACTAGATGAATATGGAGTATGCATCTCATGTGTGGGGGGGCTACACTCACACAGCTCTTCTGGACAGAGTGGAGGCTAAGGCTCTTCGTCTCAACAGCTCTCCTCCGCCTACTGATAGTCTTCTAAGTCTTAAATTACGCCGCGATGTTGCATCTCTTTCTATCTTCTATCGATATTTCCACGCTGATTCCTATTCTGAACTTGCTAACTGCATGCCTCCCCCTCCCGCGGCCCTTTGCACACGACTTTCTACTCATGCTCATCCCTATACTGTCCAAACCCCTTATGCAAGAGTTAACCAGCATCTTCACTCTTTCATCCCTCACGCTGGTCAACTCTGGAACAATCTTCCTTCATCTGTATTTCCTCCTGCCTACGACTTGAACTCTTTCAAGAGGAGGGTATCAGGACATCTCTCCTCTCATGTTGACCGTGCTTTTGGACACCACTTTAGTTTCTTTTTTCGGCGCAGCGAGTAGCGGGCTTTTTTTATTATTGTTTTCTTTTTTTGTGTGCTCTTGAGCTGCCTCCTTTGTTGTAAAAAAAAAAAAAAAAATAAGGTGTTTGCCAATGTCAGCGCTAGTTTTCAAGTCTCTCTCTCTCTCTCTCTCTCTCTCTCTCTCTCTCTCTCTCTCTCTCTCTCTCTCTCTCTCTCTCTCTCTCTCTCTCTCTCTCTCTCTCTCTCTCTCTCTCTCTCTCTCTCTCTCTCTCTCTCTCTCTCTCTCTCTCTCTCTCTCTCTCTCTCACTCTCTCTCTCTCTCTCTCTCTCTCTCTCTCTCTCTCTCTCTCTCTCTCTCTCTCTCTCTCTCTCTCTCTCTCTCTCTCTCTCTCTCTCTCTCTCTCTCTCTCTCAGTGTGTGGATGACTTTCACCCTAAGAGAGCCAACAGGGAAATCTTTGTAAATGATAAGCTTCTTGGCTGAAATATGTGACCAACAAACTGTGAATAACATAAGTTTCTTTAACATTCATGAGCAACTGGGAAAAATAGTAACATAAAAATAATAAAATACTTGTAACATGTAAATTCAATATAGTAGATTACGAAAATATAAATAACAACATCACTCGAAGATAATGAGGCTGGCATTATAAGACACTTTCGCTTCTCATACCAGCTAATTCTAAAGGTCAAAGAGGGGGTCAGTCGGGTTCTAATGATTGTTTCTTCAGGTTCATGATACAGAAGGAGGTTAAACTACCACCAGGGTCATAAAACTACTCTTGAAACGCCCACAACTCCTACAGCCTTGTCAAATATGTGTTCTTGGGCGCCGAAATGTCTTATAATGCGACCCTAAATGTTTCATACACTTGGCATGCATCATTCCTCGTCCAAAACATGTGATTCAGAAATACAGTACATACACTTGTTGAGTATTGGCAGCATTATAATTCATCATCTCTTAAGGTATTCTATATATGAGCATCTAAGCTCTCGAAATATTTAATGGCTTCTAATGAGAAAGCTGTATAGAGGCGGAGACGGACGCGCATGTATTGATGGCAATGTGTTGACTGACTCAACAAACTCATATGAAAGCAGGAAGCAATGGTTTTCATAAACGAGTCTGTCTCAGTGTGGGTGACTTACTGCTGCATTGAGGCTTCTGTTCCTGATCCAGCCTTGTTCACGCTGCAGATAAATGATCACAAGGTTGATTTTAGTAACTTAACACGTGAGAAGAGGAACTACTCTTCCGGGTACCCACTTTTTAGTTGCTTGTTGAATGCTTAATAAGCTTGTCACTGTCGAATTAATTTATTTGTCCAATGAAAACAAAATCTCTCTCTCTCTCTCTCTCTCTCTCTCTCTCTCTCTCTCTCTCTCTCTCTCTCTCTCTCTCTCTCTCTCTCTCTCTCTCTCTCTCTCTCTCTCTCTCGCATCATATAACCTCTAGCTTCGAATTTCACCTTTTAATGCCCTGTATACTAAGCTAAGTTAACGCGATGATAGCTGGTGTTCGTATTAACGCAATAAACATTTGAGTATTTCTAAGCGCTTTCTAATTTTAACTTATTTATACAGCTATAAATCTTGTAACAAATTCATGCCTTGCTCGTCTCATGCAATACTTGTTTGCTAGCGTAATGTTTCAGTTTCCTACAAGTACAAGGATAATGTTACAAAAAATAATTGTAATCATAATAATAATAATAATATTATTATTAATAATAATAATAATAATAATAATAATAATAATAATAATAATAATAATAATAATAATAATAATAATAATAATAATAATAACAGTAATAGTACTACTACTACTACTACTACTACTACTACTACTACTACTACTACTACTACTACTACTACTACTACTACTACTAATAATAATAATAATAATAATAATAATAATAATAATGACAAAAATATAATAGTAATAATTATAACAATAATGATAATAATAATAATAATAATAATAATAATAATAATAATAATAATAATAATAATAATAATAATAATAATAATAATAATAATAATAATAATAACTATGCGAATGAATATGAGAGGCATAATGATAATGATAAGGATTAAAAGGGAGTGGAGGAGGATTAATTGGAAGAGGGAGGGAAAGTAAAGTATGGTTGGGAGCACATACGCTATAGCTAAGCGTGGCGTCGGTGCTCAACTCCGTCGCATTGGCCCCTGAGCCTGAGGCGAGAAATAACCCATTACCCCGAGACACAGGGCCAGTGTGACCTCCGGGTTATCACAGTTTACTTTTCCCAGTTTTCCTCAGGCACCCACTTATCGTCTAGACCGAAAGGGAGGATGAACAGCAGCTGGGTGGGCAGGGAACCGACTGCCCCGGGCTGAGATTCGAACCCATGCCAGCGGATTCGTAGCTAGGCGTGCTTACCACTTCACTACAGAGGCGCAATAGGAAGGGAAAAAGAACAAATAAATAAAATAGGAAGGAAAACATAATTAGGCGGAGGTGGAAGAAAAGTGGACGAAGATAAAAGACGATAGAAGCATAAAACTTCGATTAGAACGAAGATGAACGGGAAGAGGTTGAAAAAGAGGAAGAAAAAAAAAAGAAAGCAGGAAGAAGAATAAGAAGAAAACTGAGGAGGAGGAGGGGAAGGAGGAGAAGGAGGAGGAGGAGGAGGAGGAGGTGGCGGTGGCGACGGTGGAGGAGAAGGAGGAGGAGGAGGAAAGCAGGAAGAAGAATAAGAAAACTGAGGAGGAGGAGGGGAAGGAGGATGAGGAGGAGGAGGAGGAGGAGGAGGAGGCGGAGGCGACGGCGGAGGAGAAGGAGGAGGAGGAAAGCAGGAAGAAGAAGAAAACTGAGGAGGAGGAAGGGAAGGAGGAGGTAGAGGAGGAGGCAGTGGCGGAGGAGGAGGAGGAAGAGGGAGGAAGAAAATGAGGAAAAGGGTCATCTGTATATAGAGCATGATACATATTCCGGTGCACGTGATAATGAAACACCAATATTAAAGCAGACACGCACAATACAATAAAACAATGAATTCAGTCTGAGGGAGGAAAGCATTACAAAGTGTTGCCACGGAGACAGCGAATGTGGAGAGCAAGAACCGAGTAGAAGCTGGAGGGGTGAAAAAATGTAGTGAAAGTTGGTAGAAAAAGTTAATAAACAAAACTAAACCTGTCTCGTGTGTGTGTGTGTGTGTGTGTGTGTGTGTGTGTGTGTGTGTGTGTGTGTGTGTGTGTGTGTGTGTGTAATAATAATAATAATAATAATAATAATAATAATAATAATAATAATAATAATAATAATCAGTTTACTTAGTTTTGGCAGCCGTTAGGCTGAAAATGTACATATTATGGTTACATGCAATGAGTTTGGGCGTGATACAGTTACAGGAAGGGGCTGGGGGAGGGGGGTTGACGTGTTTGTGGGAAGCTATGGGGGAAAGTGCTTGGGGGATTGCCGATGGGGATGGAGTGCAGTGGGTGGTGGTACCAGGAAGGGGAGGAGACGGGCAGCCTCTTCAAGGTGTAAATCCGCGGGTCGACGGTGTTAAGGGGCCGGTTGGTCCCGAGGGGAGGCTGCTGTCCTGCTGTCTGTGTGTGACTACTCGATAATCTTTAATGTGAACACAATGGTTTTGGGGCGTCTTTCTTTCGTACGATATGTATGTAAAGTTTTCCTTGTGTCATGAGGTGCGTGTTGAGAGCGTGGTGCCGCAGGCAATCATGGCAATCACTTCCTTACAGCAGCGAGAATGTAATGTACTGCTACACCAATGACGCGAAAACAAAGGCATTCTCTCTCTCTCTCTCTCTCTCTCTCTCTCTCTCTCTCTCTCTCTCTCTCTCTCTCTCTCTGAAATTAAACAATCAGTCAATGAGAGAAAATTGTTTTACAGGTTAAAGAAAGAACAAAGCACGCCCGAAAACATTAGACTTTATAATGATGCCAGGCGACGAGTAAAAAGACTAGTAGGTCAGGCAAAGCGTAGATACGAAGAAAATATTGCAGCCAACTGTAAAAATAATCCGAAATCTTTCTTCAGTTACATAAACAACAGAAAGGCGATCAAAAGTGGTATTGGACCTTTAACAAACAGCGACGGTGCACTAGTGACTGACAGCCAACACATTGCAAACCTCTTAAACAATTACTTTTCCTCGGTGTTTAATACTAACAGTCTTCCTCTCGCTACCACCAACACCAGTACTATTGTAAATCTCGAGCATGCATTGCCTAATTTTGAAATAACAACCGATGAAGTCCTTAAAGCTCTCCATTCACTTAAAACAAATAAAAGTCCTGGACCTGACAAAGTATTGGTTGAGCAACAGACAACAAAGAGTAGTGATTGACGGATTTAACTCAGAGTGGGCGCCTGTCACTAGTGGCGTCCCTCAGGGCTCGGTCCTTGGCCCAGTGCTCTTCATTATTTACATCAACGACGTGGATGTTGGACTCAATAACCGCATTAGTAAATTTGCAGACGACACAAAGATTGGCAACTCGGTTCTCACTGACGAAGACAGGCAAAGCCTCCAAGAGGATTTGCACAAAATTTCAGCTTGGTCGGATAGATGGGAGATGCCCTTTAACGTAGACAAGTGCCAGGTCCTTCAAGTTGGAACGAGGAATAAGAAGTTCGAATACGAAATGCGCGGCGTTAAACTCAAAAGCGTTCAATGCGTCAAAGACTTGGGGGTCAAAATCGCGTCAAACCTCAAATTCTCACAGCAATGCATCGATGCAGCAAATAAAGCGAACAGAATGTTGGGCTTCATTAAAAGAAACTTTGTATTCAAGAATAAAGATGTAATACTCCCGCTCTACAACAGTTTAGTCAGACCCCACTTGGAATATGCGGTACAGTTTTGGTCTCCCCACCATGCAAAGGATATTGCTAAATTAGAAGGTGTTCAGCGTCGGGCAACGAAAATGATCCCTTCCTTGCGCAACAAATCCTACGAAGAAAGGCTTTCTACCCTTAACATGTTCTCTCTTGAGAAACGTCGCCTCCGAGGAAAACTGATCGAATGTTTTAAAATACTTAATGGTTTCACGAATGTAGACAGATCAACATTGTTTATGATCGATGACACTTTGCGCACGAGGAACAATGGCGTAAAACTCAGATGTAGACAAGTAAATTCAGACTGCACCAAATTTTTCTTCACCAACGTTGTAGTGCGAGAATGGAATAAGCTTCTACCGTCAGTGGTCCAGTGTAACACGATTGACTCCTTCAAAAATAAGCTCGACCGTCACTTCCTTCAACTTAATATCAACTAGAGTAGAAATGCAACGTTTTGGAGTCTTCTGATTAATGTAAAATCACTTAGGTTTAAGGACAGACCACCAAGTCTGGACCATGGGGTCTGTGTGGTCTGATTTTCTATGTAAATCTATGTAAATCTCTCTCTCTTCCTGTGTGTGTGTGTGTGTGTGTGTGTGTGTGTGTGTGTGTGTGTGTGTGTGTGTGTGTGTGTGTGTGTGTGTGTATATATATATATATATATATATATATTTATATATATATAGATATATATATATATATATATATATATATATATATATATATATACACAAACATTTCAGTATCTTCTCACCGTAAATCTAAGTAGGATAGAGTAGCTGCCCTGACACCCACTCAGAACTCTTGAGTTTCCTTCACGGCCGCCAGTAAGCCAGTTTGCCTTGGGCCCTGATTGTTTTGCCCTCTCGTGTAGGAGGCTTACTATTAAAGTTTCTGAAACGGTGAAACTAAACGTCTCGATTTTTTTTCTGAATTCAGCAAGTGTTGGATTATATTTTGCTCGCTTTGCACAACAGTCACTAGAAAGGCATTCCTCGGTGTTACGTGACCGCGGAAAAGGCGGCCGGAAAATGGTCACGTAAAGAACACTGAGGGAGGAGGTAAATAAGTGAGAATCAGCGCAACGGCGAGACAGTCGGGGCGGGGGGACGGGTAGTTATTGATGGGCCGTACATTAGTGTCTTCGGGAGTAATAATAATTATGATAATTGGGAGCAGTAGAAACAGCACAACCACAAAAAATAGTTGTAGTGGTAGTAGTAGTAATAGTAGTAGTTTTTTGGCAATTGTAGTTGTTTTTGTTTTTGTTGTTGATGTAGTAATTCTTGTTGCTTCTGCTGTTGTTTTGATACTCTTCTTGTCTAACACTAGTACTACTACTACTACTACTACTACTACTACTACTACTACTGCTACTGCTGCTGCTGCTGCTGCTGGTGGTGGTGCTACTACTACTACTACTACTACTACTACTACTACTACTACTACTGCTGCTGGTGCTGGTGCTGCTGCTGCTGCAGCTATTACTTATAATACTGCTGTTGCTATTGCAATAAAACAATAGCAATAAGAACAAAATCAACTGTGCCAGATTTAGTATTAGTAGTTACTGCTACTGTTAGTACGTCAAATGAAAATGGCAGGGATACGGCACATACGATTCATTTGAAAATGCAGTTCAGTGAAGGTGAAGGATATCCGTGTAGAGCTAGGCGGTGAGAGGGAGGGCGGGGTGAAGAGGAGGAAGGGGGCGGGGGTTGTTGCGTGCTCGTGAGGCAGGGATGGGTGCAGGTGGTAACGAACGCCTGAGTGAAAGCTGGAGGTGGTTGTTGCACATTATCACGACAATCCCTTTTCGCGATAGTGAATCATAAAACGTAAGACTTGAGAGCTGTCTCCGTCCGCGGCACAGTCCTGCGAAGGAAGTAAAGGGTATACTTGATGAGCGGGAAGCTACAAATAAATCCCTAGAATGTGCTGGTCAAATTAAAAGTTAAAACAACATGACAAGGACGAGGAAGAGAGTGCTTTCTGGTTTCCTTGTTTCAAGATGTGTAGGATATCCCTTGACCCTTTGTCGTTTGGGAAGTGATTCTACGTGGGCAGTTCCGTTTGAGAATGAAGGCAGCAGCAGCAACAGCAACAACAACAGTAACCGCTGCCCGTCCTGCTGGCCTTGGCGAGCCTGCGGAGTGGGTAAAGCCGGAAATGGCTGCCTCCTTTCTTCCTGGTGCCTACCAGAACTCGCAGAAATGGAAAAAAACACTGCAGGAAGTGTATAGATTTTAAAATCCTTCAAGCTAGATAACAAGGTGTCTCGTCTACATTCCTTAGTCCGTTAGCCATGTCCCTGCCCTCAGTGGGCTCCGGGTAGTCGTCATGGATATTCACGCTCATTTATTGTATTTGTACTGTTTGCATGCCACCTTTTCAGGGGCTCCACCGCCTCCGCGGTGCAGGGGTTAGCGTCCCTGGCTACGAATCTGCGGTGCTGGGCTCAAATCCCGGCCTGAGCAGCCGGCGTGCAGCCCACCCAGCTGCTCATCCTTCCTCTCGGGATGGCTGATAAATGGGTAGCTGGTGAAACCCGGTGAAGGTAAACTGTGGTGACCCAGATGTTACACTGGCCCTGTGTCGGGTTAATGGGTTCTCTCTCACCACAGGCTCAACAGGCAAACGGGACGAAGATGAGCACCGCCGCCACGCGCAGCTACAGCGTATGCTGTATTACTTTTTTCAGGGGCTCCTGTCTCGTAGTCACCGCTGTCAGTGAATTTCCCCTTCTTTGCTTTGTTTACAGACGTCCTATCCCAAACACCATCCTTCATTTTCAGTGATTGCAGAGTGCCGTGGGAGTATACACAGTTGTGCTCTATCACAGTTGCTTGGCAAGCAAACGCTACTCGGTAGTACGAGCAGCACTAATCTCTGAGTATTACTGATACAGCTTTCAAAACTTCGTTACATGATTTGGAGAATACAGCTTGCTCTGCCAGTCTCCTATGTGCCCTCTGGGGTCTATCTCAATTTGTAGCACTGTAAAGTTGATTTACATTTAGTCACTGCATCATGTATAGAAAGCAAAATATCACAGATAATAATTAAAATTGATATCTCAAAGTGATTGAACTTTGAAAAATAATTACCCTATTCATACCTATTGATAAGGACGCTAAATTTCCAATACTCATGTGTTCTTGCATACCGTGGTAAACATCATTAGATATCATGAAACTGATACCTCAAGGAGTGAATGACATGCATACAATAATAGGGGATGCGGTGGGTGAATGGATACCGTAACGGCGCCACGTTCAGGATGACGCAGGTTCGCGCCCCGCCCAGTGCCACAAGCTGGAATTTTCCAGTCACTGCTGAGTGCCCCAAGACTACCCACAATGTTACACATGCTGTCCAGAAGATCACCTATCAACTCGGACTCTAGATTCTAGGATCAAAGATGAGCTCCGGTGAGCAGGATGAGCCAATGCAAGATGGCGCCACTATAAACACTTGCCTGCGACACAAAGGGCGGGGGCAAGGCCATCTAGAAGGGGGGAGGCCTCTTCACTCCCTTAATGACGTCAGTCGGGTAGGTCCCGGTCAGGTCAGCCTGGGCTGCTGTCAAGCCTCTATCCCTCACTGTTTTTCTTCTGTTGTTTGTTTGTTTATTAGTACTTTTACTTGTTTTAACATACATAATGAAAAGATAACTGACTGCAAACAAACTGTTACTTAACTATTAGATATTGTATAGAAATATGCTGAAAAATTATTTTATTAATTAATTATGCATTATAGTAATAATGATACAAATACATCAATTGAAACTTATCAGCGAAGTCTTAGATGTTAAAGAACATAATGTCAAAACATATGAGCTTCTTGATGGGCTAAGGAATATATATATATATATATATATATATATATATATATATATATATATATATATATATATATATATATATATTTTATTAATTAATTATGCATTATAGTAATAATGATACAAATACATCAATTGAAACTTATCAGCGAAGTCTTAGATGTTAAAGAACATAATGTCAAAACATATGAGCTTCTTGATGGGCTAAGGAATATATATATATATATATATATATATATATATATATATATATATATATATATATATATATATATATATATATTACCGTAACGGCGCCACGTTCAGGATGACGCGGGTTCGCGCCCGCCCAGTGCTGGCTGGAATTTTCCAGTCACTGCTGAGTGCCCCAAGACTACCCACAATGTTACACATGCTGTCCAGAAGATCACCAATCAACTCGGACTCTAGATTCTAGGATCAAAGATGAGCTCCGGTGAGCAGGATGAGCCAATGCAAGATAGCCACTATAAACACCTGCGACACAAAGGGCGGGGAACAAGGCCATCTAGAAGGGGAGGCCTCTTCACTCCCATAATGACGTCAGTCGGTAGGTCCCAGTCAGGTCAGCCTGGGCTGCTGTCAAGCCCTCTATCCCTCACTGTTTTTCTTCTGTTGTTTGTTTGTTTATTAGTACTTTTACTTGTTTTAACATACATAATGAAAAGATAACTGACTGCAAACAAACTGTTACTTAACTATTAGATATTGTATAGAAATATGCTGAAAAATATTTTATTAATTAATTATGCATTATAGTAATAATGATACAAATACATCAATTGAAACTTATCAAAGTCTTAGATGTTAAAGAACATAATGTCAAAACATATGAACTTCTTGATATATATATATATATATATATATATATATATATATATATATATAGTATATATATATATATATATACAACAAAAATATATAAAAAAAAAAGCCCGCTAATCGCTATTCCTATATATATATATATATATATATATATATATATATATATTATATATATATATATATAGATTTATATATATAGATATATATATATATATATATATATATATATATATATATTTATGTATATATATATATATATATATATATATATATATATATATATATATATATATATATATATATATATATATATATATATATTATATATCTATATATATATATATATATATATATATATATATATATATATATATATATATATATATATATATATATATATATATATATATATGTATATCCATATACAGGGCTTTGTCCGCCCTCGTATGGAGTATGCATCTCACGTGTGGGGAGGCTCCACTCACAGCTCTTCTGGACAGAGTGGAGTCTATGGCTCTTCGTCTCATCAGCTCTCCTCCTCTTACTGATACTCTTCTACCTCTTAAATTCCGCCGCGATGTTGCCTCTCTTTCTATCTTCTATCGATATTTCCACCCTGACTGCTTTTCTGAACTTGGTAACTGCATGCCTCCCCCCCTCCCGCGGCCCCTCTGCACACGACTTTCTACTCATGCTCATCCCTATACTGTCCCAACCCTTTATGCAAGAGTTAACCAGCATCTTCACTCTTTCATCCCTCACGCTGGTAAACTCTGGAACAATCTTCCTTCATCTGTATTTCCTCCTGCCTACGACTTGAACTCTTTCAAAAGGAGGGTATCAGGACACCTCTCCTCCCGAAATTGACCTTTCTTTCGGCCACCTCTCTTGATTCTTTTTTGAGAGCATCGAGAAGCGGGCTTTTTTTTATTATTGTTTTTTTTTGTGTGTGCCCTTGAGCTGTCTCCTTTGTTGTAAAAAAAAAATATATATATAATATATATATATATATATATATATATATATATATATATATATATATATATATATATATATATATATATATATATATATATATATATATATATATATATATATATATATATATATATATATATATATATATAATGTATATTTCCCTACAGAAACAAGGCTTTGGTGTTTATTGAAACCGGTTGTAATATTCGTATCATATAATTTATATATAGATATCATATATATCGTAAGATATTAAAATTCATATTCACATCAGATAATATGTTTTCATCGTATCCATGTCATATCATAGCCTCACTATAATCACATCACATTTTTATTCACAACAGCCTATCACATCCCAATAACATTGTAGTTATTCATAATCATTTTTCATTCATATCATATAACTATATTTTATTCATATCATATATTCATATCTTTTTCATCTATATTCATTTCCATTTTACATGTTTATATTAATAGAATTATATCATGTTATCTATATTTATTTCCACATCATATAATATGCATAGCATATTTAAGGAATCACATCACATTCAAATTATATTCTTCAGTAATTAATCATACCATATACATATTCATATCACATAGTCACATTCCTGTCATAACGCATCATATTCATGTATTCACATCAATGAATATTCATATTCATATATAATACATGTGCAACAGAGGCTATTTTATAAACTATATTATTGGCTGTTATAATGTCGGCTAAACCTTCATCTT
>NC_066518.1:18721609-18781609 GCF_024679095.1 Eriocheir sinensis
ACTATTCAGTGTCCATGTCTTGCAATCTTAAGGGGCTCTCACACATTCCCGGTCCCGGTCGCGACCGTCCCCGATGACTCCCGATAGCCGGTCGCCGGTCGACCGGCTGTAAGATCGGGGATTGTCGGCGGCAGACCGCCGGTCGACCCTGAGGACCGTAGACGCAGCCGACCACCGCCGGTCAACTTTAAAGGGGCTCTCACACATTCCCGGTCCCGGTCGCGACCGTCCCCGATGACTTCGACCGGCTGTAAGATCGGGGATTGTCGGCGGCAGACCGCCGGTCGACCCTGAGGACCGTAGACGCAGCCGACCACCGCCGGTCAACTTTAAAGGGGCTCTCACACATTCCCGGTCCCGGTCGCGACCGTCCCCGATGACTCCCGATAAGCCGATCGGGGCCTGACCGCCGACAAAATAGGCAATAATCCCCGGACCGGCGGCTTACCGCCGGTAAATACGATTTTCGATTTCTCCGACCGGCGACTGCAGCAGGTCAGTCGGCAGACCGCCGGTCTTCGGGCGGCATACCTGCTGCACATCGACGAGCAAACACTTTCTTTGCATTTTCATATATTTATAATTACCTCCTAAATAGCTTCATACCAAAATTCATTCGTGTGCATAAAACTCTCTCTCTCTCTCTCTCTCTCTCTCTCTCTCTCTCTCTCTCTCTCTCTCTCTCTCTCTCTCTCTCTCTCTCTCTCTCTCTCTCTCTCTCTCTCTCTCTCCTTTCACCCATTCCTCTTCCTCCTTTTTTTCATCTCTTTCCACCCTCTCTCCCTCCCTTTCCTCTCCCTCCTCTCTCTCTCTCTCTCTCTCTCTCTCTCTCTCTCTCTCTCTCTCTCTCTCTCTCTCTCTCTCTCTCTCTCTCTCTCTCTCTCTCTCTCTCTCTCTCTCTCTCTATATATATATATATATATATATATATATATATATATATATATTTTTTTTTACGTTGTTGACTGATGCGCCGGTAGGCATCTTCCCGGTGGGGCCTGATGGTCGGCCCAAGGCTTCTTCCAGGTGGGGCCTGATGGTCGGCCCAGCCCGTTCTGGCGCAGGCGAGTGTTTATAGTGGCGCCATCTTGCATTGGCTCATGCTGCCCCCCGGATCTCGTTCTTGATTGGCTTGGACGGCTTCCTCTAGAGTCCGGGTTGATGGGTGGTCTTCAGAACAGCATGTGGGTAGTTTTAAGCCACTCGGCGGTGACTGAAAAATCCGAGTGGTAGCGTGAGGATTCGAACCCGCGTCGTCCATCACGCGGCGAATGTGGGTCCAGTACGCTATCACTTCGGCCATATATATATATATATATATATATATATATATATATATATATATATATATATATATATATATATATATATATATATATACTCTTCTCTCTCTTCATCCCTCGCTCCTACCTGTTCCTCTTCGTTTTCCTCCTTCAGGGGCTCTCACACATTCCCGGTCCCGGTCGCGACCGTCCCCGATGACTCCCGATAAGCCGGTCGCCGGTCGACCGGCTGTAAGATCGGGGATTGTCGGCGGCAGACCGCCGGTCGACCGCCGGTCGACCCTGAGGACCGTAGACGCAGCCGACCACCGCCGGTCAACTTTAAAATTTTCAAAGATATCGGCGATGCGCCCGGTCGACCGGCGGTGTGGAAAAATGTCGCCGGTCGACCGGCGGTCAGCCGCCGACACCCACGGCAGACCGGCGGCAGACCGCCGGTAGACCGGCGGTAGACCGCGAGTGAACACCTGTGTCTGACCTGGGGATTAGCGAGGGAGGAAGGAGGAAAACGAAGAGGAACAGGTAGGAGCGAGGGATGAAGAGAGAGAGGGAGATGAGATAAAGGAGGAAGAGGAATGGGTGAGAGAATATATATATATATATATATATATATATATATATATATATAGAGAGAGAGAGAGAGAGAGAGAGAGAGAGAGAGAGAGAGAGAGAGAGAGAGAGAGAGAGAGAGAGAGAGAGAGAGAGAGAGAGAGAGAGAGAAGGGCAAGGAATGGCAGGAGGAACAGGGGGGAGGGGAGGAGGAAGAGAGAGGGAGGTGGAAGAGAGAGGAGGGATGGAGGAGTGAGGAAAGAAGGAGAGAGGGTGGAAAGAGATGAAAAAAGGAGGAAGAGGAATGGGTGAAGAGAGAGAGAGAGAGAGAGCGAGAGAGTTGTATGCACGCGAAGGAATTTTGGACTGAAGCTATTTAGGAGGTAATTATAAATATATGAAAATGCAAAGAAAGTGTTTGCTCGTCGATGTAGGTCTGCCGCCGGTAGGTTGGAGGTCTACCGCCGACTGATCTGCAGTCGCCGGTCGGAGAAATCGAAAATCGTATATGGTCGCCGGTCTACTGCCGGTAAACCGGCTTACCGGCGGTCCGGGGGATTATTAGTTTTTATTTGTCGGCGGGTCCCCCGATCGGTTTTATCGGAGTCATCGGGGACGGTCGACCAGGGACCGGAATGTGAGAGCCCTTTCTTCAAAGATATCGGCGATGCGCCAGTCGACCGGCGGTGTGGAATAAGATCGCCAGTCGGATTACGACATTTGTCGATCGGCGGTCGACCGGCTTATCGGATCATCGGGGCCGGTCGACCGGCGACCACCGAGAGTCAGCCCTAAAATTTTCAACGATCGCGGCGAGGCCCCCGGTCCACCGGCGGTGTGGAAAAATGGCGCGGGTCGACCGGCGGACAACCGGCGGGCGCCCGGCGGTCAGCCGCCGACACCCACGGCAGACCGGCGGCAGACCGGCGGTAGACCGGCGGTAGACCCCGAGTGAACACCTGTGTCTGACCTGGGGATTAGCGAGGGAGGAAGGAGGAAAATGAAGAGGAACAGGTAGGAGCGAGGGATGAAGAGAGAGAGGGAGATGAGATAAAGGAGGAAGAGGAATGGTGAGAGAATATATATATATATATATATATATATATATATAGAGAGAGAGAGAGAGAGAGAGAGAGAGAGAGAGAGAGAGAGAGAGAGAGAGAGAGAGAGAGAGAGAGAGAGAGAGAGAGAGAGAGAGAGGAGAGAGAGAGAGAGAGAGAGAGAGAGAGAGAGAGAGAGAGAGAGAGAGAGAGAGAGAGAGAGAGAGAGAGAGAGAGAGAGAGAGGGAGAGAGAGAGGAGAGGAGGAAAATGAAGAGGAACAGGCAGGAGCGAGGGATGAAGAGAGAGAGGAGATGAGAAAAGAAGGAGGAGGAATGGCTGAAAGGAGAGAGAGAGAGAGAGAGAGAGAGAGAGAGAGAGAGAGAGAGAGAGAGAGAGAGAGAGAGAGAGAGAGAGAGAGATTTAGAGAGAGAGAAGGGAAAGGAATGGAAGGAGGAACAGTTGGGAGGGAGTGAGGAAGAGAGAGGGAGTGAGGGAGAGGGAGGGATGGAGGAGAGTGAGGAAGGAAGGGAGAGAGGGTGGAAAGAGATGAAAAAAAGAAGGAGGAGGAATGGGTGAAAGGAGAGAGAATGGAAGGAGGAACAGGTGGGAGAGAGAGAGAGAGAGAGAGAGAGAGAGAGAGAGAGAGAGAGAGAGAGAGAGAGAGAGAGAGAGAGAGAGAGAGAGAGAGAGAGAGAGTTTTATGCACACGAATGAATTTTGGTATGAAGCTATTTATGAGGTAATTATAAATATATGAAAATGCAAAGAAAGTGTTTGCTCGTCGATGTGCAGCAGGTCTGCCGCCGGTAGCCTGGCGGCCTGCCGCCGGTAGGCCGGCGGTCTACCGCCGACTGACCTGCTGCAGTCGCCGGTCGGAGAAATCGAAAATCGTATATGGTCGCCGGTCTACCGCCGGTAAACCCCTGGCTTACCGGCGGTAAGCCGCCGGTCCGAGGATTATTGCCTATTTTGTCTTTGGCTTTTCTATATTATTTTCCTTTGTTTTCTTCACCTAGCCTACTTTGGTCCTTTTAATTTCCCTTTCAGTCTTTTGTTTGTTTTTTGCTATTACACGTGTTCTTTATTTATCTCTTTCTGCTTCCTACAACTACAACTTTCTCCGTCCACCCTATACCCGGCAAGGCCGAGAGAATATTGTCTTGGCCTTGAGACCCGGATGGATTCAGAGCTCCTCCCGCTGGTCACCCCGTCGCGGCCCTACACGCCCCTTGCTCCCTCCACCTCCACGGACATTTGATTATCTCCGCTTTATTTCCTTTTTTTATTTCCTTTGCGTCCACCTTACTTTCTTTTCTTCAATCCTTCTTCTCTCTCTCGTATTCAGTAACATAACTACTAAATATACCTTTATTATGGTAGTGTGTGTGTGTGTGTGTGTGTGTGTGTGTGTGTGTGTGTGTGTGTGTGAAAATACAAAGAAAAAGAGTAAATAGAAACAGGAAAGAAAGATTAACAGAAAAAATAGACGGAAGAAGGAGGGAGATTTAATGTCAGAAAAAGCATATAAAATAAGTGAAAGGAAGAGAAAGGAGAGAGAGAGAGAGAGAGAGAGAGAGAGAGAGAGAGAGAGAGAGAGAGAGAGAGAGAGAGAGAGAGAGAGAGAGAGAGAGAGAGAGAGAGAGAGAGAGAGAGAGAGATTGAAGAAAAGAAAGTAAGGTGGACGCAAAGGAAATAAAAAAAAAGGAAATAAAGCGGAGATAATCAAATATCCGTGGAGGTGGAGGGAGCAAGGGGCGTGTAGGGCCGAGACGGGGTGACCAGCGGGAGGAGCTCTGAATCCATCCGGGTATCAAGGCCAAGACAATATTCTCTCGGCCTTGCCGGGTATAGGGTGGACGGAGAAAGTTGTAGTTGTAGGAAGCAGGAAGAGATAAATAAAGAAGAACACGTGTAATAGCAGAAAACAAACAAAAGACTGAAAGGGAAATTAAAAGGACCAAAGTAGGCTAGGTGAAGAAAACAAAGGAAAATAATATAGAAAAGCCAAAGACTGTACAAGCAAAGTGTACAGCAAAACAGATCTCAGTGCATGGTGGTCTCTAAGTGTGCATAGTGAATTATCTAAGTGTGAAGAAGAATCCAAGTGGACCTAAGAAGTGATATAAAGCAAAACAAGTAAAAAAAGGTGTACAAGAGGCGCCTAGTTACAAGAGTGACCAACAATAATCTAAATCTTCATCACGACTAACCGACTTTCTAATCTTCACATTTATTATACATCTGCGCTCCGTCTTACGCCAAACTTCATCATTACACAAAAGAAACTGTTGAAACTCCTTCCAACATAGTCATGAAAATAATGCTCTTTAGACTTGATTCTCTACCTTTACTTTTGCTCTGGATGTTCAGTGCATGGAAGATAGTGTTTCCCTACGTCATTTCTTTGAGGATTCCATCCACATATACTATTGCTTTTCATAACTTCCTGTGTGTCGACAGTCTCCCTTCTCGTCAGCGTGGTGTGATGATGCAAGGGCGGTGGGAGCAGAGGAGTCAGGTGCGCAGCCAGTGGAAGGCGGAAGAGGATTGATGTGTCTTGGGGAGCAGGTGTCACGTCACGATCGGAATGGAATGAACTTATTTAAAAAGTTACGTTCTCTTTAGTGCGTTTATCGCAAGATGGTGATCAGTAGAAAAATATTTAATGTTCCTGCTGGAGTTTCTCTGTTAAGGGGAAACCACCTTTACTGGCGTCCGCCGAGGCTGTGATTATACTCGCTCTGTTGCCGATACTACTGCCGCTCCCTACACCAGGAGCATGTCACCACAGTGAGCATTCAGACATGAGACTGCTTAAACCATCGCTAACTTTTCCTTTTTTATTAAAGTATTTTACGATTTTTATAAATGTTATATTTTTTTAGTCAAAGTAACAAAAACAATAGTAACAAGATAAATCCCAAAAACCACAGAATTTGTGGTGAATAACGCCAGGCGGGAGTTATCAAAAATCTTGGAATGTGGGCCGGAATGGCCATTTCAGGGACCAGTGTCTCAAAAGGCTGAAGTCATCCCCCGTCCCTTTCCCGCTGTGCTGCTATGCTAACTTTATATTTCTAGATGTGCAGACACTCGAATGTAAAGAATTTTTTGCACTATTCCTATATTTAGCCAATAGCAGCCCACTGCAGTCAAGAGGGAAATGTTATCCAATTCCGATAGTGTTTTATGTAAAGTAAAAACGTGAATTCGGATATGGATGAAACATTGCACTTTTTTGTGAATATTTCGATGTTATGGACTTGTACGTATTGTTATTTTTCCTACCTTCGGAGAGCTGGCAAGCCCCACAGGTGAACGGAACAACATAAAGGAACACCGCAATTAGGACCCGGATGGCGTGCCTCTAGCTTACAAAAGATTGGGTAACCGCCGCCACAGGGACGAATTTCAGGTCTTCCTTCACGTTATGTGAGGCGGTGAGTGGACAGTAAACATGTTTTAGTGTGCAAAGGAGGCGAGGCGCTGTGTGCCGAGAGGGCGGAGTACACTCGCGGAGGCTCCCGTCGGCGGGCGGTTCACTCTCTCCTGCATCAACTCTCACTTGGTTTTGTGAACACTTGGCGATGGTTTAAGGCTCACTTTTTACCAAACTTTACCTTTACCTCTACTTTTTCGCGTCTAGCTGATGAAACCGCAGCTAAAATGAATTACTTTTCGTATCACTTACAAAACCTAACAAGCCTTGATATTCCACCCGCCAAGTAACAACAAAGATAAACAGAAGCTGTTTGACTTCACAACTTAGGAAGGCTCTGACACAAACACAAACAAACAAACATGCACACAAAAAAGCAATCGTACACACACACACACACACACACACACACACACACACACACACGTACGTACTCGCGCGAAAAAGAAAGAAAGAAAAGGAAATATAAAAAGTATAAAAGTGAAACGCAAGGTGAGGTAAAGAAGTGGTCATTGAAAAAAGTCCATAAGTTTACACTCGTTTTTCAAAATCACGGTGAGTTTAAGAATGGTAGATAAATACCTTGAAAAAAATGTAAAGATAAACGGATAGATCAGATAAGAGTTAATAAGAGGAGATTAATATTGCATTGATCATTTAAAGCAAATAGATGAAGATAAGTGTACAAATGTAAATGTAGGAAATGTGTATGCAGTTTATAAATATTTGGTGCGAGTGTGTGTGTGTGTGTGTGTGTGTGTGTGTGTGTGTGTGTGTGTGTATAAGTGCGTGTGCGTGCTTATACATGTGTGTGTGTGTGTGTGTAAAAAAAACTGCTTGCTCATCTAATTTCCAGGATCCTTCCGCCCGCCGCACGATTTTGTCATCACTGTTATACCACTATCACCAACCACATTCCCCTTCACCACCACCATAACAATATCCCCCCATACTCGCTCTTCTCTCTCCCCTTTCTCCCCACCACCTTCCCTCACAAATCACCAGCAGCTGCACCCCCAACGACATGCTCTCCTTAATCACCCTTGCCTCCCCTTTCTCCTCCACCATCCTCCCCACATTTCAGGGCACCAGTGTTACTGTCTCCCATCTTCCCTTTACATGTGATCCCCATTATTATCTACACTTTATTTACCACCACATGAATCACAAATAAGATCACCACGGCAGCAGACATTCGTATCACTAAGCACATCACTATTAGTTCAGTCGCCGCCAATGCCACCGCCGTTTTCAATACTGGAGTGACACCACCACGATCTCCTTCCACCATTGGCACTATCACTATAAGCGTCAATGAGAGAGAGAGAGAGAGAGAGAGAGAGAGAGAGAGAGAGAGAGAGAGAGAGAGATTGATTGATAGTTTATTGTTGCAAGTAAAACAACAAAGGAGAAGGGAGGAGCATGCCATCCCAACCCCCAGGCAGAGAACAAAGGAGAGAAAAGTCAAAAGAGAAAGAAGAAAAAAGAACAGAGAGAGAGAGAGAGAGAGAGAGAGAGAGAGAGAGAGAGAGAGAGAGAGAGAGAGAGAGAGAGAGAGAGAGAGAGAGAGAATAGAGAACAAAGGAGAGAAAATGTGAGGGAAGAGAGAAGATAAAGAAAATGAAAAAGAGAAAGAAGGAAAAAAAAAGAGGAGAGAGAGAGAGAGAGAGAGAGAGAGAGAGAGAGAGAGAGAGAGAGAGTGAAAGTAACCACAAGTACGTAGACAATCACACGGTAGTCCTCCCACAGCTACAACACAAGGAGAAAGCACTTGAGCACCTACCGCTGGCTACTGACGTGTACTTCGTGAATGGTGGGACTGAAGTGACGGGCGGTACGCGACTGGCGACTGTCCCTCCTCGCCGACCGTCCGGGGGCTTTAGACAGTGACGTAGAGGGGAAAGCCGGAGAAGTCGGCGGGCGGGGAGGGAAAGGCGTATACCACACAGGCATTTTTAGGGGGTGAAGACAGACAGAGGGACGGGAGATGGATTAAGGAAAGATGAATGATAAGGAGAAAGGATTGGCGAATACTTGTTAAGCCATATTGATGGTAGATAGCATGGAGTCTTAGATTAGAAAAGACAATCTGTGAAACCGAAGAAACGAGGACGAAGCAGAAATATGAAACGCTGAAAGAAGTTGGCAAGTTTTCATACTCGATTTTCAAGGCTTTTTGTGTTTTTTGTCAATGCAATTTTTTCAGGTAATTTTATTCGCTGTTCTTGCAAGAAACATGATAGTTTCTTTCTTTATAATTGAAAAAAAGGAGAAAAAAAGCGTGCCCGCGCGTGTGTTTCTCGTTGATTTTATTAGAAATAATTACAGTCTGCCCTTTCCTTTTTTCCCTCTTTCTCTCGAAGCATTTGTCACGGAATATCATTTTGATGTTCCGATGTGAAATTCTTGAGTTTCTTCTTTTAGCGCGTCAGAATCGGCTGTCCCACGCAAGCCGCGGCGTAGCACAGGGTACGGCCACTTACTTGCTGGCCGCACCTCTTTAACCTTTGGCGATGACCATTTCCTGAGCTTCCTAAGAGTAATTCTGCCAGGTGGAGGTGGATATAGAGTTCACGAGGTTACTGTTGTGTTACTGCGGCACCACAGAACATTTTGAAGCATCACCAGTCATATGAGCAAGAAAGAGTGCTCTGGCGAATCACGGGTGGAAGGTGAAAAACAGTCTCAAGAATGGGGCGGGGGTCAAGAAAGACAGATATCACCAGACGACGCCTCAGGACAATACGGTGCCTCGACCCAAGGAACACCTGCGTCTGAACTCCCCGGGGATGAAGAGGAAGGCCCTGGCCGGAACACGTGGGAGGCGGACCACGGTGGGCTCATTGGATTTACCTTCTCTGCTTGGCTTCTCTAGGGACACAAGGAGGGTTTTTCATCGTGTATACTTACTTGTTCTTGTCACTTCCTTTTTCGTTGATATATTTTTAACCTGAATGCGTACCGAGTCATTAATTGTGAAGTAAATGCATATACTCATTCTAGATCTGCCCTATAGTTGTTGTAGTAAGTAATATCCAGTATAATAACCGCCCGTGCATATTGACAAGCTTGACTCTTCAGGGTTGATGTATTCTGGTCGTCCTTAAACAATTCTGTTATCTGTCTCAGGATGTGTTTATTGCGGGTGGGTTTTCCCCAAAGACTGCCCAGCCATCTCCTTGGCGTCATTCTCCCTCGAGGCAGAGGGAATATTTGCATCGCCGCACCTGCGACTCATGTGCGTCAATATTTCTTCTAAAAGTGTTTTCTTGCCGTGTGTGCGAAGAGCAAGTTGAACGGACAAAAAAGGTGGGACCAACTGGGTCGTGACTTGCCACTAAGAACACCTCTGACTGCGCAAGAATAACGAAGGGGAAAGAAGGATACGTTTTGCACTCGTAATTCAAAGAAGCGAAGGTGGAAAATAGAACAGTCAGGGGGTAAAAAGGAAGGTTGCGTGAAGGTGACTGAGAGGCGGGTTCAAGGATGTCTGACTCAATCTGGAAATGCGCAAGGCTGTGCGGAAGTCACACGTGTGTAGAGGTGCTGCTTGGATGTTGCGGAGAAAAACAAGAGGAAAGAAAATTGATCTGAACACCTTAACTGCACGGGACATGAGTAGGCGCTTTTCCTGACAACTCCAGACGCGCCAGTGTGTGTTTTAGGGGGGGGGGGGGGAGAGAGAGAGAGAGAGAGAGAGAGAGAGAGAGAGAGAGAGAGAGAGAGAGAGAGAGAGAGAGAGAGAGCGGCACCTATGTTAATAGTGGTCTTGGTTGGGGTCATGTGTGTGTAATTCACCGCAGCCTGATCACGAGCTAGACTCGTCATCACCAGCAAGAATCCTCCCGACACGAGCAAAGCTCATTATAGTCGATCTCTGGGTAGTATTTATACTGAGCCTCACACACCTCATCCATGGCCTTGCCTCATCCCCCTTGCTCAGGGGGGGACAGTAATCGTTCCTTGTCAGCGGAAAAATCCCGGTCTGAGCGGGGCTCGAACCTACGCCTGCCAGGCCGCGAAGCCTGACAGCGTATAGCTTTAACCACTGAGCTATCGGATCGGTGTGTGTGTGTGTGTGTGTGTGTGTGTGTGTGTGTGTGTGTGTGTGTGTGTGTGTGTGTGTATAGGTTTCAAAATTAAATGAGTGAAGGAAAAGTGCATGATCTTTATTATCAAATCAGCAATATGTTACAGTGATCACCACGATCTGGCGGCAATCGGGGGGATATATTCATTATATTAATATATTAACACTTTCATATATTAATTTGTACGAGAAGAAATGCATGAGGGATGAGGCGCGTGAAGAAATGTGCAACCAAGGCTACCTGCAGGGCCGGGGGTTGGGCACCACCAGGCGTTCGTAAGACGAGAGACGCGAGCTGGCAAGTGTATGGGTGCGGCGTCCCGGCCCACAGGATTGGTGAGGAGGATGTCTGTGCCTCCGTGACCCGCCACTCTGGTATAAAGCGTTGTCTGAGTGTAATACAACTTTCCTTATGGCGAACATTCTCTACGTAATCCAACTGACTGATAATACTTAGGTAACAACTAACACACGATGGATGGAAGCCGGTGCGCTACACGTCCAAATCGGCGTTCTCATTCGCCATCAACATGCAGCGGCGCTCGACCACGTGGCTCACACTGGTAACTCTTTTCTGTACCAGAAACCCAAAATTCATCGGGTATGCTCTTTAGGATTATTAGCACTAAGACTACGGGGGGGGGAAGAAAAGCGAATCCCATCGTAGGCCTCAAAGATGCAAGAGAGGGGCGAGTCGTGGCGGATCGGGGCCTGGACAACACTTTCACCCAGAAAAGTTAATACTTGGATATTATGATAGAAGCAGAAGAATGGTGATGCGGACACCAAAGGTCACAACCCTTATAGGTCAGGAGGTTCTCAATATGTAGTTATAATTTATTAATCATGGATTATTTTTGTTTCCCCTTCGTTATCACAACCAAATCGTGAAAACTCCGATATTTTACCTTAAAGTGCGTGCGGCGGCCGATGCTATGGAAGACAAAATTGTTCTCGTATGGACCAAGATCTATCTTGGTCTGGACCAGGACATGGAAAATCGAATCCAGGTAAAAAAGTCACAAGTAAAATAGACACGGAAAAAGTGTCACAGAAAAAAAAAAATGAAACAGGGCAATGTTAGGACTGTTTCTGCGTCTTTCTTTAGGAAAAATACGAAAATAAAAGGAAAATAAAATAAAAGGAAATACAAAATACTCGACGTAGAGAGCAAAGGTTGTTTATATCATCTTACGCAGTCCACTTGGTGTAAGATCCAGGAACTGGGTTTGGGAACACAGTATAATACCAATGCTGAGTTTCGTTTGTTTTGTGGCATGATTGATGCTCTAGCTTTTTTGCCCCAAGAGGACGTTGATGAACGTATGAGGTATACCTCAAAATTGTCATTCCTCAAGATCCATCTGAAGCCGAGGAGTTGCTCATGTACGTACTTTGATTGTACTTACGTTAGTGGCTCCTTTCGACTGACACAGCAGCCAGTTGTCATGTCCAGTGACGCCCTGACACCTCTGAGAATGCGCCACATTCCACCTATGTTTGCCCCTCACCTTTGGGATGTGGATGATGCCACCGTGAACAACAATGCCCGTACCAACAACATATGCGAAGGGCGGAATAATAAATTCTTCAACCTCGTTGGTCACTACCATCCTTCAGTCTGGCGTGTCACTGAATAGTTTCAACTGTAAATATGTATTAAGTTATGTATTGCCAGTTAGTAACTGATTTAAAATATTTTATAATTTATTACTTTAATGTTTATGGTACTTAGATTAATTGTGACTGACTTGCATATGTTTGTTTGATTATCTGACTTTCCTAGACAAAATTGTGACTTTTCCTGTGACTTTTTTTCCCAGCCAAAATTGCGACTCTTTTTCTGTGACTTTTATTCTTGTGACTTTATTACCGGCCACCGGAAAATCAGCCCCGTATTGGTCTGGACAGGCGCGTCGCTATTTTGGGCACAGCGGCCAACCGACTCCCCAAGGGAGAGCCCACCTGGTCCTTCAGTAGCCAGACATGGGAAGGAGGCGTGGCGGTGGGCGGGGGGCCGGGATTGAAGTGTTCATATTGTTACAGGGGGGGGACGCTTCCCTCCACTGTTCTCTGCCACAAATAAGTAACAGGATCCTGCACTCCTATCAGGAATGCTTCTACAGTGGTGTGTGTGTGTGTGTGTGTGTGTGTGTGTGTGTGTGTGTGTGTGTGTGTGTGTGTGTGTGTGTGTGTGTGTGTGTTTGAGTGTGTGTGTGTGTGTGTGTGTGTGTGTGTGTGTGTGTGTGTGTGTGTGTCTTGTGTGTGTCTTGTGTGTGATTGTGTGTGTGTGTGTGTGTGTGTGTGTGTGTGTGTGTGTGTGTGTAACAGGTAATTCTGGATCTGGCCCCCCCGTGGGAAGATCTCACAAAGGCATCACACATTCGTCAGTTAAAACCACACAACGAAAGTAAGATATAAAGCCGCTATATGTATAAAAACGGGACTCTTCTCTGGGAACACGTAGAAGCGTTGTTTCTGCTTTCATGACATGGTAACAAATAACTTTCTTACATATAATGTTATCGTTTCTGTAGTAGCACATATGGATATTTACAACATATATCTTTCTTATAAACTTATTATCTAGAAGACAATCTTTTAAGTACTTAATTAATCGAAGAATAAGTTTGGAGACAGTTAAGAAGGAGGTAAGGCACCAAGATGGACACTGGCCTGCTGCGACTCTGTGCTGGCTGATGAGCGAGGCGCTGGCCGGCCACTGAGGCAAGGGACGGAGTGAGGCACAAGAGGCACTAGTTTCGCTTGGAGGAATTGATGAGGTACTTGCAGCAGTGTGTCAAAAGGTGTTTCTCCGTGGGTCCGGTGGTGTCCACGCCGCCCACCTCGCGCGTGTAAATGTCCATGCCATACTGCCCCTCCTCGGGGAAGCTGAGAGTGAACGTCACTATGTCGTCATGCACACGGTGACTCACATACTTGCTGAGTCGTTTTTCTTCAGACCCGTTCTTGTGCAGCGTTGCCATGAAGTCAGTGAGTGGCCGTGTCATATGGAATTGCAGCTCCAAGTCTCTGCCGGCAAACACCAGAGCATCATGGTGAGTGACAGGCTCTAGACCAAATAGTCTGGTAGCCTTAGCAGGACCCCACTCTCCAGAGGCACAGTCCGGCAGCGGCACCATCACCGTCTGCAAGTCCTCACAGACTATCTTGAATTTGCATACGCTCTTGAACTTCATAGGCTCTCCGGTGAGGTATTCCCGTGGAGTGACTGCATTGGCGAAGATGTCGAGGAGGAGAGCCCCTGAACACGGCGCATGCACCCGGAAGGCTACCAGCTGGCCCACCACAGACTGAAGCAGAAGGAACACTCGGTCACATACATGCCGCTTACAGTACAAAAATTGAAGCGTCAACCCCTACTGCTGTATGACCCCTTTTATGTTAACTCGATTTTTTATTGATAAAAGCATATTAGAATAAAGTGTCAACCTTAGGCACGCACGTGTTTGACGACTTACCTGCATAACGAATCGTTTCAGAGAAACTGAGTCGTACTGATCCTTATCAGAGTCGTAGAGTTTGAGGTTGTAATGGAATATAAGTGAGGACTGCATGTGGGTGGGCATACCGATTCTGATGGTGGCGGCTCCTAAGGAAGAGAGGGTTGTTTAGGCTCAATGCTGAAAGTCTGAAAGTTTTTGTGACCAAAGACTGTTTACCATTCTGAATTTTGTCACGTTTAATCTTAACCTCCTTCTCTCCCTCCCTACCTCCCTTTGACCATATGCCCTTGCTTCAGAAGAAAAAAAATCATGCTACTGTGGAATTATGGTGTTATTTATGCATCTCTGTAAATGATTAAAAAGAGAAGCAGCTAATTTTGTTGAAAAAATAATATTTATTTTACTCGTCTATATCTGATTTAGCATGATCGTCTATATCTGATTTAGCATGATCGTGTGTGTGTGTGTGTGTGTGTGTGTGTGTGTGTGTGTGTGTGTGTGTGTGTGTGTGTGCGCGCGCACGCACGCACGCGTATCGTCATCGATGATCCTGTTTTTCGGAGACAGGGATGGGAGTAAAAAAATAAAAAAAAACGATTTTTTTCCTGAGTGTTTTGGGCAAAAGTTGTAGATCAGAGGGGAAGAGAGAAGTTCATTTCTTAACCTTAGTCTTTTGTAACTCAGAAATAACATCCCTTCTACTTACTTCTGGCGATCCGGAAAATACAGACACTCATAATCCCACTGTTATAGGGAAAGCATATGCCCCTGTGCTTGCAAGAAAACCATTCATAACCCCTAATATCATACCCGTTGAAGTCATGAGGGATCTCTGGAGACTAAGGCTGGAGCACACAGCGAAGGTGTGTTCTTAGTAGCCTTGTAGCCCCTGCTTTGAACTTCAATCCTTAACTCGGCTAATAGACCGCATTGGCTTAGTAGTATGTATGAGTACGCGGCCATCAGAAGTTCGTGTTGGGAAGCAAAATAAGACAGTACTTTGCGATATTAAAAAAAAATCTTTATTTACGTTTCGAAGTTTATTGCAAGTAAACCCCAAGCAGTGGCGCCTCGGTGCTCACCCTAGCTACAGTGAAGGTCATAGTGAGGAAATATTACAATTAATTCGGTTCAGAACTTTATTCACATTGCTTAGGAATATCATGAATATATTAAGAAGGATGAAAATACTAGTTTCTTATGTAAATATGTAGATTTTAGTTTCTTGCAGTAAAAATGAGTTAGTTTCAAACGATCCAGATTGTTTTTAACCAGTAGGGCAGTACTTCGTGTTAGAATCCCTGGATCGAGACTACCTAGTGTGCTATCGAGTGGATGATAAGGAAAAAGCGTCCCCGCTTTATTATATGATAGTTCTCGAGAGCCATCTAGCGGCGAAGAAGCAACCTGGTTGGCAGTAGTGTCTTTTTGCATGGTTCTTGCCTCTCTATTTCTTACTTCCTAATCCTTTCCCAACAACTATAATATAATATATCAATCAACATTCCTCTTTTTCATATATAGCAATCCATTACAGTTTCAAACTTGGGTTTAACCCTACTGTTTTAATATTTGCATCCTAGTGGTAGAAGATTATTAATCAAACCTAAAGAGCATCTGAGCTTACCTGTAGAGTCTGTGTACATGACAGCCTTGGTGTGTTCGTCAGGGAAGTAGAGGCCGTAGCGGAAGAAGAGGGACCTCACGAAGGGCAGCTCCTCGAACTCGTGCAGACTGATGGGCTCCTTGAGCAGCTGCCACTCAGACTGCAGCGGGAAGAACTCGTAGATGAACTCCTTGGGGTCGGTCAGGAAGTAGTGGTCGTCGTACTCATACCTGTGGGAACGAGACGCGCGGGAAGATGGGATGAATATTATTGTATGTTGTATGTACTCGTCCTTGCGCCCACGCACGTTTCACTCTTGTTCCACGTTCTCGTGCAGCACGGCGGCCGATCCGTCATGTCACTAGTTTAGTCGAATCAGTAACTCATGAATGTGGATCATGAATAGTGTGTGTGTGTGTGTGTGTGTGTGTGTGTGTGTGTGTGTGTGTGTGTGTGTGTGAGGTAGTATGGGGAGATGTACGTTATTATAAGTCCACGGTCACATGTGGGACCAAAATCCTCACACTTTTGCACCTGATGTCGACAGGAATGGTAATCCTCTTACACTTTGTCTTTACCTTAAAGCGACGAAAAAATGCCCCTGCCTCTTTTCTGGAACCGTCGAAGGCATGAACAGCATCCAGTGTGGGCCCTATTGCATTTCTAGTTTTTTTTGTTTTTTGTGGGGGGGGTATTTCGTTGGGGATATACCCCACGGGAGAAAGGCGGTGCATGCCGCGCAACCACCCAGACGGCGGGTAGAGATGCTCAGTTCTTTCAAGTGGAGGAGGCCCAACAGGGGGGGTCGGAAAGAGCCCACCTTTCCACTCCCAATGGCACTGGGTAGGACTCGAACCTATACGCTCCAGCACCCCACCGGAGCGCAAGGCGGAGATTCCACCACTGGACACCTTCTAGAAAGGTGACTAAACGTTTCTTTTTTCTTTTTAGTGAGAGAGGAGATAAGCCAAACTCTTAAAAGAAAATATATACAGAGATGCCTGCAATGCACTGTTCCTATAAAGAAGAGCAAGTGCCCCAAAATAAAAGTTAGCCTCACCTAACAAAAGGAGCCGTGTATGTCGTCTCACTTTATACGTGTAATTTTTATTTTCGGCGTGTTTTCACTTTTCTTGTCTCTCGCATGCCCACGTCAGAGGTGAAGAAACTTTACTTGAAAATTGTCTTTGATGGAGCAACAGCAGTGAATGTGACATAGATAATTCCCTTTGTCTATTGAGGAAATAGATAAGGAAAATTCAGTACACCAGGTTCTTATTTCATAGGTCTCCGGTGAGAATATGCGTTTAACTTATTTCTACCAAGCTTTCCTGTTATGGGTTGAAACGATTTCCTGTTGGATCTGTAAGTTTGCTCTGCGATGAATCGCATTATTACTGATTCACATAAATTATTTGCTCCTGACGTCACGACTAGCATCAAACGCTAGAAAACCAGCGTTTGGGGATCATTTATGCTGTTCTGGAATTGTAGTTCATACCTTCATCATGTTACTGTGACTTTTTAAATCCTTTTATATCACCTACAAGGATTTTGGGATGTTTTAAAAAAGCCTGCGTGTGTGTGTATGAGAGGGGTGGGTGGGGGGGGGGGAATGACAGAAAGAGGAAATCAGGATCTTTGAATACCGTATACGTTTCTGAACAATGAGAATGGTCAGTGTCTGGATGGCATTTTGTGGATGTAGGTAGTGCGTAGAAGGCTGGAGGTTCAGTCACTTCACTTCAGTCTCTCTCTCTCTCACTACCAAACTTAGAATGGGAAAGGGGCCGGCATGAAGACTTGTCCAGAGGAACCCCTTGGTTTGGCATCATAAGAGTGGGCGAGGCGACCCACCCCCCAGTGTATGTCCATATTAAAGGATTTATTATTTCTCTTGATGATATGTTTCCCTTTCCGTCTTACGTAACTTGTGGCGAGACTCGTCAACTTGATCAAGATATATTAAGCTTTGTAAGCACCCCCTTAGCCTCTTTCATTTAGGATTATTTTTTACAGAAACAACCCCCTATGTGCCGCGTTGTGCAGTGCAATGTAACGCAGTTTAGAGCAGTGGTGTGGCGTCAAGTCTCATCCCTTTGTTTTAGTTCATACCATCCTGATTTTGTCCATTTCATTCACTGCACTGTCATTTAATAGCAAATATTAAGCTTACTTTTGATCTTATGTTAGTTTTCATGATAAAATGGTTAAATTCAAGGCTGCCATGGACCCCGGAGCTCAGCTACTATTGAATAGAGAGTATCCCATAAATCTGACCTTGAATCAGAAGATAACTCTGAGGAGACAAAAGGACAATCATATGATCAGATGTGAGCTTAGTATAAGCTATCAAAAGACAGAGCAGTGAATAAAATGGACAAAATAGCAAAGCCTGCGCATGCGCAGAGACATGTGAGACTCAATGTTTATAAACAAGAGAAAACGATGGTGTGGCAGAAGTGCAAAGATATCAGTATGACTCGTGTATATCTAGAATACCATTTCATGCAGCTATGACTGTGCCTACATCCTGTACAGGGTCATTTACAAGCTTCTATGTCACAGTCAGCAGAGGAGCTATAAAGAAATCACAGGGGCTGCCATCACTGTGGATCTCCGCTGATCCTGTTTAACTGGGCTATGCTGCTAGTTGAAAGTGCTCTGTGGGCAACCACTACAATAAATTGTATTGTATCTTATTTGATATGCCATAAGTGTTGTTTTTAGTAGTGTGCAGTAATGCATTATTCACATGAAAAAAGAATGGTAACTATCACTTTTGGGGTTGTGGGACACATCCTTAAGTAATCAATGGAAGTATATATTCATAATATGGAAATTCTCGTTATAGTATTCCAGAACCTAGCCTTCCCATAAAACGAGAACCAAATGTACACAATCATTTCAGCAGTAATCACAAACAAACTTACTATTCGTGCGCAGGTCTCGTGAGGCAAAGTAAAGATTTCCACCCGACAAGAACATGTAAAGGCCATCAAGGAAGGTGAATTATGACTGAACAGTTTCAGTTCATCACTACCAGAAAGATTAAGGATAAAACCAAGAGCGAAAAACATGAAAAAAAGAGGACAAGGATAACAAGGAAGAGGAAAACTAGAAAGAAGATGCAAGGGGAGGAGGAGGAGGAGGAGGAGGAGGAGGAGGAAAAGGAAAAAGCAAAAAAATGAGAGTAGGATGAAAAACGAAAGCAAGATCTAGTAGAAGAAAAAGAACTGGTGATTACAGACCTTAGGTTATTGCTCCTGCTTGCCGCACGGCCTGAGTCCCTGTTATGTAAGAAAGCAAAGTTAGTGGCGGTGGCTGCAGCAGAGGTGGTGGCAGTGGGGATAACAGAAATGGTGGTGTTGATGATGGTGATGGTGGCAAGAGTAGCCGCAGCATCACACACCCCAACACCACCAAGAACTACAGGAGCAGAGCAATTATTGATGCACATGAACGTATTTGTCAGACGATGTTTTCTCAGAAGACATGCCGAGGGTAGCAGCACAATACTATTATTTTTTGGCTAAAGTTATCTCAGTCCCTTTGACATATCAGCTGTGACACTAAGTATTGAATAACAAATACGCTTCACATGCAAGCAATTCAAAGTGGGTCTAGTGTTACTGAGGAGAAGAGGCTGTTCAATTGCTTTCCTCAGATTTGCTATACAGAGGGGATGCCAACGTATGTGTTCCAAAGCTTAACAAGAGCTCTGCAGCTAAGTGGTTATTCCTGAAGCATGGTAAGCTTAGTGATCCATGCAGTTTTCATCTGGCTGGTACCTTACTATCTGAGGAAAATATCGAGAAGAGCAGTGCGAGGCAGCAGTGAGTCATGGTGCAAAATAAGGCATAAAGAAAATATCAATAACTTATTGCAGTCTATGGCTGTGTGGACCTACCCTCCTGCACCAGCCGTCACGCACTGTACAAGGAGTAATGGGGACAGGGGTGCCCAAGAGGGGCTGTAATTACTGAAGGGACACGGGGTGGCCATTGGGGGAGGATGGTCTGGAAGCTTAACAGATAAAGGGAAGAATGCAAAATGGAAGAAAACATAATGAACTTGAGGAAGAAGTGAAGATAGTTCTTGGGAAACTGTGACAAGGCAGGATGGGGGGAATGTACAGGTGCTATGAAGAGAAAAAAACAGCAGCAAGAAGTGAATGAGATTATTTGTTGATCTTTGGGCGTGTGAGTAACCCCGTGACAATAGCTTCATATAACTCACCTCAGACTGTCACTCTTGCTCTTTCCTCCTGGCTTAGGCACCTCCTTGGCATTTACCAGGTGTCGCGCTCCCCAATTGCACTGTACAAAGCGCCACGCACCAGCCACATACACAGCGTTCCAAGAGTTTCGGAATCTGTTGTCCTCAAATCTGACGCCAGGCTGGTACCCAGCAGACTTGCTGTAGCCCTTGATGACAACACAGTGGAGCCCCGCATAGCTGAGAGTGGTAAAATGTCAGTACTATGTGCTGTAATGATGATAAATTTCAGTGCAGTGATACAACCTCTCACATTTTCTTTTTAGCTAAAACAGGCAGATGAAGGAGCACATAAAAATATGAATAGTTTCTTGATTCATTTGTACTCTGGGAAGATACCTCATCCATGATCCTTATTTAGTGACACTCATGAAGCACTGCAGAGACTCACCTGCACAGCCTCTTGAACAGCACGTGGTAGGACTCTGTGCCATATTTGATGCCTCGCAGGAGACCCATCGGGGTGTCACCATGCGCAGAGTCATCGAAGGTGATGGAGTTGAGGTTCTTGACTGTGATCCAACGGAATATTGTCCTCACCTTCTCCACATCAGAGGCGCAGTGACCCACCAGCATCCTCACCAAGTCTGTGAAGGTCTTTTGATCCTCTTGGGCCACCTGCAACATACCCAAAGTTTACTCATGATTCCATCTTTTTAGAGCCAAGAACAAGCATAATACAGCTAAAACAAAGCAATTGCTGTTTCAACTATAAAGACATAAAGTATGATCTGATTACTTCTTAAAAACTAAGGGAGGCTAGTTCACTTTAACATAACTGCTGATGATAGCTAGTTATTCATCATCTGCCCTACCCATTGTTAAACAACCATTTAAAATAGGATAAGAGGTAGTCAGGGGTACAAACACAAATAAAAAAAAAACATGCAAAATCCCTGCTTCCATAAAGTGGACAGAAGATCCAAATGGAATGTCCAAAACCAGTTGGAGGTCTTTTGATATTCCCCTCTTGAAAGTGTTCAAGTCGTAGGAAGGAGGAAATACAGATGAAGGAAGGCTCTTCTTTAGTTTACCACTGACATGTGTGAAAGTATGAAGATGCTATTAAAAAGTAGTTAACTCTTGCATAAGAGATTAAGATAGCATAGGAGTGGGCTAGAGTAGAAAGTTGTATGAAGCAAGGTCACTGGAGAGGTGGAAGCATGCAGTTAACAAGTTCAGAAGAGCAGTTGCTGTGGAAATATCAGTAAAAGTAGAAAAGATTCGCCATAACAGCGAAATCTAAGAGTCAGTAAGAGGAGGGGAGCTAAGGAAACGAATGGGCCTTGACTAGTCTGTCCAAAAGCGGCTGTGTGTGTGTGTGTGTGTGTGTGTGTGTGTGTGTGTGTGTGTGTGTGTGTGTGTGTGTGTGTGGACTCCCCTGACACACGAGATGCATATGTCATTATGGGGGGCAGTCAAGGTTCTTGTATATAGCTGGCATCTGGGAGAAGGAAGTAAATGCTGGATATGATACAAAACACCTAACCTCGAGGAAGCTGATTCAGCCAAAGGATTGAAGGTTCCATTGAGATTCAGAGTTTAGGATGGACTGAGAATGCATAATGTAGAAGAGGACAGATTTGTGTTATTGAGGAAGAGGGAATAGATGTCTGTAAGGTTGTCTCAAATTGCCAGTTGGAAAACTCTAGTTTTTAAGGCACTGAAGGGCACCTAAGTTCCTTCTATTCCATCAGAAATATTAGCAAGATCAGAGGTTAATTGTTCTGTAGCATCCAGCCTTGAGCTGTGCAATTCCTGCTGAGAGGGTCTTATTTCTATATATGTAATGCTGATAAGTCATCGGCATAAGAGTGGAGAGAACAGTTTGTTCTGGAAAGATCATTAATGAACAATAGAGTGAGATATTTGAAGTTTTCGGCAGCATTCATATTCATACCCAACTTAAATTGTTCTATTCATCTGATACCTTATTTTTAAAGTAGTTTTTGCCACTTTCTCAAACTTTAATTCATTCAACTTATGCTTAGTACGAGATGGGTTGTGTGAAGACAGCTACTCGTTAGGGTTAGGTTCTGTCTTACATCGGGGCCTCTCGCACCTGTATGGCCAGCTGGTCCACCTCAGCGAACTCGTCCGGGTCCATGTAGATATCTGTCTTCGTCTGTGGCGGCGGCAGCGGTGGCGGGGGCTGGGCGGGGTAGTGGTCCAGCACCTCCTCCTCCTCCATGTACTCGGACCGTTTCTCCTGGATGAGGCGCATCATCTCTTTGCTGTGCTTGTCCACAAGCGCCGCCGTTGCTGCCCTGGAAAAAACCCAATGCAGTGATAAGCTTTGTAAGGAATATGCAAATAGCTACCTTTCCCTTTAACACATACAAGTTGAGATTATCATTACATAAAAAATCCATCACTTTTCTGTTGAAAAATACTTATCGAAGTAATGAAAGTGTTGTTAAAATGATGGCAATCATAGATGTCTGGATGACTTATTAAATTTTCCCATCATTCTCTTATGCGTTTACACACACACACACACACACACACACACACACACACACACACACACACACACTAGGTAAAATTCGAATTAACTTCGCTGGGCAAGTCATCCTGGGAATATGTCTTAGGTCTCATATATTTTCTCACGTTTCACACTCGCTAATTTATTATACTTTTTTTCTCTCTTTCTTCTCTACTTGGAAAGCAAAAACGAACCCATTAACCATTCCTTAACCATAAAATGCTGAATGACAGTTTGGTTATCCAGCTGATGCCCAGCCTTGAGTGACTGCTTTCCCGACTGACTGACTGATGGAGTGACACGTTCTCCCTGTCCTGCCAGCCTTGGCACACCCACACCACACGGGCCACTTAACACCCAATGTGGCACCGCCCCCGCCCGGCCCTCGACTCGCCAGATGAGTCAGTGCATCAATCGCCAGACCACGGTCTCATCCGTCACCCCAGACGACCTTCACTTAACCACGCGGCATTTTTTTTTTTTTTTTTTACACAAACACATTCGCTTCATTTTTGGAGGACCACTTGTTGTCACCTTGTTAACAGAGCTGACTTTGTGGAGCCAGACAGAGTACTGCTTTATTTTTCAGACATTGAATGGTGACTGATTGCTGAACCATTAGTGTATCCATCCCCTATTCTTTGACAACACTCAGGTATCACCTTCTTCAACACTAAACATCCTCGGTCTATCCTTAACTCAAAATCTCAACTGGAAACTTCATATCTCTTCTCTTACTAAATCAGCTTCCTCGAGGCTGGGCGTTCTGTATCTCTCCCGCACAGTTGCTATCCATTTACAGGGGCCTTGTCCGCCCTCGTATGGAGTATGCATCTCGTGTGTGGGGGGGCTCCACTCACACAGCTCTCCTTGACAGAGTGGAGGCTAAGGCTCTTCGTCTCATCAGCTCTCCTCCTCATACTGATAGTCTTCTACCTCTTAAATTCCGCCGCCATGTTGCCTCTCTTTCTATCTTCTATCGATATTTTCATGCTGACTGCTCTTTTGAACTTGCTAACTGCATGCCTCCCCCCCTCCCGCGGCCCCGCTGCAAACGACTTTCTACTCATGCTCATCCCTATACTGTCCAAACCCCTTATGTAAGAGTCAACCAGCATCTTCACTCTTTCATCCCTCACGCTGGTAAACTCTGGAACAATCTTCCTTCATCTGTATTTCCTCCTGCCTACGACGTGAACTCTTTCAAGAGGAGGGTATCAGGACACCTCTCCTCCCGAAATTGACCTCTCTTTTTGGCCACTCCTTTGACCTCTATTCAGGAGCAGTAAGTAGCGGGCTTTTTTTTAATATCTTTCTTTACGCCCTTGAACTGTCTCCTTTGCAGTATATAAAAAAAAAAAAAAAACAGTGCTGGGCACTTCCGCTAATTAGTCCGCAAGTCTGCAATAGCGGAAGTTCCATTTCATTTGCGGATTAGAGTTTTCGGTATTACTTCCGCTAACCTCCGCTAACACGTGGAGCAGCCAACCCGGTTCAGCCCGGACTGCCTCAATCTGATAGATACTTCAAATATTAAAATAAAACTGATTAACTTCAAAACTTTTTTTAGTTGTTGCCTTTTCCACTTTTTACAAAAAGCATATTCACATAAACCTCTCAGGGGATCTTATTATAAACATCATAATAAGTATTTTGAAGGAGATAGGGCATATGAATATGGATTTAGTTGTGAGTCACACTGATGAACTTCCTTTGGTCCTTCTCATTAAAAATAAGTTTAAAATAGATGCTTATCAGATTATTACAAAATAATTAGTATGATTACAAATCATCCATACTTGAAGTAGCTGTAGCGTATGTATGATCAATGCCTAGCTTCACAAATTGAGTGAAAAGAGATTCGAGAACTATTGATAATATTATTTTTGTTTGCGGTTTGCGTTTGCGGTGCCAAGTTTTATGGCGGAAGACTGCAAATATTGCGTAGCTATTTGCGATAGCGGATTTGCGATTGGGATTTAAACTAAATCTCGATATTTGCGGAATTGCGATTGCGAAAGTTATGAAATAAGTTAGCGGATTTGTGATAGCGGAAGTTCAAATTCGTTAGTGATGCCCGGCTCTGGTAAGTACAAATGAATGCAGTACAGTATTAAAAATACAATGGTTTCTTTTTTTTTAAGGAAAGGAAGCAGCTCAAGGGCAAAAAAAAATAATGAAAAGAAGCCCGCTAATTACTGCCATATCGCAACACCGTTGATTTAGTAAAAAAAAAAAATATTAACGTAGAGGAATGTGGTTTCTTGAAGTTGTTTAATTTTTTTTGTAAGATATCTCTGCTGGTTACTTTTCCCATTATAATGGTCATAACATTTACTCAGAGGCCATACCTACTCTTGAGAAATCCAACATTTTGTTAAATGTATAGTTGTTTTGATCCTGAATGATTTTTTTTTTTTTTTGTAGACTGATTTATCTCGAGATGCAAGGGCTTATAAGCACACACACACACACACACACACACACACACACACACACACACACACACACACACACACACACACACACACACTACATTAAAAGACGGATACAAAAGTACGAAGGTGGAGAGGGAAGGAGGTCGGAAATGGGCGAGGAAGCATTAAGTTGTTACCGCTGTGCTTGATGACATGACCCCAGACGCGAAGCCACCAACCCACCTCTCGTGTTCCAGCATCTTGCGGGTCAGGTTCTCCTTCTTCATGTCCCTCTTGATGGTCATGTTCTTCTCGAGCTCTTCACGCTCCCGCTGGTGTCGCACTGTCAGAACTTTGGACTCCTCCCGCGATCTGCGCTTCGTAGCCAGGTCTCTCTCAAATCTGCGGGAGGGTGAGGGTGTGGGTATAGGGAGGGTGCCAGGGAAACGCGTCACGAACTAGACAAGTTCATGCCAACACAAACAAAGGGAGATCAGGGCGGTCTGGGAAGTGTCAAATGAGATACTGAAATGTCAAAATCAAGGTTAAGTTCATGGATGTCTGCCTTAATCTAAAGTTTTCTTGTTAATCTTCAAATTAAGTGTGTGTGTGTGTGTGTGTGTGTGTGTGTGTGTGTGTGTGTGTGTGTGTGTGTGTGTGTGTGTTCATGGATGCATGCATGTGTGCGGACGATTAGGGGGGTTTGGGTTTATTATCTTGACGTCCCGGCAAGAACACAGGATACAGAGGACGTGACATTCAAAACTCAGAACAATAAATTGAAGCAAAACCTTTATCCCGACTTACTGAGATGTGAGCTTCTCCAGTTCCGTTTCCCATTCTTCCTTGAGGTGGTCGTTCATTCTGGCCTCCTCCGCTGCCCGCTGCTTGGCGAACTTCTTGTAAAGGTCATCCTCCTCCAGGCGGTGCAGCATCTCCATCTGCTTCTGTACATTCACATCCTGAAGCACAAGACCTCTGTTAGGAAAGCTCCACCCTTTTTAGTGTGTGTGTGTGTGTGTGTGTGTGTGTGTGTGTGTGTGTGTGTGTGTGTGTGAAATTCACCTCTTGGTCTGCTGCGGGTCTCTCTCGAGACAGCCAGCCGTTAAGTGGACCTTACACGATCAATATTATTGGCACAATATATTGACTCATTTTTATTGTGCAATATTTGTTTCCCCCTACACAGCTCTATATTATTGCGCAATATCGGCAGTCGTGTGAAGGATTTCAGAGAGACAGCATGACGGACATTACTGTTGCTTTAATCGGAATTGCAATAGCCTGCTGCACAAAAGATTGCGCAATATTACCCTCACACTAAATATATTCGTATTGTGCAATAAAATATCAAACTCTTTTTGATGTCTTCAATATATTGTGTCATTCTTCAGTACCGCCCCTTCACTGTCAATAATATTGTACAATACGGAATATTGCGCAATAATATTGATCGTGTAGGGTTAGCTTTACCCTACGGAAGGAGCTCAGAGCTCAGTGACCGATCTTTGGGGAGGATTGAGACCACTCACACACAACACACCGCGACAACGAGGTCACAACTCCTCGCCTTACGTCGCTGTCACCATCTTTCAGAACACACACACACACACACACACACACAGGGACTATACGTGAAAGAAGATAAATCCAACTTATCTTCACCCGGTCGGGGAATCGAACCCCGGTCCTTCTGGTTGTGAGGCAGACGCTCTAACCACTGAGCTACCGGGCCGTGTGTGTGTGTGTGTGTGTGTGTGTGTGTGTGTGTGTGTTTTATATCTAGTCCATCATTTTCACAGGAAACATTCACATCGACTTCAAATAATGACAAATACACAGTTCCACGGCACTAATAACCCCCAAAAGGCTCCCACCTCAACAGCAAAAAATGTTTACACTACAGTAATCACAACAACCGTCAGCATCCCCGCCACCTTCCCTCCACCCTTGTGTCCTCTCCCTCCCTCCCCATCGCCACCGCCAGCAATAAAACTTGCGCCATTTGCCGTCACCATCTTTCAGAACACACACACACACACACACACACACACACACACACACACACACACACACACACACACACACACTCACTCACTCACTCACTCACTCACTCACACACACACACACACACACACACACACACACACACACACACACATCATACCTACCAACAGTAAGAAGCGTATCCTACAACCTTTTATCTCTATGTAGGATGTTCATCGATTCGGGCGCGCCGCATACTCATATTACAGACGACTCCAAAAGAATAACTGAGGTGTGAAGTATTTCAATAAGACTGATCACCATACTCTAATTTTGACAACGATTACTTTTCATCCTCCTCTCGGTTTTGAAGAATAGTGCCCAAGCAAAGTGTCCTTCCTGACAGTGAGGGATCGTGCAGGTGTAAGGGTGTCCCGCGGGCCCATCAGGAGAGGCAGCAGCAGCGGCTCCAAGTAAGGCGGAGGGACAGCCAAGGACACCCCCGCCTCTCCTCACCGGTTGGCCCGCGACAAATTACCGTCATTTCCGCAAATTGTCATCGTTCTTTTATTGTGTGCGTGGAGAGAGAGAGAGAGAGAGAGAGAGAGAGAGAGAGAGAGAACAAAATACCTGTCATATTCTTTATCGGAAAACAAACCTTTATTTTTGCATTTACCAGACACATACTTCTTACCTTTCACTCCCACTTTTTCATTCTCTCTCTCTCTCTCTCTCTCTCTCTCTCTCTCTCTCTCTCTCTCTCTCTCTCTCTCTCTCTTTTACACACACACACACACACACACACACACACACCTGATTACACGTCCGCCCTATGTCCGGAAGCTTGGTATTAGCCTCCGGTATGCAGGCCATTTGATCAATTAAATTATCTAACGAAGCGAACACAGAAGGGGTGCAGGGGCCGGCAACAGGTGTTTCTCTCTGATAAAGCGTGATCTGGGTACAAGGCAAGAGAACAACATAGGCGTGTAGGGAACGTGGGCAGGTATGTGTGGGAACGAATGCTACAGGAGTAATTGGGAGGGAAGTATGTATATGCGATCAGTCTAATGAGAAGGCTTTAGGTGTAAGACGGGAAGGGAACAGGTGCGGATAAGGAAGTTCAATGGAGAGGAACGATAGCACATTGTTAGCAAGGATTTCGTAAAGAGAAAGGGACTACAATTTGATAGGAGAAGGAAGGCGGTGATTAACGAGGGCAGCAATTACAGATATGGATAATAACGAACGCCTCATAAGGAAGAGAAGACACACATGTGATAGGAGAAAGGAAGCAGGCGTGGATGGAGCAGTTAAGTGAAGGGGGAATGAGTACAGGCCTTGCTGGAACTGTTACACCTGTCGCAGGATGGAAAAGAACAGGTGCAGTTGTTGGCAGTGCTATTCCAGATGTGCATGTTACGTGGCGAGACAGATCCGTGCACTGTAAGAGTCAGGTGATGAGAGTAAGGATAGAAAAGAGTGATGAGGAGCATTACGTGATGGCGAGGAACGGTATACAGGTGTGGATAGACCGGTACAGGTGTGGCGGGGGTGGCGTGGGCCGGCGGGGTGGGAAGAACAGTTAGCCGAGTTGGAGACGTTCACCCACCGTTGCCAACTCCTTCACGCTGCTATCCATTTGTGAAGACTCTTTACTGGATGGTGATGATGATGGTGGTGGTAGCTGTGGTGCTCTGAGGCGATGTTGGAAGAGCGAGGTTTTGGAATGAGGGAAATGGAGACAGAAAGAAAGGAAGGAAAGGAGGGGAGAAGGCTGCAGGAGGGGTCGGCAATGTACTAAACCAAGTGTGTCGGGGTGAAGGAACGCAGCTCTACACACACACACACACACACACACACACACACACACACACACACACACACACACACACACACACACACACACACACACACACACACACACACACACACACACACACACACACACACACACACACACACACACACACACACACACACACACACACACACACACACACGATACAAGCCAGCAGCGGCCGTCACAGTTAACCCTCCACACCATCAGTGCAAGACATCTCACCGGAACAACGTATTTTTTTTGAGCCAGAAATAATGCTGACGTAAAATATCTCTCCGCCTTCTCAGTAATGATAAAAACCATACCAGCAAAACTTTCCACATTGCCATACGACTCGTTCAGGGATTTAACTTGACCGGACTGAAATGCTGCATACTTTATTTGCAAGACGTGCCTCGGGTAATGAAGAGTATTCCAGTGTGGTGAAAGGTCGTTAGTGCAGGCCCGGCGAAGCTCGCGTCCCGGCGGCACACCTGGCGGTCCTCCGGGGAAGCTCCTCACATAGCGGTACACCGGCGGCCAGTTCCTCCCCGCCGGTCACTGCTGGACTCTTGTTGTTTCTTACGTCTCACTTCCCCCCAAACTTAACACACACGAAATCTCTCCCTCTCTATCTAATTATCTATCTATATATTTTTGTCTATCAGTCTCGTCCAGGTTTCTGTAGGTTAATGTTGGTGTAGCGTGTGAACCGGCGTCAGAAAGCGTCTCCTGTGACCGCTCTTACCAAAACGTAATTACAACAGCACCAATTATTGACGGCGACGCTGAGGTGGAGACATTACTCGAGCCACGAACCACACACACACACACACACACACACACACACACACACACACACACACACACACACACACACACACACACACACACACACACACACACACACACACACACACACACACTAACAAATCAAGAAAAACAACTCACAACAATGGCGAACAAAAAAGAGCAAGCAAACAACTCAGGAAGCGCGCACACACACACACACACACACACACACACACACACACACACACACACACACACACACACACACACACCTGCTCGTCATGCTTCCTTGTTCCATTAAGCCCCCTCATTCTACCTTTTTGTGGCAGTGTTGATTTTTTCTTTGAGTGAGCTGATCGATATAAAAAGAGAAAAGAAAATTATAAAAACGAAGAGAGAGAGAGAGAGGGAAAAATAACCAAGAGGACGCAGAGGCTGGGCGAGAGGGAAGGGAAGGGAAGGGAGCGGAGGGAGGTTGGCAGAGCTTTAAACAACCTGGAGTGAAAGTAATTCTTGGTACTTTTACGTTACGCACATACGTACACACGCACACATACCTATTTCGTCACACATAAACACACACACACACACACACACACACACACACACACACACACACACACACACACACACACACACACACACACACACACACATACACACACACATTTTATTAACATATGTGCAACAATAATTTGATGCTGCACCTGTTGCGTGTTTACACACACACACACACACACACACACACACACACACACACACACACACACACACACACACACACACACACACACACACACACACACACACACACACACACACACACACACACACACAGTTTATGTACATATGTGCAGGAGTAATTTAATACATCCGCACCTGTTACGTGTACGTGTGTATGTATGTATGTATGTATGTATGTATATATGTGTGTGTGTGGACACACACACACACACACACACACACACACACACACACACACACACACACACACACACACACACACACACACACACATACACACACACTATCCTCACCTCTCTATTAGTCCACAGTGACCCTTTCTCCACATACCCGCCACAGCACACAGGCATGTCACTCTCCACCCGCCCCATAGCAAACCCTCCCAAGGTATACTTCTCCCACAAACATTCCTTCCTGTATACCATGGCCAATCATGCCCGCCAGCCCAGGCGTTCCCTCCCAACCCTTCACTGTAAAAGCTCTCCCGACCATAAAGCTCTTCCGTCTCTCCCACAGTTTGTTGCCTGAGACAATACACCCTCAGCTCTTTACCTATTATGCATGTTGATTTTTTTCCCCCAACTACGCTCAGGCCTTCCACTTCCTTTACTACACTCTTTGACAGACCTTCCTCCCATTCCCAACGCTTCCCACCGTGTTCAAAGCCACCTCCAATTAGTTTCTCAACCACGCTTGTAACTTTTCTTCAACACCACCAATGCAAGAGTCAACCAGTATGTTCACCCTTCTTCCCTTTCACTGGTAAACTCTGGAGCAGCCTTTCTTTAAATATGTTCTCCTTACTATCACCTGGACTTTTTTTTCTAGAGGGAAGTGTTAAGGCATCTCTTGTATAATATTACTTTTATCAATTATTTCTGTGTAGGAGTTATTTTTTCTTCCTATCTCTTGGTTTGTCTCCTTATATGGTCAGAAAAATTTCCCCTAGCCACCATAATCACAATCCCTGTCACGTTTAGTTGTAAGGCAGACCGTAGACAATATTATCATCGACGATCATTTCAACTTCCGCCGCCTTTCCCTTTGCCGCAGGTAGTGATCCCCCTCCGCCAGGTTGTGTGGGTGTGGGGGAGGGTTGGGGTGGGTGGGTGGGTGGCGTCACTTCCCGATACGAGCCGTGTAATGAATCGGTATTTGCATTACGTCACTCGGGTTGCCTTATTGCGTTGCACTCCCCGGCTCATCGTTACTTCCGCTCCTTTGCCGGCCGAGCGAGGATGTCGAGGACGAAATAATACGCACCTGAAATTTATTAAAGGTGTGTGTGTGTGTGTGTGTGTGTGTGTGTGTGTGTGTGTGTGTGTGTGTGTGTGTGTGTGTGTGTGTGGTTTTTGTGTGTTTTCTTAGATAGACGTTTATTTGTAACCGGAGACTGCGCGGGTGTGTACGTATCTATGTGTGTGTGTGTGTGTGTGTGTGTGTGTGTGTGTGTGTGTGTGTGGGCGCAGGTGGATGTGAGTGGGCATATGCACTGGTTCATTTTTGTCCGTCCTGATGTGTAGGTGTGAGTGGGTGTTTTCAGATGTGTGTGTGTGTGTGTGTGTGTGTGTGTGTGTGTGTGTGTGTGTGTGTGTGTGTGTGATAATGCAAGTATACTATAGCGATACCATCCAATGATAAGTGTATATAGTTGTGCGTGGGTGTCGCTATGTGTAGGTTGGGGTGCGTGGGCGAGGGTAGATAAAATGTTCCCGTACCTGCGTGTAAGATTTTTTTTGTGTACGTGTGTGTGTGTGTGTGTGTGTGTGTGTGTGTGTGTGTGTGTGTGTGTGTGTGTGTGTGTGTGTGTGTGTGTAAGTTTTTGCAGGTGTACGTGTGTGTAAGTGTTTTTGGGTGCACATGCGTGACTGTATTGTCGGTGAAATGAACGTGAGTGTGTGGAATTGTGGAATAATGTTTTGTGTGGATTGTCACATAATTCTCCACTACCTCAGAACTCAAAACTCATTGCACAGTTTTTCTTATATGTTTTAATGGATATTTGAGGTCATACACTCTCAACCCCCCCCTCCCTTCATACACACATCGCAATCGGGCGCCCGTTTTCACACTACCATTTAATGTAGCACACACACACACACACACAGAGGAGGTGGAGGTCTTGTGGGCCAAATAAGGTCAGCGTGTGGACTAGGAGCTTGTACTACCCCACCTGTCTTTCATCCCCTCGCCGCGCCTCGCCTCTTGCCCCACGTCGCTTTGCCTCCCTATACATCGTTTCCTTCCCGTTTCTCCGTCACGTCTACGCGTCCTTCCCTCCATTCACTTTGGCAGAGCGCTTTCTCCAGTGACTTCAACGCAGCTCAGATAATAATCCAAGTTTGATGTTGCTTCAGAAAAGTTCCAATGAACCCAAACACTGGACCCAATGTCGACCGACGACAACACAGTGGATGGCAGGACATATTTGGAAGTGTCATTCTATTGGTGTGACGCTTCTGTGACGTGTGGCGCAACTTCTAGTGATTGAGAAAGACGTTAGATTCTTATACGTGGAAAGTTTTAATCACTTTCTGGTTATCCTCCGTTCTTATGCTTGTATACTTACTAACTTACTAAGACATGTAGTGTTCCTAAATTTTCCCCTTAGCATAAAATAAACGAGAGCTGAATGACTGACTGTGACAAGGACATCCCAGAGGTCACCCTTTAGGATGAGAGCGCGTGTGTTGAGCCAATCAGTATTAGCGGCTGAGAGGCAGCACTGTGTGAATTCGATGATCAGAGTAACACAGCAGCAGCCACATTTGTTAATAAAAATTAATCGTTGAGACTACATCTCACCCACCGTGAGTAGTGGGGGGGATTCTGGAGCTGCCCTGTGTAGGCCACCCGGCCTCTTGCAGTTTCCCTATGTTCTTATGTGAGTTTAGGGTTAGTGCGCAGCAGGGGGGGGCCGCGTTGTGGCTCTCATATCCAGAGTAGCCCAGGCCAGGTGGGGCGCCAGGTGTGGCGGGCGTGCCCTGGCCCCGCACCGGCAGCTGGAGGAGCCTCCACCTGAATTTGCCATGTGAGGGGCCTCAGGAAAGGAGGTTAAAAAATGGACCACACCCCCTACTTGCCCCCTCACCTCCATATATACAGAGGTGCAGCGGCTCACCTGGGCGGGGTACTGAACACCCCCTCCGGCTTCCTCTTCCCCTCCCTTTTCCGATGCCTAATGCTCCTCCCTTCCTTCTTCCATTTCGAACTCATTCCCTCACTGTGTTTTAGGCCTCAGGATGTGGGCAGTGAAAGTAGTATTATGGACAAACCTGAAAGTCACACTTTTTATACTTTATTATTCAGATATAAAACTGAACTTCTTTTCGTACAGAATTTATGTATTTTAAGCCTGAGCGGGAACAATGTATATCAACTTGAGCAATAGTTGTGTGTGTGTCCAGCATGTAACCGCGGCGTGGCTACAGTGACGCTTGATTCATGACGGGGAAGGGGTGACGCCCAAGCCCACGTGGCCCCGCCCGAGCCCCGCCCGCACCCCAGCCACCTATTCCCACTAATGACCGTGATAATGTTTTCAGGTATGATGCAATGAGTGATAGGAAAATACACACAAGTAGAAACACACACACACACACACACACACACACACACACACAGAGAGAGAGAGAGAGAGAGAGAGAGAGAGAGAGAGAGAGAGAGAGAGAGAGAGAGAGAGAGAGACTCGCCATATGGTTGGACCTAGTGGCTTATATGAGTTTGGTTATCTCTAATCATTGTTTAATGTTTATGCAGTGACTGATAACAATGATGAGAAAAAAAAAACATTTATCGTCAGGAGTTTGGTCGAAGTGATGCTTGAGGGTGCCAATGTGGCTTGTCAGGAGACCATTCTTGGTGATTGCTACATCATCTCGAATTTGTAGCGAAGAATTTATCTGATAGATGTTGGGTCTGGCTTTTCAGTCTACATGTGAGCTATGGCAACTGTTTCCCGACCTTTATTGGATCTTTATTGGAATAGCGTTTATAGCTTTTGATATTTGTAAAGATTCTTCTGACTTTATATTGTTGCCGACATAATAATCACATATATGCTTCTTCGTGAAAATATCAACATTTTTATTTTGCACTGGATGAGTTCCTCCAAAGTTCTCATTATCATCGCAGTGCGCAAACCAAGACTGCAATGTACATTTCTTGTAGCACACTGCCATTGATTTGGACGAATCAGAAATATGTTGACTTTAGTTCTTGTTTCATGCAGGTGTCAAAACATTTATGAGAGAAGCCATTAGTACAAAAGTATTTGGTATGTCGCCTGTAATATAGGTAATATGACATTTTTCAAGTTCAGATCGTGCCTCATTCAGTGGTGTAGTTATGGTTTAAGAGGTAAATGAAGCATTTTCGAAAATTTGCAAACTAAACAATGAAGCATCACATCTGAAAACTTTGATGAACGAAGGACACTAAGAACCTAACACGCATGCCCAATTATATATAATTTCAAGTGTCTTCCCACCACCAATGTTGGGCTAATGGTTGGGGTTGTGGCTGCTGGCTATAGTTATGATGCTTCCTTTCGATACGAAGATGCTGTTGGAAAGTTTCTTGATCTCTGAGATAATTATTTTTGGATATTGCTAAAATAACACTTTAAGAGATTTAAATTAAACTTTCTGCCGCTCGTTTCCAGAAATGTGCGATGAAATTAAGTTCCTCAGTCTGAATTATTAACTTAATTCCGAGCTCCTTACTGAATATCCCACATATAAGATGCTTCGTATAAAGACAGGCCTCGTTGTATGTGTAAATATCTGTTCTAGAGTGTTTGTAGTGTTTGCTAGTCAGAGAAAGTTCGATGCCAGAATTAGCACGCTTAAAAATGAGTGTTGCACCTCAGCTTCATTTGAAACATTTATAAGCGTGGCCGAGTATTACAAGAAGTTGCAATGAGGTGTGTCTGGCGTGAGTCCCCCCACACCCCCAATAGCCGCCGGGCAACTCGTGGCAAGTGTCAGCACAATTACTACACCGCCGCCTCCATGGCCGCCAGGACTTCAGGCTCCGGACGGCCGGGCGGTGCTCAAGTTCATAGCAGCAGTGGGCAAAAATTTAAGCTGAGTGGCCGTGCTCTCTTCGTATATAGACAAAGGCCTCCACTCTAAAGTTATATGATCTGAATACACACTGAGTGACACTGAATCAAACCATACTGATTCAAGATTTTATACTAATTACATTTTACTGGGCTAAATATGAAGTTGAACACTAAGGTGTAAGCACCAGCGTCGTCATTTGCGAGGCATCTTTCTTTTGCGTTGGGTTGTTATGGTTGCAGATTTTAGTTTTGCTCTTTTGCGCTGTTGTCGGCGGAAGTAATGATGTTCCATTACATGAATCACCCGGCTGGCGAGACTTGGCACATAACAGCTTCCTCATACCGACAGCCAGTGTTGCCAAGTCTTTCAGAACTGAACATTTCATCCTCGGATTCCTGGCTGCCAGTGATGGTGTAGATAATAACAGCGAAGGAGACTTTATTCCCCTCGACCGTCAAAACAAGCAGGCTCCTGGACAAAAAGGATCAAATGGCTGATGATTTCTGGGTCAGAATACCGTTGGGAGCAAGATGTGAAGAACGGATGTTGCTCGGTTTAATTTAACACCCCAGCAGCAATTTCCGTTAGCAGAGGAACAGAGCAGAGCCCTCACTCCTGCGTTCTTGTCGATGATAACTTGAGTTTGAAAATTGTGGCTCTAGCATCGATTCGAGAAATAACATTAGACATTGGAAGGCTGCGTGGGGCATGCGGTCAAGGTGCATGAGACCGACAACCTGTGCGGTCAGTGAATCAGGAGAGCCACTCGGCAGGGTAGTGCGTGTGGCCGTGGCCGCCTCAGCCTCCGCCTCCCCAACCCCCTCATGCCCCCGGCGCTTGGAGGTGGACGGAGTCGCGTCACTACCACCTCTACCTCTTCTCTCGCCTGGTATTCTGCCTTTTAGCTGTTCAGTAAGCTTTTTCTGAACGCCGTATGGCTAAGCACGAAACTTTAAAAGAAATATCGTACATTCAGCAGAGATGCGTGCTCTCCATGCTCGACTGAACTCGCTGCCGATGTCGTAAATATTATCTTAAAAAATGCTGACCGATGGAGCTGCACTGAAATATAAAATGGAGAACTTGCCCATTTTACTCTCTCTCTCTCTCTCTCTCTCTCTCTCTCTCTCTCTCTCTCTCTCTCTCTCTCTCTCTCGATAATATACATTTTTCCAGTAATTCGTGTAAACTCGTGGTATTTATGAACTCCGAGAGAAAAGCGGAATATTCATCAAGGAAAACAAGATGTCTCCTTATCGTCTCCCGCTAATTCCTGAGGTTAAATAAAAACTTGATAAAAGTATGAATACATCCAAGCTGTGACGATGATTAGCCAAGGTGATGATGATGATGATGATGTTAAACTGTTTACAACCATGATTATATTAATTAATTTTTTTTTTTTTTACCATGTAGGCACTATGCTCAATCTTGTCCTGATTTTTTTTTCAAGTAGCATGAGTTTCCCTTGCCGAGATTCTGGTCCAGTGGAATGTCAAATATGAAGGAGTTAGTTAAAGTGACGTTTACCTGTGAGTGTATTGAGATTAAATCGGAGGTGTTGAGTGGTTTGTAGGAGTTACAACGATTGTGAGGAATGAATGAAAGAGTTATTGAATTCATATGGTGTGTGTGTGTGTGTGTGTGTGTGTGTGTGTGTGTGTGTGTGTGTGTGTGTGTGTGTGTGTGTGTGTGTGTGTGTGTGTGTGTGTGTGTGTGTGCGCGCTTTCTAATTCGTATAGTGTTACATCAAGGTATATCATTAGACAGCGAGCGTGTGTGTTGGTGTTGGTGGTCGAGGATGAGAATAGATACACGATGTGGTGGTGGTGGTGGTGGTTGGGAGTACGGTTGTAGATGTACCCAAGTATGTACTCACGAGGTATTGGTCAATGGGTTTGTCGTAGACGCGCTGAATCTTGGTGGCGTTGAGGGCGTGAGCGATGTGAAGAGCCGAGCTGTCGAAGCGTCCATACTTGTACTCGCCGAAGGAGGAGTTGTGGCCGTTCTCCGAGCCCGTGCCGCTTCCGTTCCCCTGCAGAGATGAACGTTAGGCAGGACAAAGTCAGTGAAGGAAACATGTATCGGAGGAGGAGGGTGAGCGTGAGGGAACTTAAATCAGGGTTAAGAGAGTGAACATGAGTCAGGGCAGTCTCTGAGGGAAATGTAAGTCAGGGCAGTCAGTGAGGGAAATGTGAGTCAGGGCAGTCAGTGAGGGAAATATGAGTCAGGGCAGTCAGTGAGGGAAATGTGAGTCAGGGCAGTCAGTGAGGGAAATGTGAGTCGGGGCAGTCAGTGAGGGAAATGTGAGTCAGGGCAGTCAGTGAGGGAAATGTGAGTCAGGGCAGTCAGTGAGGGAAATGTGAGTCAGGGCAGTCAGTGAGGGAAATGTGAGTCAGGGCAGTCAGTGAGGGAAATGTGAGTCGGGCAGAATTGTTGAACGTGAGTTATGTCAAAGTAGGTGGAGGGAACATAAATCAGGGCCGAGTCGATGCGGGAAACGTGAGTCAGAATCAGGAAAGTGAGTCTGAGTCAGGGCAGTGTCAGTGAGGGGAACATGAGTCACGGCAGAGTTAAAATATAGAAAACATGAGTCATCTGGGAAGGCTAGCGTGAGGGAGAACGGAGTCAGTGGAGGTGAAGCGTGAGTCAGAGTTACCAGACTGAACCTGACTCTGCAAGTTGAACACGAGCCAGAGGAGTTGATAATTAGTTGAATCAAAGGAAACCGGGAACGAAATCAAGAAAACAAAAATATAAAAGTTCCAATAGCGACAAAGGCCCACTGTTTGATGCAATAAAGAAAAATCAAGAAAAATAAGGAACCCGCAAGAAGACTTAACTATGTATACCTTATCGACGAATTTAACTTGGACATGAGCAAAAACATCAATGCAAAGATGAGTCACGGGGTCACAGCAAGTTTAGTGAACACAAGGTAGAGGTGGTAAAGAGAATGCGAATGTGCATGCGAAAAATAAAGTCTTATGAGTGAACGTGACTCATATTAGTAATTTTACCGGAGAAAGTGTGTGAGAGGAACAAGGACTTGAAGGTTAACGTGCAGATATCTCTAATATCAAGGTCGAGCTGGACGTGGCATTAAAGAGGTGCACGGATACTAAATGAGTGTGATGCGACGTTTGGTACGAACTGGGTGCTAACTCTCAAGAGGAGATTGAAGAGTTCAGAAAGGAATGTGGCCACAAGAAACATTGCAGGGTGCTAAGAATGGGGTACAAACTGTCTTAAATGGACGAAGTGTGTTGGAGAGGTATGATTAAATATCTGGAAAGGAATGCAGACTGTAAATAGTGGTGAAAACTGTCAAGAATAAGATGCCAACTGTTAAGAGTGGTATACATGTTATCCAGGGTGATGCAAAAGCTTCAAGTGCTGACAAGATTTACAATAAACTGAGGTGTAAAAGCACAAAGTAAAACAGAATGACCATGGTACAGAGTATGGGACTGTACTTTATTTCGTGCGTAGTACAAGTACTGTCGCGATGAATCATATGCTCAATGATGCCTGGCCTAATAGTGGTAAGGGCGACTTTCAAATGTACCACATACACATATGAGACAAACTATAATATACTCTTCAGCGTCTCCTAAGCTTAAGCATACACATTAGAGGTATAATAATTCTGTACAGGAACACGAGTAACTCCGTTCCCGCCAGTGGGGGGGAACCTAGCTCTGGCAGGTGTTTCGTCCGTCGACCCCCTACCCTCATTCCGCCCTTCACTTTTCCTCCGCCACCAGTAGTACCCACACTCCGCCTCACTCCACGCACCTCCTCGTCTACTCTTACTTTCTCGACGCCACGTTAAAAAAAAAAAAAAGAAGTACCGGACTCTGGTTTCTTGCTGCGGCGTGGGCGTGACTATAAGGGCGTGTCGAGGGGGTGAGCAAGTTCTGTCTTGTGATTTGATGCCTGACTTTTCTATTTGCATCGCCCAAAGTTGATGTTGCATAGCTTGTTCTTCGTGCTTAGTGGGTTTGAGTCCCTAGCAGCCTCGGCGGGCAATGCTGTGTCGGAGTGTGTTGCCTATTTTGTTGAGGTATGTAGCAAAGAGCACCTTACCCCAATTGGGCTGAACTATTTGACCCTTGGATGCGGGAGGGCATCCAAAAGGATTCTAGAGAAGCGTGGGTGAGGTGTAGGCGCGGATGTGGGCGCCATGTAGGTGTGGGTACTGCGGGTCCGAGCCATGGCTGCACCTGCTACGTGTGTCTCGATGTTGCCGGTGCTTTCTTTCGCCTCGCTAGTGCTAAACGTCAAACACCAGCACACCAGCACACTCGATATTATATATTCATGTCATACACCATCACAAAGTAATAAACAAAGGGAGACGCTGAGCACTTACTCTGTAAATCGGGGACTTCATACCCATTGCATCACCGTCGATGGAAGGTCGTCCGCCTGGTCTAATTTGGTCATTCACAAACTGTGCCGAGCGGGGTACATTGAGAGCCGACCTGATGCCCACCGCCTCGCCATCCAGGTGTCCCGGGCCAGGCTTGGGGACGTGGGACGAGCAGTACACCTCCTTGTCTTCCTGTTGGCACAAAAGCGACATTTGAACTTTAGGTATTGTAAGACACATGGTTAGGTGGGAAACTGCATGCAATTGAGAGTTGAGAAACTTTGCATGATAAAGCAGTAAGAAAAAGTCGAGCGACCCAGCAGGCAGCAAGGCGGGACCCGGGGCGATATATCACGAAGTGGGTTTGTTGACACCCACGATTCTGAGCTGGCCAGCGGAGGTACTGGACATGTTTGGCAATGTCTTTCAACACACACACACACACACACACACACACACACACACACACACACACACACACACACACACACACACACACACACACACACATTATGTCTGAAGGTCACACATTTTTTTTAGTGCCTATATACAGCGGCAGTACACACATTCTTCTGCATGCAGATGTGTATGCAGTGAACACACACACACACACACACACACACACACACACACACACACACACACACACACACACATCGCCATCACCATCTTATAAACAAGCCCGGCGTGGGTGTGGGCGGGCCCGTTGAGCCCCGGGTCCTCCGCCCTCCTGCAAACACCCAGTCGGCCTGGCACCAGCGGGCCCGGGCGCCCCTTCCCCATTAAGAGAAGAGGAAAGCTGCCTCCCAGGGGCCCTAGACGCTTACATGTGACCTTCTTGATGCTAATCATGTTTTCATCGTATATAACCAGGCAAGAACATTAAATCAAGGACGGCGCAAGCTGGTTCAGTCTCACCCAGATAATTATCGGCAGGAATGAGTTGACTTCGAGATAGGAATGACTGGAGATAGAGAGAGAGAGAGAAGAGAAGAGAGAGGAGAAGAGAGAGAGAGAGAGAGAGAGAGAGAGAGAGAGAGAGAGAGAGAGAGAGAGAGAGAGAGAGAGAGAGAGAGAGAGAGAGAGAGAGAGAGAGAGAGAGAGAGAGAGAGAGAGAGAGAGAGAGAGAGAGAGAGAGAGAGAGAGAGAGAGAGAGAGAGAGAGAGAGAGAGAGAGAGAGAGAGAGAAGGGGGGTGGGGAAGGGAGCATGGAGCTGTTCCGTCTAAAGAACAAAGTTTTGGTATTCGAATCGAGTCCCAGTCCAAAACAAGGCGGCGGTGAGGACTTGATATGTGTGTTTGATCACCTCGTTGCTCAGGGGAGGCGCAGAAAGTGAGGTCTTGTGGCGCACGCTCCTTCGTAAATTACGAGGCTGTCCACTAGAGGCGCGCCGGGTTGTGTGGAATGACCCATTAGATTTTTATAATTTGGGGTCTGTTTCCAGGCGGCATAAATCTCAAGGGAATACGACTTCAGACTTGTCACAGCACATGTAACATTCTCCGTCGTTACCTCGTATTGACTTTGTTGTTCTACTTATTTAACATTAATTATATTATCTCTACCATCATTATCATATATATGTAAGCCTCCCTATCGTTTTTGTACTTTTATTTCTCATTAGAGAGAAATTATTGCATGTGAACGGCATGGAGTATCAAGAATATATTCAAGGCGTAACAATTTTGCAGGATGATGAGTGGCGCTGAACATAATTTCCTTCGCCTCTAATGCAAGGCTTCCCCGCGGCCCTCACCCTATCAGGTCTTTACAAGGACGCTTTCTGGGCGGAGTGCTGACAGGCCTTGCACGTGTTCAGGTGTATGTAAAAATTTCTTCTCCCTACACGGCGTCCACGCACGGCTGGGGTTAATATTGCGGCTGATATTGAGAGCAAGGCAGAACTTGGAAATGGGCAGGGCAGGGCAGGGCCTATCAAAGAGTTAAAAAATATGATATACACGAGGCCTGGTGATTGAAGGGAGTGGCCCCAGGGCCCGCCCCGAAGCACCGGAATGTTTACCCCAAAACATTTTTAATGAGGTATTGAGTTGAGATTACGTTGGCTTTTGCATCGTAGCTGTGTGCCTTTATAAAACTACAGAGTGATGTTTTTTTTATATAATATGAATAATCATGATACGCGTGCCCTAATCATGACCGAGAGTTTCGAGCTGCAGGCCGCGGGTGAGCGCTAGTTCTCAAGAAAACAATGCACCTGAGTTCATTTGCAAATTTAGTCAGGTGTCAGTGTTACGCCGTGTGATAAAGTGTGAGAGCTCGCACTTTTTACATTTGAAAATGTAGAAATTGAATTCCAAATCGCATTCTTGCTTTGGGAGTCGCTGGTTGTGGTTTACTCGTTTTCCACTGATGCACTAACCACGTGTGCTCGTTCAAAATAACATTCTGTGGCCCATACTTATAAAGCTAACACTTCGTCTCAGGCTCGTCTTAAGAGCCCAAACCGGCACTGTGGAGTCCTATAACCTGGGTGTTAATCTGAGACGCGGCGCGGGCAGCTACTCGCGCTGGGCGTGTTGGAGTGCTTGCCCATTAAAAAATCAGAAATAATATGTACTTAGTTTATTATAATAAAAGTACTTGAGCATAAGTGCGGACACACACACACACACACACACACACATATATATATATATATATATATATATATATATATATATATATATATATATATATATATATATATATATATATATATATATATATATATATATATATATATATATATATATATATATATTCCCTTTCTTTCTTCTTTAGTGTGTTTGCTTCACATAAAGAGTAAAAAAAAAAAAAAAAACGAACAAGCCAAATGTCGGCATTTTTGTTGGTGAGAAAACCTGAATATCGAATTTAGTAACTGATTATTTTCTTTCATCATTTTTTATGAAAGACTTTACAGAACATTTGCCTATTGGCTTGATTTTAAAATTTTGGTTTTCGCCACTCATCCTTTACAGTGATAAAATCATGTATGCAAAGACTTTATTTGGCGTATGCATTGTGCGTCAGGAGAGTCTCATGTCTATTAAGCAGACGGAACAGTAACTTCAGTGTTTTCCTGTGGGAATGCCTGGGGCTGATACTGCGCCTGACGGATTTAGGCTTGCTCTCCGATGTGAAAGAAATAAGTAGAAAATATATAACTGTTAGCATGACTCCAAACATTGTGAGTCCGTAAGGAAGCCAGAGCCGTCCCCTGGCACGTGTGCCTGTGTGTGTGTGTGTGCGTGTGTGTGTGTGTGTGTGTGTGTGTGTGTGTGTGTGTGTGTGTGTGTGTGTGTGTGTGTGTGTGTGTGTGTGTGTGTGTGTGTGTGTGTGTGTTCGTGTGTGCGGTTTTTTTTGTGTGTGTGTGCGTGCGTGGGTGCGCGCGCGCATGCTTGTATTTTGGTTTGTGTAAATGTGTATATGTATATGTATATAGACATTTTTAATGTGCGTATGTATATGTGTATATATTTGTTTCTTAATTTATGTGCGTATTTATGTATGTGTTCTGTCGGTTTGTTTATGTGGATAAGTGTTTTGCGTGTTAGTTGATTATATTGTTTGCCCATGCGTTTTGTTGTTTGTGTGCGTGAGTGTCTATGTCTGTGCTGGGCAGCGTGATGGAGGACAAAAGGAGGCTAGAAGAAGTAAAACTAGGTTGTGCTGACTAGTTGTTGTTTTTTTCTTTTTTGTTGTTTTTACATGGAACACGGAGACAGCCTAATGTCTCATGTTTGCTAATACAGGTAAAGAAAGTCAAGGTCTGGAGTGTGTGTCGGGTGGCGAGAGGGGGAGGGGGGGCGTGAGGCCGCGGGAGGCGTCGTGCACCGCCACCCCCGACGCAAGGCACCTGCGAGGCGGCCGCGTGCTGCCGCCAGGTGGTCCGTGGCGCGGTGTAGTGCCGTTGTCACTCCTTGTCACTGTCATGCGCTGAGTTATTACGAGGCCTCGCCACGTACCCCATGGCTTGATATTCTCTCTCTCTCTCTCTCTCTCTCTCTCTCTCTCTCTCTCTCTATATATATATATATATATATATATCTATATATATATATATATATATATATATATATATATATATATATATATATATAAATATATATATATATCAGTCTATCTATCTTTCTCCCCTGACACACACACACACACACACACACACACACACACACACACACACATAACAAGGGTATGCCATGGTATGCAGCCTCCACCACACTCGGCCTCAATAACTCTGCCAACTCGCCTGACCTTGGGGCGGAGATAGTTTCCGTCATAGTAGCCTTCACCCTCGCCGCCGACAATCTCAACCCTCCTCCCTCACTCCGTTGTTTCCTTCACCTCGCAAAAACTCAACTTCGTATTCATTTACCCTGCTCAAACGACGTCCTCACGCGTGTCTGAGCCTTTTTTTTGTGGGGGGGGGGGGGGAAGGGGGGCTCCATCAGCGGTAGCTCACGCAGAGCATTACGAGTATATATCAGGAGATAGGGCTCTGTGTGTGTGTGTGTGTGTGTGTGTGTGTGTGTGTGTGTGTGTGTACGATTTCTTCACAACTTTTTGCCGTGTCTTCAGGATAGCTCTGAAGGAAGTCGTTTTTCATACTCGCACGCCCCTGCTCCCTCCCCTCACGCCGTGGGACTTTTCATTCACAACACACGGAATCGAGCTTCACCGGGCGTCACCTCCCCCCAGGCAGTGTGGGCGGTGCCTCGGCCTTGCCTGTGTACCCGCGAGTATCGTCGGGGGGATGGGACCGCGGGGAGGGTGTTGATTGCTCCAGGGCCGTGACCCCTGCCCGCCCGCCCGCCCGTCCCACTTCCATGCCCTCTCTCAACTTTCAGGAGGACTCGGTCATTCACCAGGGCCCGTTAGAAGCACTGAGGCGCGTTTTTCTCTGGTGTTGTCTAACTTTCTAACATAGTAAAGTCTCCTCTCTTCTCCTTTTCTCTCTCTCTCTCTCTCTCTCTCTCTCTCTCTCTCTCTCTCTCTCTCTCTCTCTCTCTCTCTCTCTCTCTCTCTCTCTCTCTCTCTCTCTCTCTCTCTCTCTCTCTCTCTCCCCTGACACACAACCGTTCTGGCAACATAATTACAGTAATGGTTTCCCTCATCAAGTGATAAGTGCCAGCGGGGGGAGGGGGTGTCGTTTCCTGGGCGCCAGAAGGGGGTTGTCGGTGCGGTGGGCCGCGGGAGCTCTCAGGCTTCCTCTACACAGCCGTCGACACCAAAAAAGCTAATTAGAAACTCTGCTAAGTGGCAAGGAATTGTGTCAAGTTTAATGAAATTCGTTAGCTCTCTCGATTCACACATAGGGCAGGAGCAAAACAAGTAAACACACACACACACACACACACACACACACACACACACGCTGCCACTACCACCAGCACCATCACCACCACCACCACACGACGATGGAAAGTGCAGAATATCGGATACGGGTAATTTCAGATGATTCATTGCATCACTTCACATAACCATGCGACTTTATTTTCACACTTCATCTAAGTTATAAATAACTTAAGTGGTGATTGTTATAGTACGTCTTTACCACCTGCTCTGCTCAAGGAGGGTTTTGGTTACTTATGTAAATAATATGTAATGCTGGTAGTTCATGACGCAGTTCTTGTAGGATCTACTCAGCCAGTATTTTTTGTGTTAGTATCCTGCTGCAGTAGGGTTTCCTCCACAACTCATTTATGCATGAAAGATGAAGATAGAACATTTGCCGGAGTAGGACTGAGTACATTAACATCGAACAGGAAGGTGGAGAACGTTAGAAAGGACCTTTCTACCGCAGAGGTCTAGCTAGTAATGGCTGAAGATGATGATAATGATTCAGTATTGAGCTGAAGAGCTGTACCGCTGTAAGCACGTTGAATATTTATGACACATGATCACATGTCAATAGATATGTATTTGTGTTGCAGTTTGTTTGTGCTTGCAGACTGTGAGATGCGTAGTACTGAGCTGGAGTGCTGAGACGCAGTATTTTGAACCTCGAAGGCTTGCTGTGGAGCAGAGGGTACGTTGTGGTGTGAATGCTGTAGGATAATCTTCAAACATTTCTGGACCGATCCAGTTTGAGTTTAAACATTATTCATACGACCCCATTGCAAACTCAATAGTAGCATTGCGTACGGGGTATGGTCTACAATACAGTATTCATAAGTGGTTGTTGGAGGTGCTAGCACAGTAGGAAAAGTCTTGCGCTGGAAGGGTGGTCGCAACTCGTACTTGGAAGAACCTTCCCGTAGGGCCTTGCCTTGAGATTAGGCGTAATGAGCTATTATTATTATTTTTTTTTTGGCTCAAACGTTTGTTGAAGAAAATGCCATTGTAAACGGCCCTCAATATTGGCTTTGTGTCGAGAGAAACACTGAGGGTAGCGCCGCGCCGGCACAGACTACGCCTTCACAGCCTTATAAGACCTGCACCACACAGCGTTACCGATGTAAGGAAATAGATACTTGGCATTGACGATCGTTATATATTTTACTGTCAGCTTGACATATATATCTTTAACGATTTATTTTTGTTTTACCGTAAGTCCCAGACACCCACAGTAAAAAATATCTTATGCCGGAGGATGAGCATGCCGGGGAGAGGTGGGAGAAAGGCAGGGCTAACGGAGAAGAATGGAGGCCTGGGAAAGGGAGGAAAGAAGGGGAGGGCCTCTCTCACCACACAGTAAACAATGGCCAGGCTCTTCGGCTATTACATAATGGTGTGTTCCCCCACGCCTTCTATTCTCTCTCTCTCTCTCTCTCTCTCTCTCTCTCTCTCTCTCTCTCTCTCTCTCATCCTTCCTTCCCTTTTTCCTTTTATCTATATCCTCCGATGATTCACTCCCTCTTTTTCCCTTCTTCCTTTCTTTTTTCCTTCACTCTACTCTTTTCATGCCAATCTTCCTTCCCTTCTTTCCTTTCTCTCCTCTTTTCTTCCTTCCTTCCTTCCTCCCTGTCGTCCTTCCTTCCCTCCTTCCTTCCTTCCGTCATTCCGTCTTTCCTTCCACCTTTTCTTCCTCCCTTCCTTCCTTCCTTCCGTCATTCCGTCTTTCCTTCCACCTTTTCTTCCTCCCTGTCGTCCTTCCTTCCTTCCGTCATTCCGTCTTTCCTTCCACCTTTTCTTCTTCCCTCTCGTCCTTCCTTCCTTCCCTCCCGTCTCTAAGCCACACCCACAACACCTGCGAGATAGGTTGAGTCTCTCTCTGTGATGGCTGACATGCTACAGTTACGCCGCACCACTGTCATTATATCATTACTAGCTGCAGGCGTGAATTGGAAATACTGTCAAGGCCAATTTTTCGCGCCCTGCTTAATGTCGTCATTATGGAGTTTATTATCTGTGCTGGCGACGACAACAACTACGCGTGACAATGAACCGTGACACTGCCTCTTATTGCCGAGTTCCTGTTTGCTTGGCTGGAAGATTCGGCGACACAGTTAATGAGAGAGAGAGAGAGAGAGAGAGAGAGAGAGAGAGAGAGAGAGACAAACACAGAGACAGAGACAATTATAGAGACGAAAACAAACAGAGAAACAAAGACAAAAACAGAGAAAGATTAACACAGAAACAATGTCAGGAAGGAAGAAAGAAAGACAAGAAAGCAAAAATGTGGTGCAGCAGAAATCGGTCTCAACCTGAACTTCCATTGTTATCTTCTCTGACATTTTTCCCGATCGAGTCATTAAATTCAGACGCACATCAGTTCCGCCACCCAGCCAGCCACAGAGCCAGCCACCCAGACGCCCCGGACTACTGAGTGACTATCAAACCCACCACCACCGCCACCACCCCTATACTATGGGCTGAGGTCATGTTGCTAATGAGAGGTTTGCTGCCGGATTGACCTCGCGACACAGGAAGCCGCCACGACCTTATCACCACGTAAATTGACGGAGGTGAAAGTTCTGACGTCACATCATCGTAACACTGGCACACCGGATGGAGATTTAGACTGCCACAAAAAGGTCGAAAAATAGAATTAAGGTGAACTGAGACAAAATATATAGCTCGTATAAAAAGGGGGAAGGTATATAATCAGAGGAAATAGGGGTAAAAATAATCACTCTTTTTTTTTTCTCTTTTCTTTCCAATACTCAATGTGGTCAGGCGAAATAGTTAAAAGGAAATGAAGATAGAACTCAAAGGGCGGTTTTTTTTTTTTTCCTGTTCTCGATCTCGTCTGTGTTTGTTCCTCGCCCGTGACTCACGACTCGGGTGGATAAGCGGAAACAGTTAGAGATCTCGAGATGACTGTTCCTCGCTGCGCCAGTTCCGTTTTTCAGCGTGTTGTTATTACGGCCGACACAAATAGAACAGAGGATGTGATGCATGATGGATTCTGTTGTCTGTTTTCTCTCTCTCTCTCTCTCTCTCTCTCTCTCTCTCTCTCTCTCTCTCTCTCTCTCTCTCTCTCTCTCTCTCTCTCTCTCCATTTAGTTTTATAATGATTATAAAGAACAACAATGAAGACAACAACATTTATAACAACTGTTCAGCGTTTGTGTGTGATCAGATTCTCTCTCTCTCTCTCTCTCTCTCTCTCTCTCTCTCTCTCTCTCTCTCTCTCTCTCTCTCTCTCTCTCTCTCTCGTTCGCTTGTTCGTTCGTTCATTCGTTCGCCCGCTCGCTCGCTCACCCTTCACTATCCATTACCTTCCAAAATAAAATAATTGCCGGCGTCGTGAACATAAAGAGCATCGGTTCCTCCTTTCTTACACACCCACGCACTCATCCACTTACCTCGCCCTCCACCTCGTCTCCACACACGCTCACCTCCTCCTTCTCCTCCTCCTCCACCCCCTCCCATCCCAACACAATCTTTCCCCCTCCACACACACTCACAAACACCAATACAAAACACCCACACACTTCCCCTTCACCAGCCTTCCCTTCCACACACACACACACACACACACACACACACACTCATGCCCCTTTCACCTACCCCCAACCTCCACCATCCTTCCACATATACCCGTTGCCCTCCTCAGCCAAACCCATCTACACAAACACATTAACACTCATTTCCTTCCCACTTTCTCCCCCCCCCCCCCCTACACACGCACGTCTTATCCATCACCACCTCCTCCTCATTCTCCTTCTCTTTCTGACTCCATCTTGCAGCCTCTCTTTGCCCTGCCGTTCCGATGTTCCCCGCCCATGACCCTTCTTTACCAAGCCAAACAGTTCGCCCTCACCCAGCTCCACCTAGCCAAACACACCACCTCCATCCACCCTTGCCCTTCACCCGACTCACGCAACATCCTTCCACCCCGCCATCCCTCCCTCCCTCCTTCCTTCAGTCCTCTTTTCTCTCTCTCTCCTCCTCATCCTCCTCGCCTCACAACGTTCCACACCTAACAGTTCCTCGAGCCCCGTAATTTCCCTCCCTTCTTTTCCCAGTCTCTCCTCCTCGCCTCACACCACTTAGTAATACACACTTTTCTATCTCTTAACCTCCTTCCGCGACTCACCTGAGAATCCTGGTTGTTGCAGTAGGTCTTGAGGGTGAGCTTGGAGTTGCAGGCGAAGCACTTGAAGCAGCCAGTGTGGAAGAAGGTGAAGTCCTTGAGGGGGCCGATCCTGTCCACCTGGTACACCGTTTGCCCGCACCGCAGACACACGTTCTCGTACAGGTTCATCATGGTGGCAGGCATACTGAAAGGAGACGGAAGAGGGAACGTGTATAAGTGTGTCTGGTGGGCTGAAAAGGAGAGAGCGAGAGAGAAAGAGGGAGATAGAGATGAGAGGAGGAGGGGGGGTTACCTACATCAAGGGAGGAGGTAGAGAAAGGGATCTGTGTTGTAGGTGTCTAGGTATGTATGGGGGAGAGAGATTTGGTGAGTGGGAGAGATAAAAAAAGTGAAGAGGTGTAGATGTTTGGTGTGGCTGGTGTGGAGGAGAGAGAGAGAGAGAGAGAGAGAGAGAGAGAGAGAGAGAGAGAGAGAGAGAGAGAGAGAGAGAGAGAAGAGAAAAAAGGAAAGAAAGAAGTGTGAATGAAAAGTAAGTATAAAGGAAAAGAAAAAAGAAAAAATTGATCAATGGAGGAAAGAAAGAAGCAAAGAAAAAATATAAATCAAATGGAAAAAAAAAGAAAAAGAAAGAAAAGTAAAAAAGAAAATATAAAAAATGAAAAAGCAGAAAAATAAAATGAGAGGCTTTGAATTGAAGTATACATGGAAGAAGGTTAATTAATAAGGAGGAGGAGGAGGAGGAGGAGGAGGAGGAGGAGGAGGAGGAGCAAAAGGGCGAGGGGGAGGAGGAGGAGGAGACGGGGGGGAGAGAGACCTTTGAACGAAGCCTGGTGAAGCAAAAGCTCTATTACACAACCTGAAATAAAAAAATAAAAAAAATACATAACAAAGGTAACAAAGAAACTGACACAAAGATAGAACAACAAAAAAGAAGTCAAGTAATAAAATGAAATACGAGACGAATTATAAAAAAAAAAAACAGCGAAAATATGGTTACGGGCAAACATTAGCGTCATGAGATAGAGAGAGAGAGAGAGAGAGAGAGAGAGAGAGAGAGAGAGAGAGAGAGAGAGAGAGAAAACAGCGAAAATATGGTAAAGGGCAAACATTAGCGTAATATGAGAGAGAGAGAGAGAGAGAGAGAGAGAGAGAGAGAGAGAGAGAGAGAGAGATTATGTTTTGGGTCGTAGTCATCGGGCGGAGTGTCTGGCATGGGTGCGAAGAGAATGGTGAAGGACAAGCAGGAGTGACTCAAGAGGGGAGTGATGAATGGAATATTGACTGATTGATTTTAAACTTCATATCAGCGGCAACAAGGAAGAGCAAAGGAGAGAAGGAGGGAGGAAGGGAGGGAGGGGTGAGAGAGGGAGAGGAGGGGTACCTATGTAGGAGTGTGTGTGTGTGTAAAGAGAGAGAGAGAGAGAGAGAGAGAGAGAGAGAGAGAGAGAGAGAGAGAGAGAGAGAGAGAGAGATTCATGAAATAAACCTGGGCATAAATCAAAGGCTTCATACTAAACTTAATTAAAATGTTGAATATAGCACGGTATGAAATGTATATATAAAAAAATCGAAAATAAAAATGGCAATAGAATAAAATTATCTATATACTTTTCTCTCCAAGTACTTACTATTCATGTATGTATATATGGATGTATAAAGTATGTGTATGTATGTATGTATGTATATATGTATGTATGCGTCATCACTTATTCATCAACATGCGTGCAAAGGTTAACACGAGAAAGTCTTGTAAATACTCCACTGTAAAAGAAGCAGATGTGTTTTTTTTTATTATTATTATCTCTCTCTCTCTCTCTCTCTCTCTCTCTCTCTCTCTCTCTCTCTCTCTCTCTCTCTCTCTCTCTCTATTTATTATTTTGAGGCGGCGCGAAGGATTTTTGTGCAGGCGTGAAAGTTGCAGAGAGAGAGAGAGAGAGAGAGAGAGAGAGAGAGAGAGAGAGAGAGAGAGAGAGAGAGAGAGAGAGAGAGAGAGTTACTATTATTGCGTCTCATCTCGTCGTATCATATAACTGTTCTTTAAAATTCCACGACCCACTCTCCCTCACCCGACTAGAAGCTCTCCAGACCCTGACCCCTTCCTCCCCTAATTGCCCTCTCTGCCCCTTGACCCTCACCCTAACCCCGCCCACGCAACACACACCCTCCCGCAACACGAATCTGGAAAGGTCACCGCAGCACCTGTTAACACCCCATACCCTTCCCGTCCATCCAGTCCTCCTCTTGTGACCTCAGCGATAAGAGTGTTCGTCTTCTCTCCAGTTTGGTACCCAGGCTTGTAATTATGTGTTTCTGTCGCTTGAGGCCTAAATAAGGAGCAGGAAAGATGAGTTGAGTAAGGAATGAGGATAATTAAAAGGTGAAGGTTGATGTTGAAGAGTGAGGTGACGAGAAAGAGAAGGTTGAAAGGTTGAAGGATGAGATGAGTTGAGGAGATGAGGTGTCAAGTAAGAGCAGTTGAAGCTGAGTTGAGGAGATAATATAAGGAAATGGGCGAAGTTGAGGAAATGAGTTGTGTCGGGACCCAGAAGACGAACAAGGGAGTAACCTTTAATACAATAAGATGAAGGCCATAACGAACATGGGAGTGACAGATAGATAGATAGGGATTCGATCAGGAAAGTGGGCAAGTTGAGCTGATGCAGACTAACAGACATAAGATGAGAAAAAAATGGAACTAAATTGAGTAAGAGAATGTGGAAATCGATTGATAGCAAGAGGTTGAATAGATGCGTTTAGAAGTACGAGGTGAAGAAAATAGGATAAGAGGATTAGTTAGTTTGAGAGGAAGGTTTAGCTGAAGTGGTAAAGGAGTATAGGAGTGCTCTCGGATGTATATGCAGGTGTATATATAGGGGGAAATGTACTACACCTGTGAGTATGGATCTAGCATGAATGTATGGGTCGCATCATAAGACATTTCGCCGCCCAAGAACACCTATTTGACAAGGCTTTCGTAGGAGTTGTGGGCATTTCCAGTAGTAGTTTTATGACCCTGGTGGTAGTTTGACCCTTCTTCTGTACCCTGAGCCTAAAAAAACACTCATTAGAACCTGACTGATATCCACCTTTGACTTTTAGAAATAGTTGATGTGAGAAATGAAAGTGTCGTAATACCAGCCATATATATGTTTCTTCAGGTGGGCGGGGAAGGGTGGAGGAGGGAAGAAGGAAGAATGGGAGCAGAAAGGGAAGACGAGACAAGAAACGGTGTTGATCTCCCTGAAGGATTTAAATTGGATCGTATAATAGGTTTAGAATATCCTTCTCTGTCTTTCTGGCTGACTGATTCTATTTCTGTCTGGTTGTGTCTGGTTGTGTCTGTTTGTCTGCCTCTCTCTCTCTCTCTCTCTCTCTCTCTCTCTCTCTCTCTCTCTCTCTCTCATATTATTGTCATTTTTACTATTGATATTTTCACCTCAGTTTCTTTTGTTTTTATAAAGTTCATCGTTGTTATTGGTTCTGGTTTCTTTTCTTTTTTCTTTTTTTTCATTTGCCGAGTTCTTGTCATGTCATGTCGAGATTTCATCAAATATTTATTCACTCTAGACTTTTAATTTTGAGTTGTTTTTTCAGTCTTTTCTTTACCACATTCCTCGCACCTCATTTCCGAGCTGTTCTCTTACTTTGCGCAACTGGAGAAATCTGATTAAGTTTTAGTCGTGGGCAATGTGCGGCCAATCTCGCCACGACCGTAAATCAGCTGATACACTTATTTGTGGGAAGGTGGCAGGCAATGTGGCGACGGGGAAGCGGCCGCCAGCACCAACAACAGCATGGAGCCATTAAAAGCAGGTGTGTGGGGGGGGGGGAGGGTCTCCAGCTAGGTGGACAGCATCACACATTGGTGCATGTTTTACGATAAAGATATAAACCAAGGGCAAATAAAAATAAAAATCGTTAAACGCTGCTCTTAAAAAATAAGCAAATGATACCGAAAATAAGTATCAGATTTTGTTCCAGAGATGTATTGACGTTTCCTTCAAGAAAAAATAGTTTATATCACAAGAAGGACGCAATACAGTAAAATGAAGGACGCTATGCTGCGGCCTCGGCTCCATGCATCCTTGTCCTCCGCGCCTCCTCACCCCCCCCCCCACCCACCCACCACCACCACCACCACCATCCTAAACACAAACTTAATCAAGGGTACAGTAAAAAGAGGAAGCGGGTATACAGGTGGGGGAGAAGTTATGAGTGTGTTCTCATCCCCGGAGGTGCTCTGCGGCGCACCCACGCCTGATGGCTTCGTGACCACTTGCCTCCCCCCTCGGCTCTACATCTCCTCAGTGTGCCGTGTGTCGCTGCATATTTTGTTCTGTCTTGCCGTTTGTTCGCCGGAAATATTAGAATAATGCTAGTATCAAGATTCCTCTATTTTTTTTCTCGAATCTTGCATTCGTTTGTTTCGCGAGGGATATGAAGTATGTTTTGTTGATAATTTTATGATGTTTGAACCAAAAGTGTGTGTGTGTGTGTGTGTGTGTGTGTGTGTGTGTGTGTGTGTGTGTGTGTGTGTGTGTGTGTGTGTGTGTGTGTGTGTGTGTGTGTGTGTGTATATATATATATATATATATATATATATATATATATATATATATATATATATATATATATATATATATATATATATATATATATATATATATATATATATATATATATATATATATATATATATATATATATATATATATATGTATGCAGTTGCATTCTTTAATAGAAAGTGGTGGCCGTTATAGACTTTTTTTTATTTGGTGGTCACGTTTGGTGGCTGTGGCGGCGTGCTGCTCGTGACGGACAGCCCTGCGGCAGCAGCCTTGAAACAACAACACCCACTGCTCGGCACCGCCAGCAGGGCTCGCTGCATGCCCGGTAGCATCGAGAGATCTCTCGACGCCACTCTTGTAGTAGAGTATGGGGGTCGGATACTGAGCTACGTGACAAACAGAAAGATGCCGATAGTGTTGTCGTATGTTGTCGTAAGTGTTATATCATGCCAGTAGTGTTGTCGCATGTTATCTAAGCGAGAAACAGTCTCGTTACCGTTTCCTGAGCGGCACAGTTCCCTTCATCCTGAGGGAGGCACAGTAGAACCTTTATGGACCTGCCCACAGCATGCTTGCGCTGCCCGCCCTCAGGTGTCTTTTTTAGGCCAGACCAATCTGGGTCGTGCATACAATCCCTTGTACACCAATGCCCCTATTTGCGCATATCTTTCTGAATGGTTACATGGCCATTGTTCTTAAAGGTATGCCACTGCAGTGTAATGTTACAGTGAACGAGTGTATTATACGTACAGTCGTGTGTGTGTGTGTGTGTGTGTGTGTGTGTGTGTGTGTGTGTGTGTGTGTTGGGGAGAGAGAGAGAATAAATTCGCGGAATTTTTGTGAGCCTAACGATGTCTAACTGAAAGGTGGCTTTAACTTTTCTCTTGTTTTTTCTCACAGAAGTCAAATTAGAAAGTCTCATGAGTCAGGTGGTTCTTGGACGCTCGCCTGAACGTGATGCTTTAACAGCGTGACGGGTTCCCGGGCCCCTTTTTGTGAGCGTTACCTTGGCGCTCTGCTGCTCGGCCTCAGCCACTTCTTTGCCGACGTCGCTCATCACAAAAACTCGCTCGGCGGTGCATTGCTGACATTCAGTGTATATGATTTTCGGTCTGAGGGGCGCCTTGCGTTTATTTACGTTTTGTTACTTCGTCTGATAAATACATGTCGAGTTTCGTATTGGTTTGTTTATTTACTTATTTATTCATTTTTGCTTTATTTATTTATGCAAATTATGTTCTTCCCTTAACTTTACAACATGCGCAAGTCGGTGCATTTTTTTTCTTTTTTTTGCCTAAGAGCCTTTACGGAACAAGAAATTCAAGTATTCACGCCACCACTTTTTGTCTCGAACCATGAAGAACAACCGACTGTAAGGAGGAGGAGGAAGAGGATTATGATTAGGAGGAGAAGGAGGAGAGGAAGATGAAAATAGAGATGGTTGATGTATAAGTAAATAAATAAATGGATCTATTTTCTCTGCACTAACAAAGGACAGGATTGCTCCGCTGTCACCATTAATGTTCTTGCCTTGGTCGTCGTCTTGCCACCTTACCCTTGACATGATAGTCGAGGACACAGGACTCAAGGCACTTTAGCTCTGCCTCCCCTCTGTTGCGATAACGGCCAGTTCCTTATACTCACTTAACGCACATTCACTTTCTCCTCTCCTCTCCTCTCCCTCCCTCTCCTTCGTCAGCCATTCCTCTCCTTTCTCTCGTTCTCACTCAGCTCTCCTTCCTCAGCCATTCCCTTCATCCACTCTTCTCTCCCCTCCCTCCCTCTCTCTTAGTTCCCTTTCCTCAGCCATTCCCTTCAGCTACTCTCCTCTCCCTCGCTCTCACTTAACTTCCTCTCCTTTCTCTCGTTCTCACTCAGCTCTCCTTCCTCAGCCATTCCCTTCATCCACTCTTCTCTCCCCTCCCTCCCTCTCTCTTAGCTTCCCTTCTTCAGCCATTCCCTTCAGCCACTCTCCTCTCCCTCGCTCTCACTTAACTTCCTCTCCTTTCTCTCGTTCTCACTCACCTCTCCTTCCTCAGCCATTCCCTTCATCCACTCTTCTCTCCCCTCCCTCCCTCTCTCTTAGCTCCCCTTCCTCAGCCATTCCCTTCAGCCACTCTCCTCTCCCTCGCCCTCACTTAACTACCCTTCCTCAGTCGTCCCCTTCACTCACTCCTTAGGCAGCTCTCACTCAGCCTTTCCCTTCCTCCGCCTTTCTCCCTTCCTCTGGCTGCCTCCTCTCTCTCCTCCGCTATGCCTCATAATCTTGCCGTGCTTGTCTGTGTACCTCCCAACTCTCCATGCCGCAGGGAGAGACAGGACACCAGCACCCTCCCTCTCTCCCCTTTCTCTTCCCCCAACTCCTCAATTCCCCCCCCGGCCTCCTCCTCCTCCTCCCTTCCCACCATTCCGACCTTCCACATTCCTCCCCTCTTCCTCCTCCCTGCATTCCTGTCCTCCCTGCCTTCTCTCTATCCTCCTGAGCTTCCCGGTTATCTCTCCTTGTATCTCCTTTCCTCCTCATACCCCTTTCTCTTCATTTCTCTCTCTGTTTTTCTTCCCTTCCGAGCTTCCACGTGTTTTCTTCTCATTGCTCGCTTGGCCTTCCTTCCATCCTCATACTCATTCCTCCTTCCTGCCTTCTTTTCCTTCCTCCCTCCCTCCCTCCATCCCCTGTTTCGTCTCCCTTTCCTTTTCCTCGTTTTCCTTCCGCAATCCTCCGTTCCTCCCTCCCTCCCCTCATTTCCTTCCCCACAAACAATCTCCACTCTGTCTTTCCTCCTTTCTCCTCCCCGCAATTTCTAACCCCCTCCTCCCCCTCTCTCTCTCTGCCTTCCCTTCTTGCCACCCCCTTTCTCTTGCCATCGCTTCCCCTTCCCTTCCTCCTTCCCTCGTTTCCCCATTCTTACCTGTAATCTATTTGACCACCACCATTACCTTCCTCTTCCTTATCGTCCCCAACGTTCTCTACCGCTTATTCTTTTCTCCCACTCCTTCCTCCCTACCACTCCTTTCTCTTCCTTGCTTCCTCCTTACCACTCCTTTCTCTTCCTTACGGCACCTTATAGTCATCTTTCTCTCTGCAGTTTTACCTTGACAACTTCCTCCTCCTTCCTTATCGCTTGCAATGCACTTCTCTCTCCCTCCCTATTCTTCACTTACCACCTATTTTTCTTTCCTCCAACCCCTTTCCCTCCCTCTCTCTCCTTGTTTTATCTCCGCTATTTCCTTCTTTTTCCTTATCGCTTGCAATGTAGGCTACCACTTTTCTTTCCCTCCTTTCCATCTTTCTCACCATCTCTTTTTCTTTCCTGCAGCCTCTTTCCCTTCCTCTTTCTCTTTCATCTTCACCATTTCCTCCCATTTCCTTATCTCTCCCAACGTTGTCTAATCCGTCCTTTCTAACTTGCCCCCTCTTTCCCTTCCTGCAGCCCCTCCTACCCACCTCCCTTTCTCCCTGGCGGTCGCTGAACCTGCTGCTTCCTCGCGCTCACCACTCACTCACCTGTCGCCCTTACCTGTCCCGCCTGAGTCATCCCTCCTAACACGTCACCCGCTGACCCTACGGCGAAGGTGGAACACACACACACACACACACACACACACACACACACACACACACACACACACACACACACACACTTAAGCATGTACCCGCAGAATTTTGGGTTACCATAGAAACGTAAGTACACAAAAGCACCTTAACAGTGAGTCATAGAAGAGAGAGAGAGAGAGAGAGAGAGAGAGAGAGAGAGAGAGAGAGAGAGAGAGAGAGAGAGAGCAGGGTGGTAAATGGCAAATGCACATTCACCTCACATTCACTTGTACTACTACGCTACATTGATCGATAATGATACTATGCTCCTCCCCTCTTCTCTCTCTCTCTCTCTCTCTCTCTCTCTCTCTCTCTCTCTCTCTCTCTCACACACACACACACACACACACACACACGGACTGACGGGCGCTCGTGGCTTGCCCGCAAAAGGAGGGCCGGGCTGTTGTTGCCTGTCTTTATAGAATATTTATATCTGCCGGGGAGACCGACGTGTGTGCCGCTACCTGGGTGACATGGTGAGCAGGTATGCACTAGAACTCGGCTGTGGCTCTCTCTCTCTCTCTCTCTCTCTCTCTCTCTCTCTCTCTCTCTCTCTCTCTCTCTCTCTCTCTCTCTCTCTCTCTCTCTCTCTCTCTCATAAAGACTTTAGCGTTATCTGATACAGTCATCATCTTCGTCACGCACCGACACACACACACACACACACACACGTCCGATACTCGAGAGGAACATAGTCTCAGAAGATTTTTTTTAATATTGTATAAAAAGTGTAGTTACGTAAAAATGAAAACTTTGATGGTGAAGACAAGCTCTCTCTCTCTCTCTCTCTCTCTCTCTCTCTCTCTCTCTCTCTCTCTCTCTCTCTCTCTCTCGTTTGCTTATTACGCCTATAACGAAACTCGATAGTGCTTTTTTTATATGTGTGTGTGTGTGTGTGTGTGTGTGTGTGTGTGTGTGTGTGTGTGTGTGTCTGCGCCATGACCCAGATGGTGCTGATTATGGATGCAGCGAAGGAGGACAAGCCACCAGAAGAGAAGGAAGCGGAGATTTATGGCGGCAACACTCATTTACACCGGAGCGACAACACTCCTCCGTTTCTTTACCCGCACTCATAAAACAGCACGGCGCTCACCAACATACACCGGACAAAAATCTCTATCCTCTCCTACTCCACTACAACCACCTGTCTCTCTTACCCCCTTTCTCTCATCCTCCTTTCTTCAATGTGAATATGTAGAGCCCTTCCACACTCTCCAGCACCGTCCCCGTCACACACACACACACACACACACACACACACACACACAGAGAGAGAGAGAGAGAGAGAGAGAGAGAGAGAGAGAGAGAGAGAGAGAGAGAGAGAGAGAGAGAGAGAGGCTCATAAAAAAAACTCTTACGCCCTTGGAACGTCATATAGAATCTTTTGTTCACCATACAGTACCTTTGTGACAGCTCAATTTATCATTATACACCTAACAATACCCTTTTCAAGTCAAACGAGCACTTTACACCGAACAATGTCCAATTTACGTTTTCACTAGAAGTATGCCGCACTACTCCAGCGTGGTATTAATGGATAGTTTATTGTTGCAGGTAAACAACAAGGAAGAAGGGAGGAACATGCCATCCCAACCCCCAGGCAGGACAGTGTGTGATTATACAACTATTAGTACATGTGTAGGTAGCACCATGAAACTAAAATGATACAACGGTAGGAATGAATGCACAACAAGGGAGGGGGGGTATGAGACTTTCTAACAGCGACACCTATAAAGTCATAATCTTTTTTTGAACCCATATAAACATTTCTTTCTATAGCCATTCAATCGTTTTACAGCATCCTTCCTTAAAACCATTCCAATAGGCTAAGCGCATCCTACATGTCACAAACTCATTGGACACTCGCTTCAACCCTTAGCTCTCTCTCCCTCCCTCTCTCTATCCCTCTCTCCCACTTCTCGCATATCCCCCCTTTCTAAAAATATATCCGTAATATTTTAGTCTGCATAATATAACCCGCAGGAGGGAGGTCTTTGAGGGGAGTATGACCTTGATGTATTTGGCGGACAGTCGAAGTGGGTAAAAAATAATAACAATAATCCGCTGAACGAAACGAACTGAGACTAATCGACGGCATGTGGGGGGAGCAGGAGTGGTCCCGTAATGCTTTGCTCACCCGTATTTATAACCACTTGGCGTCGGGAGCAGTGGCTTCAACGCGCAGACGAAATAACTGCGGAAACCATAAATTCCCTCCCGGTTACCTGCATGCCTTGGCTGGCGCGGGGCATTACGGGGCAAGGGCGAGCCACTCACCACACACCTGAAATAGCAGCCACGGCGGCGACCCACTGACCGCCGCCAAGAGCCGAGACGGACTCTGCCACTGAACAAGTGTCACTGCCTCCCGTGTCTCAGGACCGGGCGGCGGGAGGCAGCGGCACACTCGTCCGAGCGGCACCACAAACACTCGGTACACTGGACGCAAGTGGCGGGAGGTGTGACGCAGCAGACGCACATGTTTACTCGCTGCCAAGTTAGTCACCTCGGGTCATCCGTCTCGAGTGACGGGGTTTTAGGATCACCAAGGCACGGGACCTGCCCTTGGGGGTGGAGGGGCTGTTGAACCATATGTTATGTGGCGCTTGTCACCTTCACCCTAATGGCTGCTGTTATTTGCCTTCTCTGTTTACTGATCTTATACGTGGAACAAGGAAGTGTTAACAATCAGTCGCAGCTGTCATCCAAGGAAGCCTAAATACATGCCTAAATAAGAGCTTAGCTAGTCCCGTTTCATCTGCTTGTCACCCACTAATCCTACGATTTCGTCAGGTGTCCCGTCCTTGTCACCGACGCCAAATGGAGAGAGTTTCTCGCGTCCTTTCCACCGCCTGTACCACACCTTCCAAACCACGTCGCAAGATGGTTATGTTAATAAAAGG
>NC_066518.1:18791609-18879109 GCF_024679095.1 Eriocheir sinensis
ACAGAACGACCCTGTGGCTGCTGTGGGGAGCGCCATGTGACAGTCTGGACTCCGTTAAGGGGCTCTCACACATTCCCGGTCCCGGTCGCGACCGTCCCCGATGACTCCCGATAAGCCGATCGGGGCCTGACCGCCGACAAAATAGGCAATAATCCCCGGACCGGCGGCTTACCGCCGGTCTGCCTGCGGTAGACCGGCGGCTTACCGCCGGTAAGCCGGCGGTTTACCGGCGGTAGACCGGCGACCATTATACGATTTTCGATTTCTCCGACCGGCGACCGCAGCAGGTCAGTCGGCGGTAGACCGCCGGCCTACCGGCGGCAGACCTGCTGCACATCGACGAGCAAACACTTTCTTTGCATTTTCATATATTTATAATTACCTCATAAATAGCTTCATACCTAAATTCATTCGTGTGCATAAAACTCTCTCTCTCTCTCTCTCTCTCTCTCTCTCTCTCTCTCTCTCTCTCTCTCTCTCTCTCTCTCTCTCTCTCTCTCTCTCTCTCTCTCTCTCTCTCTCTCTCTCTCTCTCTCTCTATATATATATATTTTTTTTCTCTCACCCATTCCTCTTCCTCCTTTATCGCATCTCCCTCTCTCTCGTAATCCCTCGCTCCTACCTGTTCCTCTTCGTTTTCCTCCTTCCTCCCTCGCTAATCCCCAGGTCAGACACAGGTGTTCACTCGCGGTCGACCGCCGGTCGACCGCCGGTCTGCCGCCGGTCTGCCGTGGGTGTCGGCGGCTGACCACCGGTCGACCGCCGGTTGACCGCCGGTCGACCGGCGACATTTTCCCACACCGCCGGTCGACCGGGCGCCTCGCCGATATCTTTGAAAATTTTAAAGTTGACCGGCGGTGGTCGGCTGCGTCTACGGTCCTCAGGGTCGACCGGCGGTCGACCGGCGGTCTGCCGCCGACAACCCCCGATCTTACAGCCGGTCGACCGGCGACCGGCTTATCGGGAGTCATCGGGGACGGTCGCGATCGGGACCGGGAATGTGTGAGAGCCCCTTTAGGGTCAGGATGTGTGTGTGTGTGTGTGTGTGTGTGTGTGTGTGTGTGTGTGTGTGTGTGTGTGTGTGTGTGTGTGTGTGTGTATCGCTTTCAAGCATGAAAAGGGGTCTGCATCATGAGCGAAAATACGTTCCTAACGTTCTTGCACTCGCAACCCTTTTCCAAAAATCTTGGAATCCACGCGACCCTCTGATATCAGCAGCTTATTTTACACATTTTTAGTATACAAGTTTTCACCCATTACCGGCCCTGACATGCCCCCAAAGATACCCTGGTGGTCCTTTACAACATTCACCAGCAGAAACATACAGCACCGTCTGAATTAAAGCATAGAAAACAGTCTCAATACGATAAACTATAAATATCATTAACCCAAGCTTGTTGTTTCTAGCAAGGCTTCACCACCCCCAGGCAGTCCTCCTCGTAACACCGGCTTTGAACCCTTGGTATATGGGAATGTAAAAGACTTTTTTTTTTTTTCAAGTGATTATTTTTTCTTACTTTGAACGATGGAAACTTGAAGAAGTTACGGCACAGCAACTCAGTGTTTCTGTGCAATTGTTGTTTGGATCCGGTGAAGAATAAATGAAACACCAACTTTGAAAAGCAAAGGAACAAAGAAGAGAAGAAAAAAAAAAAAAGCAAGAAAGTGGTGATAATGAAGACGGGTAGATTTACTCACTTAGAAAGCTTCGACAGAGGCAGAGACCTCAAAGGAAAAAAACCGGGAGTGTTACAATGACCCTTCCGATACGGAAAGACCATAACAATCCACTTGGTCAAGGGGGAGCCACTTTCGCTGAACGGTAAAGCGCTGGTTGCCCGTCTGGCTGGTCGCGGGGTGACTCCGGCGTTAGAAATTTATATTTCCCCTTTTCCGGACTAGACCAACTTCTCGTGTGTTTCGTGACACTGAGAGAGGAAGTCCCTCCTATTACAGAGTAAGACGCAAGAACATTAAGTAGAGGTCATTAAGACGACAAGGCTACCGGTGAGAACCAAGATGCCCAAGAAAGATCGGCCACCATGAAAATTAATAAAAGAAACACCATAGCAAGGATGACTCGAGACCACATGAGAGGAAGTGGTTTACTAACTTGAGAAGTGCTCGCATAGAGGAACTCGGAGAAAGTAAAGGAAGTAATCAGAAACATGGAAGCTGGCATACTCTTACTCCAAAGATGAGGAAATTACCTAAGAAGATTGGTACTGATGTCCCAGTAAGAGAAGTTATGGCAGCAGTCAGGGGCATATATAAGATATCGAAACACTGGGGCCTTAGCCCAGCCCAGAAATCTTTAGGTTTTCACTGGATAGTTTTCAAGTTATTTTAGAGTAAAAGGAATATAAAATGTGAGACACTGCTCTACCAAAGGGTTCCAGCCAGGTGCTCATGCTAACTTTCGCAACATGAAATAAAAATAAAAATAATACTATCTGAGTTGTAAACTTGTGACACAATATGTGTTAATTGTCCGTCTCTTATTCATCTGCTACTTTCCTCTTGGCCTCTCCAGACCGGGTGTCTCATCTGTCTGTTGTAGTCTTCATCTTTTCTATCTCCTCCTGTTATCTCTTCCTCTCCCCTGTCCTCCTCATAAAAAAAAAAATAATACAATCAGCATTTGAGATTCAGGGCTATTCATAAAACATTTTGGGCCACAGCCCCTAATGCTCAAGCTGCGCCATTGGCAGCAGTGCAGGCAGTGAATGGTAAGGACATGATTATTCAGTCCTTGAAGTTCTTAAAAGACCCTGGTAAGGAGGGCAATGAGAACATCTGAGGCAAGAGACAACAAGACCTGCAGAAGCTAGATTGGATGAGGCAGAAGGGAACTGTGAACTTCTTGGCCATAGACGGAGTAGTAAGTACCTATTTTTAAACGACCAAGCATGTATGCAAGGGACGGAGTTCACCTGAATGCTGCAATTGTCCAGTAAAAGAAGGTGGGACTGTAGTGCAGCGACTTGCCTGATGGGCGAGCCTCCCATAACTCACTCTGCGAATGGGGTACCTCTGGCCGACTGATTAAGGAGTGGCTCTCCCGTCTCGCTGGTCGCGGGTTCGATCCCCGGCGCCGGCAAACCTTTCCTTGTCTGGATAAATTTCTTGTGTGTTTCGTTACACGCGGTGGTCGTGTGTGAGTGTAGTAAAGAAAAAATCCCGGTGTTTCACTGGTGGCAAGGCGGTGGGCATTCTCTCCTGTGATTCTGTTGTGTCACCCTGAGTGGGTAACAGGTAGAGTGATGGCCCATGCTCTCCGAAGTTCACAGAAAATAGGAAATCTCAACACAGAAATTAATCTAAATAGGAATGGGGAGCCGTGTAGTGCAGCGACTTGCCTGATGGGCGAGCCTCTCATAACTCACTCTGCGAGTGGGGTAGCTACCTCTTTGGCCGTTGGTTAAAGAGTGGTTCTCCCGTCTCGCTGGTCGCGGGTTCGATCCCCGGCGCCGGCAAACCTTTCCTTGTCTGGTTAAATTTCTCGTGTGTTTCGTTACACGCAGTGATCATGTTTGAGTAGAATGAAGAGTAAATTCTGGCGTTTCAGGACTGCGTCTGTATGAATAGGTGAAGGCAAGGTCGGCGTTGCATGTGAATAAGGAACTCAACACTGCTGCTGGGGCTGAGGGAAGAGACGAATGGACGAGTGATTGAGGCAGTGAAAGAGATGTAGGCAATGACATCTTGCCCCAAGTAGTTGAACACCGACTTTCTGTATGTTTTGTTTTCCTTCAGAGGAGCTGCTGATACAAAGGTCAAAGGAGTGGCTGGGGAGAAATCTCAAGCCACTTGTGACATCAAGATCAAGATCACACTTGGCGTGAGAATGGTTGGTGACAGTGGTATGCGAGTCAGGTGGGTGAGCAGAGAGGAAGGGAGGCGTTTCTTTGAATGGAAGGTGACTGACAGAAATAGTGAGGGTCTAGAATGGAATGTGAGAAAGTGGAAGAAAGAGATAGACAGTGCAGAGAAAGGTGACGGTCTGAGGAGGTGGGAGCATGTGATGGAGCGAAAGACTACTTTGGGATGGTACAGAGAAAAGGAAGCCCCGCAGTGTGTCAGCTGGTATGATGGAAGCCTGGGTGGTGATCTTCTCTTCCAAGCTCGAGCGCAGTGTATGAATGTGAATGCAAGAAATTACAGGTGGTCTGAGTCCCGCAGCAAAGTGTGTCAGATGTGTGACAGGGGTGTGGATGAAACTGTCGTGCATGTGATACTGGTGTGTGGGAGGTACCGGAGAGAAAGGACGGAGATGATGAGGGTGGCACTGAGAGAGATGGGCTGGGATGTGAATGGGAGGATTGCAAGGACAGAGAGGGAATGGATGCTGCTGCTGCTGGGACTGAGTGATGAAGCAAATGATAGAATTATAGAAGCCATGAAGAGTTTTCTGGAAAAGATGTGGTGTGCAAGAAATAGGGAATTGGAAGATTTGTAATGGATACTGCTTGTGTTGTTTTATTTTTACAGGGTGTGCCGATACGAAGGCCTGACTCTCCAACGGGTCACCTGTACAGCAAGAGCAAGAGCAAGAGTGTTGTAGGACTTGCTCGCAAATGCAAAATAACTCGCAGAGTGAGGTCCAACGTGCTTAATTTTTCTATATTTTACCCACCGCTATTGTTTTCTTGTTCCGTTTGGGCTCCAATACGTGGCAAAAACGTCAGAGAAACACTTTTTATCCAGAGAAGACTTTATAACAAACGAATAGGGTATATATTAGAAAGAATTGCCCCACGTTGATGTTCACTCAGTTCCTGCTTGTTTAGTCTGTTGGTCTGGTGTGTTGTTGTTTTCGTGCAAGCAATATCAACCATCACAAAGATCACAAGTGGACAAACTAGAACAAAACCAGGCAAATTAATGTGTTTTCCTGCTGTGTATTCCCCAGTGCGCATGCGTAGTGGACACCAGAGCGACTTATTTCTGTGGGGAGGTATTTCTCGCAACACCGGCGGGAGGACGCGAAGCACAACGTTTGCTGCATGGTGCAACTCACGTGCCGGGCAACACATGGCTAGCAGGTGTGTATTAAGCTATAGACAAGTTTGTGACAAGGCCGTGCTTGGTGTAGGTGACGCAGGAGTGGCGGGTGGCAGGCCTGGCCCACGCTGGCTGCCTCACAGGGGGTGGTCTGGGTGTGTGGCAGGGTCTGGGTCCGGTTACTATGGTCTGGGGGATATATTGAGGCCTCCTAAAACGTCCCTGAAGAAGAAGAAGAGGGATTTATCTCGGTAAAATTCTAGTGTTTGCCCATAATCCCCCCTCACCCCCAAAACAACCTTGGGGACCTGTCGGAGTGCTGGGTTTCAGGTGGGGGACACGAAATCCGTCGCAATCGCATATTTTTTTTAGTGTATGTGGGGGGGGAGATTCTCTAAATCTAGGGAAATTCCGTGCCAGTATCTCATTACCTACCTTATGAAACATCAGTAGCACTTCATATATCTTTTCTACAAACCTTCAACAGTCATGGAAATGCTTTCAAAATCCAATTCAATGACTTTTTTTTTACTCTTGAAAATAAGGAATAATGTTTACGAGAGCGCGTCGCCTCCTCTGGTGCTGGCCGTGGCGACATTGCCGCTGCCGCCGCCACAAAATAGTTCACAGAGGGTTTTGTTAGGTTAGGTACTTAGGTTAGGTTATATTCATGCTCCATGATAAAATTCATGGAAATTGCATAAAAATAACAGGTTTGTGGTGCAGCCGATGTTGCGAGAAATACCTCCTCGTAGAAATAAGTCGCATATACATGTAGGGGAGTCCAGGGTGGGGCACAGCCCCCCCTGGTTAGAATGGGGAGTCGAGGGGGCGCTGCCCCCCGTTTGTAGGTAGTAAAGTTCGGTTGGAGTAGTTTAACCCGGTAGCAGCGACAGGCCAAATTTGTGGCTTCACCGTGTAGCAGCGACGGGCCAAATTTGTGCCATGATATAAACCCCCCAAAATAGATGATACATAATATGATCACAAATGCTTGGATATATATTATGAAATAATTTGTGTGAGGGGTGATTTTTTCTCATTTTTCTCGCTTGGGGGGACCATTAAGAAACATGATCCCCACTGCTACCGGGTTAAATATGCTCCCCCACCCTAAACCCTCTGAGAGCTGTTTTGCGGCTGCGGTGGCACCACTGTCGCTGGGGCCGCCACCAGAGGAGGTGACGTACTTTCGTAAACATCCCTTATTTTCAAGAGTAAAAAAAAAAATCTTGAATTGGATTTTGAAAGCGTTTCCATGACTGTTGAAGGTTTGTAGAAAAGATATATGAAGAGATAGTGATGTTTCATAAAGTGGATAATGAGATACTGGCAAGGTACTAAAACAAATCTTTAGCGGGAAATTCCTTACATTTAGGGATTTTCTTTCTCCCACGACCTCTAGAATAAGTGTTTGCGATGAATTTAGTGTTCCCCATACAGAAACCACTTATTCCCACTGGAGGCCAAGCTTGTTTTGGGAGGGAAACGTAGTGAACCCACCAAACGATGTTCACCTCACTGGTCTGGCGTGGCGCCCTCAGCCAGCAGTGTCCACATGAACCACCTGCACCACACTCATGCCCTCTCACTACCACCGGTTCTAGTAGGTTGTCACCTCATTGCAAGGTTTCTGTCCTGCTAGTAGAGTCCGTGGAACCAAACACGGTGTATCTTCATTGTTTATCATTGACACAAGCAAAACCACTAGCTACCTGTGATCCGTCCACCATCACGCCCTAGAGAGTATTGTGGGTTCTAGGGCAAATGCAGGCTCTCGAACTTCCTGCCTGAGCTGTTCGAACACGTGAATCCTGACTAACCGCGTTTCGAATTGCTTCAAGGGTTTGTGTTGCCAGTAATTGAAGGTAATTGTGGAGATTGACTCCGCGCCTCCAAAATACGATAATATGCCTCCATATAAATGTCCTTGACCCACAATATGAAGGCTCAAGTACTTAAAAGTAGAAAAAGGGGGAAATCGGTTCTTTTAGGTGGGGAGCATATTCCCAGCTAACACAATTACGTATTTACCACGTTGTATAAAGGTAGCAGTTTTGTAACTTTTGCGTAATTGTGTGGACTCCCAGGTACATCCTTACAATGTATTTCACAACGTAATTCATGACCTCTCTGCAACCTTATGACGACGTCCATTAGCACTTTTTCTAATGTTTCTACTACCTTTTTACCATGTCCCCATCACCATCATCGTGACGTAAAACCATTACGTAGTGTATTCGTAGATGTAACACGAATTACAATAATGTCTTAGTTACATTTAGGTAACGTATTGTAGTGACGCAACCAAACACTACCTAAATACAACATAGGTATTTTAGGAGGGGACGTAGGATACGTATATAATACGAACTTTTCTAACGTTACCAAAATGCTACCTTATGATACGTAACATTTATGGTGGTGCCGCTGCTGCCGCAAAATAGCTCGCAGGGGGTTTAGGCCCTCAGCATGGCAGCCGTTGGGCTGCGTGAAATAACCACGCGTGGTGGACCTAGGTCTCACATGTGTGGGTTAATCGCTAACCAAGCGTACCATTGCTAACCACCCTAAAACAGCCCCGAGCCATGACTCAAGGTCATCCGGGGCCCCGGCCCTTTCAGCCCAAGCCCCGGATGACCTGGAGTCATGGCTCGGGCTGTTTTAAGATGGTTAGCGATGGTACGCTGGGTTAGCGATTAGCCCACGTATATGAGACCAGGCTCACCATGCATGTTTTTTTTTTATTTTTATTTTATTTTTTTTAGAACAACCTTTTTGCTGGAGTGTATTAGGTGTCCGCCACTTTTTACTAATGTATTACAGTATATGTGTACAAAGGGTTTTGTGAAGGTTTGGAAGAAAATAGACCTAAATTAAGGTGCTAGAGTTATACTGGACCTTTACCTGACAAAGCAGCTAACAAACATTAGAGAATAACCAAAAATCTGAATTCGAATGATAAATTCTCGAACAAAAGTAACCTGCGTTCGAACCTGGTTCACGTGTTCGTACGTGGTACAGAACGTGCTTCACGTGTTGGTATGTGCTACCAGTGAGTAAATACATAGTTGTATATGACGGTTGCAAGATTCTTATGACGGAAATTATTTACCGTTTAGATGCTTCATTATAACCTTAATACTGTAATGGGGGGCTTTGCTCCCCTCAAACCCCCTTTGGTATGGAGACTAAGTGAAATTGCGTGGTTTCCGTACGTGGGAAAAAAAATCCCTGAATGTATGGAATTTCCCAACATCTAAGTAAATGTAAGGAATTTCCCTGCATCTAGGGTATTTTTCAACCCCCATAACTCAAAAACTATGCATTTGTGATGCATTTCATGTTTACCACTGCATTCCCTGCAGTTTCAATGGCCCCCTAGCCAATTTTGGTTGCGAGGGGTGAGTATGGGCAAACACTAGAATAATACCTTTATTTCCATCTCGTATTTTGGCAGCGGAGCATGGGTCAGGTTGGGTTAGGTTAGATTAAATTGGATGTGTGTGTCAAATTTAGTTTGCGTGGATTGATAATACTGACAAGAGGGTAGCCACCTCTTGAAAAGTTAGTACATAAAAAGAGGATAAGAACACGTGGAGACTGCAAGAGGCCGAGTGGCCTACTCAGGGCAGCTCCAGAATCCCTGCACTACTCACGATGGGTGGGGTGTAGTTTCAGGAGTTACAGGTAGAGGCTTGATCCTCATTTACCTTCGCTACAGGCGTACGCTCCAGTACCCTGCCACCTTACTGCACCCACACCTCACTACCACCTGTCATCCTCGTCCATGTAACTATCCAGTCTACTCTTAAAACAAGCTATCGTCCCTGCACTAACTATGTGATTGGTTAGTTTATTCCATTCCCCCACCACCCTATTACTAAACTAATGCTTGCCTATTTCCCTCCTAACTATACTTTTCTAATTTAAATTCATTACTGCGTGTTCTATCCTGCTGGCTAATTCTCAGAACTTTACTTATATCGCCTTTGTTGTAATCCTTGACCCATATGATTTCAGTAAACCTTCAGTTATCTGGGTGCACCGTATCCGACCTCGCCCGTATCCGGGAGTTTTAAAAAATATTTGATTTTTTCCAAAAAATATAAAAAGATTGTTGCACACTACCAAAAGTCGTTCAAATTGCCTGCACAATGCCTCTAACCTCTGTCTGGGCGGTGTACCGCACCCATAAGGCGCGCCTCAGCTTGCACGTAGCAATGATATTTACGTCCTGGTGCGAAGGTTCGCAGGAAAGCAGTGTGCTTCGCAGTACAAGTGGCACGTAAACATCTTTGCCGAGCGCTGCAGACCATATCGAAGTGACGAGAGTCAAGGCATTGCAGGTTTAAATGGCGGGAGTGTCAAAGGACTGTTTAAATGAAACACACAGTGCGAACCCTAGCTTAAGCCTTGATGACTGCCTAAATCCAGACTGGACTAGGTGAGCAGGGCTCTGTCCCCGTGGAGAAGGTGTGCGGGTCCGCTAGCACTCCTGCGGGAGTGAGGGCAGAGTAAGAAATGCGGATAAGTACTGCCCACGGTCTGACATGTGAAAGAGGGATTTTACCATGCTTACAGTAAGGCGAGTAAAGGGGCCCGCAGGGGTTCGGGAGTCCCGTGGGCCAGCCCGATCTAGAGGTGCGGGCTGGCCTTAAATCGTGGTTACTTCTTGTGGCTGGCCTCCCCGTGGTCCCGCTGGATGCACTGTGCAGGAGGTACCCGCTTCCCTGGCTCACAAGGGCAACACGGTGTAACTAAAAAGCCACAGATCACCATGCAAGCGGATGCGCCAGGTTGTCATTGACTCCTTGGTTATCCTCCCCACGATTTACGGCCAGCCCGCACCTCTAGATCAGGGTGGCCCACGGGACTCCCGAACCCCTGCAGGCCCCTTTACTCGCCTTACCGTAAGCATGGTAAAATCCCTCTTTCACATGTCGGACCGGGGGCGGTACTTATCCGCATTTCTTATTCTGCCCTCACTCCCGCAGGAGTGCTAGCGGACCCGCACGCCTTCTCCACGGGGACGGAGCCCTGCTCACCTAGTCCAGTCTGGACTTAGGCAGTCATCAAGGCTTAAGCTAGGGTTCACACTGTGTGTTTCATTTAAACAGTTCTTTGACAAGTTGAACCTCTATTTTGCGGCTGCGGCAGTGGGCCCACAAAAGGCATTGAAAAGTCAATCTTTTAGTCATTTCCAGAGAAAAATACTATCTCCATGATAAACAGCATTATATTTTGTCCAGAAATAAGCAGTCAGCATTTCGAAATTAGTAATGTCATTAAAACGAATCTTTACCAAGGACAGGAGTCCTACAATTTTCAAATGGAGAAAAAAGTTTTTTGAACTGTGGTCCCACAGCACGGGGTGTTCTCTTATCTTGTCAATTAAATAATAAACAAAGCAGCTCTGCCAGTCCACTTTACGAGTCTCTTGGTAGGCCATCTTCCACTGCTCCTCACCCCTCAGCCACTGCTGTCGTCTGTTTGTTTACATACAGCCGCATGGTTGCTCACACCCACAACCGTTTTCCATCCATATGGATGGAACCAATGGTTGGGTGTACATAGCCCCAACAGTTGTAGGAAAATGGCCAGTGTGACACTGCCTATTGCGCCGTCAGCTCTCCTCCATATACAGTACCCTCCCGAGTTTCGCACTATCTGAGTTTCGCGTTCCTCGAGTTTCGCGCTCAATCCTAAATTCTTACCATCCCGACTTTCACTTATTATCACCATGAGTTTCGTGCTGCTTTGACATGTATGGGTTATGTCTACCTATTGTTGGTGTCATGTGTGTTCCTTAAGGCGGTGTCACACTGGCCGTTTTCCTCCAACCGTTGGGGCTATTGGCAACCGCAGCTACCCGTGCGCCCAACTGGGAGCGAGTTGTCGGTTGTCTGTACGGATGGAAAACGGTTGTGGGTACAAGCAACCACATGGCTGTATGTAAACAAACAGACGATGGCAGTGGCTGAGGAGTGAGGAGCAGTGGAAAATGGCCAAGAAACTTGTAAAGTAGACTGGCAGAGCTGCTTTGTTTACTATTTAATTGATACAGGGCGACTGCTTTGTTTACGTTGTAAATACGGACAACCCGCCCGAGTGAAGGGGTTAACTGATTCTTGGTCATCCTCTCTTAGCCGTTTCAGTGAAACTTTTTCAGTTGTGCTAGACATATTGAAAGCTTTCAATAGAGTCTGGCACAAGTCTTTGCATTCTAAACTCCCCTCTTTCGGATTCTATCCCTCTCTCTGTTCCTTTATCTCCAGTTTCTTTTCTGGCCATTCTATCTTTGCTGTGGTAGATGGTCACTGTTCTTCCCTATTAACAGGGGTGTTCCACAGGGCTCTGTCCTATCACCCACTCTCTTCCTGTTATTTATCAATGATCTTTTTTCCATAACAAACTGTCCTATCCACTCATACACTGACGACTCCACTCTGCATTATTCAACTTCTTTCAATAGAAGACCCTCTCAACAGGAATTACATGACTCCAGACTGGGGGCTGCAGAACGCTTAACCTCAGACCTTGCTATCATTTCCAATTGGGGTAAAAGGAACCTTGTGTCCTTCAATGCCTCAAAAACTCAATTTTTTCCCCTATCAGCTTGACACAATCTTCCAAACATCTATCCCATATTCTTCGACAAGACTCAGCTGTCACCTTCTTCAACACTTAATATCCTCGGTCTGTCCTTAACCTGGTAGCAGCGACGGTCCAAATTTGTGGCTTTACTGCGTAGCAGTGACGGGCCAAATTTGTGCCATGATATAAACCTCCAAAAAAAGATGATACAGGTAACTCTCGATTTACGCGAGTGTTGCGTTCTTGAAGAGGTCGCGTAAGTCAAAAACAATGTAAATCAAACAGTTGGTAGGTTTCTGTCGAAAAATAAATACCGTAATTTTCGGCGTATAGCGCGCATTTTTTCACATAAAAAATGCCTGAAAGTTTAGCCCTGCACGTTATACGCTGACTGTACAAATTTTTAATGATTTTTTTCTTCTTTGAGATGTTTTTAATGGTCCGTTTTTCGTCTTATCCAATAACAACGGCAACCTTACCTTTATTATTGTTTATAATCCTTCATAGTCCATAGCTGTCCTATAATATGTTACCATAGAATACAGGGCGATCTAATAACTACTATACAAAGACTAAATCGGTGGAAGATCGTCCATGCCTTGCTGTTATCCCGTTTTTCCGTCGGGCGCCATTTGTATGATCTTGATCTTGATGTCACAGGTGGCTTAAGATTGTATGACTAAGGAGCAGTACAAGCTACATAAAAAAATCATATTGGAAAAAAATGTCCATGTGTTCATTATTAATTATTAATATTAGTGAGAATAATGGGGTGAATATGATATCAGAAACTGTACATCATGAGTCTTGTACGAGGAGTTATTTCACGCAATCCCAGCCCGGCCGCCATTTGTATTGTTTACAAACCACACAACCACACCCACACAACAAACAGCTGCATGCCGCGTGTCACCAGAACCGAGATATCCACTCGGGCACTCATTCTCAGCCTCTCTCGTGTGAGGAAGAAATGAGGGACACCATGAGGGGCTGGCTAGTATTGGTACAGGTACCGAGCAGTCTGACACCGGTACCGTACCGTATTGCTGGTACCGTTAGTACCGGTACTGGTACCGGTACCTGCCCACCCCTATTGTTGAGTAGCGTGGCAGCGTAGGTACTGTATTGTTGTTCAAGTGGCGCGCGGAAAGAACTGAGCTCAGCTGTGTGGATGTGTGAGTCCAGTTGCGTGAGACATCTGGTGGCCACTCCATAAAATATCGCGTATAAGTGAAAAAAACGCCTAAATTAAACATTTATTTGGATTTTGGACCCCGCGTTATTTAAAAAACGCGTAAACCAAACTTGCGTAAATCGAGAGTTACCTGTACATAAACTGATCACAAATGCTTTGATATATATTATGAAATGGTTTGTGTGGATGATGATTTTTTTCTCATTTTTCTTGCTTGGAGGGACCATTAATTAAGAAACATGATCCCCACTGCTACCGGGTTAACTCAGAATCTTAACTGGGAACTTCACATATCCTCTCTCACTAAATCAGCTTCCTTGAGGTTGGGCGTTCTGTATCGTCTCCGCCAGTTCTCCCCCGCACAGTTGCTATCCATATACAGGGGCCTTGTCCGCCCTCGTATGGAGTATGCATCTCATGTGTGGGGGAGCTCCACTCACACAGCTCTTCTGGACAGAGTGGAGTCAAAGGCTCTTCGGGTCGTAGTATTAGTCTTCCCCATTCCCTCCATCCCCATCCCCATACGCGAGTCTGGGGCATGTATGAGCAGCCTCGTCCCCTTCCCCTCCCTGCGCCAAATATGCGGGCCAGACAAGACCAATCTGCACATCATAATAATGTTGGCAGCACTTTCAAACCAATAATTACAGAAAAAGAAATAAATAATGCATTTTTCACACACCATTGTATTCATATACATTATATACCATAAAACAAAACAATAGCGTAGTTGATCTACAAGTAAATAACAAGTAATGCGAGTAAGTTAATTTATGAGACAGGTTGGTATCCATGACTCATCACACACACCTGGGCAGCCACATAGGGGTTGCCAGGTCGTGTCATTTGTGGCATTTTTGTCTTAAATCAAGGTGGTTGCCAAGAAAACCCCTTTTTTGTGGTATATGATAAGTATTGCCATTATAATGCCATATTTAGTCATCAATCTGCCATCTTTTGCCATTCTTGGGGACAATGATAAAAATCTTGAGGAATAGCTGTATGTTTACAATCAAATGGAAACACTAGTCCTTAAAAACTAAAAGAAATATTAACTTTAGCAAAGTTTGCGATATAATATCACTCATAAAAATATTCTGATACTTTTCAATATATTTCCTTTTATAATAACAAATAGAACACCATTTATTCATGAAATATACGAAGGGGAAGCTGAAGATGTCCTGCCTCGCACCCCGCGAAGTCAACACTTTTTCGACCCCATCCGCTCTCTCTCGAGGTAGTGTTAATCAATCCCAACCCCCCCGGGGACGCTTAAAACCGCAGTTCACAGCCAAGGGAAAGGGAAGGGAAGGGAACGGGAATGAGGAAGATTAAAACTACGGCCGTTCGTCTCATCAGCTCCTCCTCTTACTGATAGTCGTCTACCTCTTAAATTCTGCCGCCATGTTGCCTCTCTTTCTCTTCTATTGATATTATCATGCTGACTGCTCTTCTGAACTTGCTAACTGCATGCCTCCCCCCCTCCTGCAGCCTCGCCACACACGACTTTCTACTCAAGCTCATCCCTATACTGTCCAAACCCCTTATGCAAGAGTTAACCAGCATCTTCACTCTTTCATCCCTTATGCTGGTAAACTCTGGAACAATCTTCCTTCATCTGTATTTCCTCCTGTCTGCGACTTGAACTCTTTCAAGAGGAGGGTATCAGGACACCTCTCCTACCAAAATTGACTTATCTTTCGGCCGCTCCTCTAATCTTTTTAGGGGCAGTAAGTAGCGGGCTTTTTTTCATTATTTTTTTTTTAAAGCCTTTGAGCTGTCTCCTTTGCTGTAAATATATATCGTAGTATATATATATATATATATATATATATATATATATAGATATATATATATATATATATATATATATATATATATATATATATATATATATATATATATATATATATATATAAAACCCGATTATCCTAAATGGAAGGGGAAGCCTCTTTCGGATGCCGATTTTCGGATAATCCGGATTTATGGCCGCCATTTTGATCGCCGCCAGTTTGATCGTCGGCATTGTGTCTTGCTTTCTCGTTTGGATGAATATCACTTTGATCTTGCACCTTGGTTCTTATTTTCTCATTAGAACACATGTAGCTAGTATGGACGAACCATTAGCCAGGATGGATGAGGATGCTGTCGCTGCGCGACTGCCGCCGACTGACGATGTAAACAATGAAACCAAACAAACACACGCTACGCTAAACAAAGTAGTACGCTTAAAACATGTGGTGTAAATGTTTTATTGTATGTTTGTCTGTGTGTCTCCTTGTCTGGACCAGTGTATGTTGATACTTGTGAGCGTTGCAGATCTGAATTGTGAATGTTGCAGAGTGCGATTGTGAATGGTTGTGCAAGCTTGCAAGTGTGACCTTGATGCATCGTGCAGGTGGAGACACAGTATGATGACTCATATTATCGCGCAACTCGTATGTTGGAAGGGGAATGTGGCATGGAGTGGAGAGGGGAGTCGTGTTTGTGTCGTTGTCTTGAGAGTACGGTGTGAGAGTAGTCGTGCAGTAGTTTGTTCGTTCGCCGCACCTACGTCCGTGCTGGGGCGAAGGTGCGGACGTGGTGTTGTTGAGAGTTTGTTTAATGTTTTTTGTCTAATACATTGATCTATTCGTTACAAGCTATTTCGGCAATACGTATTAGAAAGCATATTCATTTTAACTGTTCTTATCAATTTTAAATGTGTTAATATAGTACATATGTAGTTACTTTTATTTATTTTTGATGTTTTATAACGTTTTAGTATAGAATTTTTTTTTTTATTGCATTATCCAGATCAATTTCGGATAATCCGGATAATCGGGTTTATATATATATATATATATATATATATATATATATATATATATATATATATATATATATATATATATATATATATATATATATATATATATATATATATATATATATATATATATATATATATATATATATATATATATATATATATATATATATATATATATATATATCTATCTATATATATATATATATATATATATATATATATATATATATATATATATATACAGTCGTCCCTCATATAGTACGGTTTCCAATAGTATGGTTTCGGTTTTATATGGATTGTCATGTAAGAATTTTTTTAGGATTTTTAAATTTCCCGCTCATTGCACCAAATAGCCATGGCGTGAGTGGCAACACTGTTCTACCAAAACACCTACTGAAAGCACCCCAGAGCGTTCGAGAAAGGTGTTCACCTTGCAGAAGAATTCAGATTTAGGAGAAGTTACATTTTGGGATGAGTTACGTTGCGGTTGGGAGAACATACCACGTGAATGAAATCAGAGTTCGCTGTATCTATCATAGTGTAAAAGAAATTCTTGCCGCAGTATTATAACTTCCAGTGCTACAAGAGTAAAGATAAAGGCTGTACTTTTACTAAGCCTCGTCGTTGCTATGGTAACGGCGTCTCACTCGCAGCAAAATGGGGTACGGTGATTTTCCTGATGCAATGGAAGCACTTATGTGTTTGTTTGCTGATTTGCTGATGACGTCATCATAGCACAGAAGCGTTCTACCTCTCAAAGCCGGGAGCGGAGTGAGCGTGCCGAGTTGGCAACTTGTGCTGCCGCGTCATGCGTTTGAGAGCACTCGGAACGTTCCGAGAGTCCCGATTCCCTCGCTCAAACACAGCCCAGCAGGAGTGTTTCTAGGGGGGAGCACTAATTTTATACAGATTTTCGAATAGTATGGGGGTCCTGAGTCCCTAACCCCCGTACTATTTGAGGGATGACTGTGTATATATATATATATATATATATATATATATATATATATATATATATATATATATATATATATATATATATTTTTTTTTTTTTTTACAACAATGGAGGCAGCTCAAGGGCACACAAAAAAAGAAAACAATAATAAAAAAAAAGCCCGCTACTCGCTGCTCCTAAAAAGAAACAAAAGAGGTGGCCGAAAGGAAGACGTGAGCGTGGTGCCCTTTGATCTCTGCAGGACAGGAGCACTCAGAGCAGAAAACAAGGGAATGGGATTCATGTTGGTGTCACACTAGGCCTTTTCCTCCAACCGAATTGACAGTATAATGAAACCATTTTCAAGAGTCTGTTGAGGCAGTGGCTCCTGCGGATCCTTTCCTCCCCTCAGCTCTGCCACACAGTCCCAACACCTGTTTTTTCCTCTCATATGTTACCTATAGGTAACATATAAGAGGAAGAGATAGGTGTTGGGACTGTGTGGCAGAGCAGAGGGGAGGAAAGGACCCACGGGAGCCAACGCCTCAAGGAACTCTTTAAAATGGTTTCACCATAGGCGCAACCGGCATCTCCAACATTTCTAGGTGTGCGTCACATGTGACTGTATCCACGACTTAATTAAACAGTCACCAGATTTTAGCTTTTACTTTGTCAGTGGAACTGTTTGCTGACATGAACGGAATAATGAATGCATGGCATTGAACTTCAGTTTGAAAAAGCAGGTTGCTGTGAACAGTAAATGTTTACTATGTATGTACATTCACTTTACAAACTGTGGATTTTCAAGTGGCACAATTTTGGCTTGATTTTGCTTTTTCTGTAAATTATATATCTTAGTATAATCAGAATGTTGTTTGTGGTCATCTTACTTTGCATTAACAAAATTGTTGTATTTAATAATATAATTTAACTAAGTTTTATAATTAGATAGGAATTGAATGCTGTTATGTCTTTCTCAAAGAAGCAGCAGAATTACATTCCAGTCATGTTTCTCTGAAACATAAATGATTTTTTATCTTCTGTTGAAATGTTTTGACTTTCAAAATTAATAAAACATCTGAATCATCATTTTCAGCTCTACTTTTATTCATAAATGGAAGGACACCAAATTTTAGACACAGATATAGTGTCAAGCCACAAAGTATTGGACATGAAAGATTATGATTGGTTGTTAGTGTATTTTAGCTGTAATTTTTTTTTTTTTTTTTTTTTTTGGAAGATTTTGTTTTACTGTCAAGTAATATTAATTTCTATGTTTGCTTCTTTTCAGAATTATCAAGAATGCTGTAAAGGTGACAGGATAAATCCCAGTCTTCAGGATGAAGGGATTAACAGTTGAGCAGATTAGTGCTGATCGGGTTACTTTCCTGGCACAGCAGTATTGGTCACCAGACACCAAGGAAACTCACCTACCCTATGACCCCCAAGTAATAAATGATATTTATGAAAGTGAAGTGAGAGCAACAGATTTCAGTACTCGTCGCATTGTTGTGCTCGAGCTGAGTCAGTACCTTGAAAACTATGTGTGGCCAAACTATTCTGAAAATGCCAGTCCAGCACACTTAATGTCTGTCATAATTTTGGTCAATGAGAAGTTTCGTGAGCGTGTTCCAGCTTGGGATTCTTTTGTGAAGCACCCAGGTCCTTTTGTAGGCTTCCTTAGACACCTGATGAAGGCATGCCTAGATACAAGCAACAGGTTTACTCAGAAAGAACACACACACATGATAGTGTTCCTCAACCATCTGTACAACAGTATTGAGACAGACCTCATACGCAATGGCATTAGCCACACTGTGTCGTATAATATTCTTGAGTGTCTGTCAGATGGTCAGCTGCAGAATGTGCTGAAGGACTTTCCCAATTGGGCCAAAGCATTAAAAAGAACAGCACGACACAGGAAGAAGCTAAGTGGTGTTGAACTGGAACATTTCAATTTTGATACAAAATTTCTTTACTCACTGATGCAGCAGTTTCTGAAGAAACTATCAAGTATATCTTTAGAAGATAAGGAGCTGAATCAAGATGTTGTACATTACTGTGAAAGATTCCTGGAACTAATGATTGATCTTGAATCCCAACTCCCTACAAGAAGATTCTTCAATACACTCATGTACTCATGTAATTTTCTTGTGAAGTGCCATTTGTCTCCACTCGCTGCTCGAGAGGAAGGCAAGCTTTTCTCACAATTGTTACATATCCTGAAAGTATTTGCACAATTTGAAATAAATGATAATACTGGGCAGCCCCTATCTGACTTAGATGTAATGAAAATTCATTACAACCAAGTAAAGGAACTACAAAGCATTACATTTAGAAATTTCCCAGAATTATCTCAGTTTAGTTTTTCCAGTGTTGCAGCAGTGGATGACACAGAAACACTGAGGCAGTATTTTGAACCACAGTCTGATGCAGATATTCAAAGACTGTGTCAGTTGCTTCATTTAATACCCACAGAAGATGAAAATGTTACTGACAGGAAATATTTGATTGAGGCTATCCTTTGGAAATACCAAAGACGCATTTCACAATTAGAGGCAATCAATCGCATGCCTTTATATCCCACTGAGCAGATAATTTGGGATGATAATATTGTTCCCTCAGAGTACTTTTCAGGTGATGCATGTTTAGCTTTACCAAAGTTAAACCTTCAGTTTTTAACATTACATGATTATTTGTTGAGGAACTTTGATTTATTTAGACTTGAATCAACTTATGAAATTCGGCAGGACATTGAGGATATAGTAATGAGGCTAAATCCTTGGCTAACTGAAAGCAATCAAGTAATATTCAGAGGATGGGCTCGCATGGCACAGCCCATAGCCAATTTTGCAGTATGTGAAGTAGCAAAGCCTAATGTAGGTGAGGACAAGCCTTCACGAGTCAGGGCTGACATCACTATTAATTTGAGTGTCAGAAGAGAGATAAGAAATGAATGGGAAGCTTTGAGAAAGCATGATGTTTGCTTGCTCTTGTCATTAATGAATCCTAAAGAACTGCCTAATCCCCAAGGACACTTTTCTGAAGAATGGGGCATCAGGTATATCCGAGGGTGTGAGGTGGAAGGAATGCTGGATGAGAATGGCAGGGTCATTGAGGAGGGACCTGAGCCTAAACCTGAACTGAAAGGGGAGACCAGAACCTATAGAGTTTGGTTAGATTGTAATCAGTACAAAATTGACATGGATAATATTAAGTCTAGTAATGGAAATGAAGATGTTTATGAGACTTTCAATGTTTTAATGAGGCGGAAACCCAAAGAAAATAACTTCAAGGCTGTGTTAGAAACCATCAGGGACCTGATGAATACTAAGTGTGTAGTGCCTGACTGGCTGCTAGACATCATCCTTGGTTATGGAGATCCAGGGGCTGCCCATTACTCACAGAGGGAGAATGCATTGGCTACCTTAGACTTCAATGACACATTTCTAAATTTTGAACACTTGAAGAAGAGTTTCCCAAATCATTCAGTTCATCATAATTCAAAACCTGATTTGCACCCACCCTTCAAGTTAACATTTGAGGATCAAAAGACAGTAAAGCGACCAGCTGAGGAAGAGGAGGCAAAGGTAACCAAGAGTATATTTGTTGAACCTTATGTTGTTCCCAGCAGAGGGCCTTATCCATATACTGTACCTCGCAAAAATAGGGTCCAGTTTACTCCCACACAAGTTGAAGCCATTCGTTCAGGAATGCAGCCTGGTCTCACCATGGTTGTTGGTCCTCCAGGGACAGGGAAGACAGATGTTGCAGTTCAGATCATATCAAATATTTATCACAATAATCCAGCTGAGCGCACTCTTGTTGTAACACACTCTAATCAAGCCCTCAATCAGCTCTTTGAGAAAGTTATTGCACTTGATGTTGATGAGAGGCATCTATTGCGTCTTGGTCATGGTGAAGAAGCTTTAGAAACTGAGAAGGACTTCAGTAGATATGGACGTGTCAACTATGTTCTTAGCAAGAGGCTTGAACTACTGGAGGAAGTGACTCGACTCAAAGAATCTCTTGGAGTGGCAGGAGAAATGGGAGCGTCATGTGAAACGGCTGGCTACTTCTTCCTTCAACATGTCCTAGCACGATGGGAGTGCTACATGAGTCAGGTTACTGCCACTTCAGGCAAACCGGTCAATGTAGAACAAGTAGCTGATCTGTTTCCTTTCCACATTTTCTTTAGTAATGCACCCCAACCTTTGTTCAAAGGCAAAAGTTATGAGGAAGATATGGAAATTGCATCAGGCTGTTTCAGGTACCTGGAGAACATTTTTACACAGTTGAAGGAATTCCGTGCATTTGAAATGTTGAGGAGTGGTCTTGATCGTACAAGGTATCTACTTGTTAAGGAAGCCAAAATTATTGCCATGACATGTACTCACGCAGCTCTCAAGCGTCGAGAACTAGTGGACTTAGGGTTTCAGTTTGACAACATTTTGATGGAGGAAAGTGCACAAATATTAGAAATTGAAACATTTATTCCATTGCTGCTACAGAATCCTGAAGATGGTCGAAACAGACTCAAGCGTTGGGTCATGATTGGAGACCATCATCAGCTGCCTCCTGTCATCAAGAACATGGCTTTTCAAAAGTACAGCAATTGTGAGCAAAGTTTGTTCACTAGATTTGTCAGGCTGGGGGTTCCCACAGTTGAATTAGATGCTCAAGGCCGAGCCCGACCATCTATTTGCGCACTCTACAACTGGAGATACAATAACTTAGGTGATCTTCCTCATGTAATCTCATGGCCAGAGTTTAGAACTGCCAATGCTGGACTGTATTATGAGTATCAGTTGATAAATGTAGATGACCTGGAAGGCCGTGGAGAGTCAGAACCACGCAAATATTTTTATCAAAATTTGGCAGAGGCTGAGTATGTAGTACATTTGTATATGTACATGAGACTTCTTGGATACCCTGCCTCAAAAATATCTCTGTTGACCACTTACAATGGTCAGAAAGAGTTATTGAGAGATGTAGTGGAGCAAAGGTGTGCCAGAAATCCTCTGTTTGGTCGCCCTCACAAGATCAGTACTGTTGATAAGTATCAGGGACAACAAAATGACTACATTTTATTGTCCTTGGTGCGAACCAGGGCTGTAGGACATTTACGAGATGTGAGGCGTCTTGTTGTGGCTATGTCTAGAGCTCGGCTGGGCCTGTACATTTTTGCTCGTGTCTCTCTGTTCAAAAATTGTTATGAACTACAGCCAGCATTTTCTCTCTTGACAAAAAGGCCATTACAACTACACTTGGCACCATGGGAGCACTGGCCAGCACACCGGCCACACTCTCAACTGCTGCAAGACAAGCCTGTTGAAGTTGCAGATGTGACTCACATGAGTAGCTTGGTGCATCAATTGTACTCAGAGGTGTGTGCAAATATTCAAGCTGTTGCTGGTCTTGGAGAGGCCCCTGGAACTATGGCCATCCATGAACTACCTCCAGACACTGGTGCAAAGTATGACTCAGATGAGGAAGCTGCAGGCAAAGAAGATGAGGAAACATCAATGCTCATAGTAAATGAAGTTGAAACCAAATAAATTCCTCTCATTGGCAAGTCAGGACCTACAGGTGATAACATTTGATAATGAAAAGATTATTCTGGCATCACAGATTTTTTTTTTTTTTTCTAGGTAATTTTGTATGTAACCTGAACATGTTCAAATTATTTTTTGAATTAATTTACTGTATTATTTCTTTATAATTATGCTTGTACATATTTGAACATTTTACTAAAAGATCTATGCTTTTACAAGACCATGATTTTGATTTGGTGCAAATGTTTGTGTTAAGTGATGTAGGAGAGTATCATTGTATAATTTAGATTGGGAGGAAGTGATGTAGGAGAGTATCATTGTATAATTTAGATTGGGAGGCAGAAGTTATGTTCTAAAGATAGTTGTTAAGATGCACTGTTATTGTAGTAACTACTGTAGATATAAATTATCTTGAGGAATACATTTTGTATGGATTGTATTACATAATGAAAATGTAAATAGTGACTTTCATACATACATATTTTTATACATGCTTGACCTTGTTCAGGTTTGAAAATGAGTTGGCAAACTGTTGTGTTCCCCAAGTCCATATATGCTGAAATAATAATCAGCTTCCACATGCATAGTAGGTTAAGGGCAATACATAGGGAAGACATGCACATTTAAAGAGTCTTAATGTATGGACCATATTCTTTGGGTGTCTGAGATAACTCATAAATGTCATTTTCATCATGTCCAAACCTACAACTAGCTTTTTGGTATTATAATTAGTGTATTTTTGAAATATTCTGAGCCTCTTAAGGGTTATCACTATGTTTCTGAAAGTGTATTGAGAGTTATGAAAGAAACAATGTACTATTGTGAAAATGTGTTTTGGAAGACCATTGAAGCTGCATAATGAAGGAATAATTACTGGGAGAACATTAGCATCATCATTACATCACCATCACCCCTCCTCCCCCCATATCCAAGCTGATTGTTATCATGGGGTTGGCTTTAGGACCAGGGACTGGTGCCTGATTCTGGGGAAAGGGACCTAGTGGCCACCTCCTCGGCCTAGGGCCCCTGTCCTTGATCCAAGTTTTCTTTGGACTATTACTTCATAATTTTTTTCCCCTTCACTTTTTACTTCATAATTTTTTTCACCTTCACTTTCTCTCTCCTTCACCTCCTATTATCTCCTCATTTTTCTTAAGGCATGAGGACTGTGTCATGAGGATGTAAGACTAACCACATGTCATGAGTGGCCCTATTCTCCCATTTCCCTTATTCTTTACAACCATGTATACTTTATGATACCTATATAGGCTATTTCACCCATCATCCACAGTATCTCTGATCCATATCTGTCCACTCACCTATATTCTGTGGAAGACAAATATCATATACCCTTCCTTCCTTCTTCCCTTTTTTATTCCTTCCCATACCACTCCTTTTAAGCCTTTTTATGACGCATTTTCATCTTCCATAATCCAGTGCACTACACCCTTGCAGGTGTGTTTCTTCCAGTTTCATTTGCTAACCCCTTTTCTGTCTTGCATCCTGACACTCCAGCCTCTATTCATTGAACCTCGAAACCCAGTCCTCTCGTACATTGTAAATGTGCACATACAGTCACCTCTTGATTAACGCAAGGGTTACGTTCCTGGAGATGTCGCGTTATTTAAACATAATTTCCTCATAGGAAACAATGGTAATAGGGGGGGTTATGTTCCTGGACACTGGGAAAGTCTGCCTGTTTTGGGGATTTTGTTACTCTAACCTTAAAAAAAAACATTATTAATACATTAGTGGGTCACGGAAACAACAAGGATGCACGTTCTCATTTTATTTAAATTTGTTCCTCACCTGCGTTGGCCACCACCCCTCCCTGCCCCGCGCCCCCGCCGCCGGCTGCTCCCCTCACCCCCGCCACCCCGCCTCACCTGCCTCGTTCCTCTTTGTTTGACTGCCCATGCTGTTGGTGACAAGGATGACTCCTTTGAGTTGGAGTTTTCTAAAGAAAGAATTGCTGCATTGCATTTGTGAGATGCTGACACAACAAAGACGCATCCCTGCACTCACCATCACCGCCCTGTTGATGCGTCGCCGCTGTCGTCCACCGGGTCCCCGCCCCGCTCCTTCCCCCCTCCCCACCCTGTCCTTCCACCTCCTGTGAAGAGGTGGAAGGACGGGGTGGGGAGGGAGGGGGGAGGGTGGTGTGGGGACGCGTTTTTGTTGTGTCACTGACTTGCAAATGTGGTGTGGCAATTCTTTCTTTAGAAAACTTTTAACTTGGGGGAGTTGTCTTTGTCACCAATAGCATGGGTGGTCAGGGGAAGAGGAGGGAGGCAGGCGAAGTGGGGCGGCGGAGGTGAGGGGAGCGGCCGGTGGCGGGGGCGCGAGGCGGGGAGGGGCGATGGCCGGCGCGGGTGAGGAGCAAATTTGAGTAGAGTGGGAGCGTGTGTTTTTGTTGTTTCCGTGAACCACCAATGTATTAATAATGTTTCATCGATGATGTCACGCTCGATGACACGTTATTTAAACTCATGTTAATCGAGAGGTGACTGTACAACTAAATGTCCAAAGCCTATTACTGATCTTGCTGCTTCTCATTTTCTTGGACCCCTCAGACCTCTTCTTTCCCTCCCCATAAGAAAGCCTTTGATTCCCATGACTTCTCTCCTGATGAGACCATTTTTGCAAATGCTGATTTTATAGCTCAATTTCATGTTGATTCCTCAAGTCATCCCAAATGTCTTGCACTGTCAATTTCTGCTTCTGTTCACCCCCACCAACCTTAGTTTCATCTCAAGGAGCGTAAGCAATAGGAGCGCTGAAGTCATCTTCAAACTTTACTTAGCACTAGTTAGACCTCATCTCGATTATGCAGTTCAGTTCATGTCTCCCTACTACAGAATGGATATCAAGATGTTAGAATCTGTACAGAGGAGGATGACAAAGATGATTCACAGGGTGAGAAACTTCCCTTATGAAGACAGGCTGAAGCATTTAAATCTACACTCTCTAGAAAGGCGAAGGTTGCAAGGAGACTTGATCGAAGTCTATAAATGGATGAAGGGCTTTAATAAAGGGGATGTCAGTAAGATTTTGATGGTAAAAGAGCCAGGTAGGACATGTAGCATTGGTTTTAAGTTAGACAAATTCAGATTCAACAAAGACATAGGCAAGAATTGGTTCACCAATAGTGTGGTAGAATGGAACAGGCTTGGGAGCCATGTTGTGGGTGCCAATACCATGGATACATTCAAGAAGAGGTTAGATAAAGCCATGGATGGTGAGGTAAGGTGGGGTTGAGTGTACAGGAGCTGCCTTGTATAGGCCAACCGGCCTCTTGCAGACTCCTTACGTTCTTATGTTCTTATGTTCCTCCTACTACCCCTATGTCCAGCTCTCTACTCCCTCACCTCCTCCACACTTCCCTCACCCCTGCCTTCACTGTTCCATCTACCACAAAATTGATTCTTGATTACCTCTTTCCTTCTGGAACCACTCGTGATTTCCAATAGACTGTATTAGGTATCAGTTCACCTCTTTGCCACTTGAAGCCCCTTGCGTGCATCTTTGTAGAAACCGATGCTTTACCCTCTGTTTACCAGCATTTTTTACAGTTTCAATGTTGCCTACTGTAGCCCTGTGTGTGTAAAACACCGATTTTAAGAATGGAAGTTAAACGCACCTTCGGAAATAATACCCATTTAACATCAGTTTAAATTAAATTAGAGATGCTAGAAAGCAAAATAATCAGATGAAGCATCTCATGTTGCCTTCTGCCATTCACAAGATAGACATGAGCCCGCCTACATTTGGCACTCAGTGGTCATGTTTACCATAAATTGATGCGGACCTGAATAACTACGAGCAATGGATAATGTATATTTTTTCCTGATCAGCATGCACTTTGTTTGGATTTTTTGCTCCAAACAATAACTTGTATTCCAGAATTTCAAAATAGAAAAAAGAGCAGAGTTCTTTAGGGAAAGTACTTCATAGACAATTCTCCAGGTGGCTGAGTGTAGCACTGCATGCATAACCAATACTGTCTGTTATCCCCCTCCTACTCATATTCCCTAGTTTCTTCTACTTTCCTCTTGCTCTCCTACTTCCCAGCTCTGTCTCTTCTGCCCCTTCTGTCTCTGGCTTCCCTGCTCTTAATTCTGGTTCTCCTACCCTTTTTATATGTACATTGTCTCTATTCCCTGCATTTCCACAAACTCCTGATTTTTCTCACAGAACCTTAGACAGTAACATTTCCTTGTTTCAATGAGGTCACATTTCCAGAGCTCTTTTTCCCAGTGTTGTATCATTCTTCCATACATCACTGTCTTTTCTCTTTACCCTGTTTACCTGTATCTGACCATAATGCCACATGACCTCCAATGTCTGGCACATATTTTCCACTAACCCATTCACTCATCACCTTTTACACTAGAATTAATGGATGGACAAATCAAATAAATGTCCTTATAAAGTTATTTATAACATTTATTTATAATATATACATTCGATAGACAAAAACAAAAATATAGCTGCCTTTGCACACAGAAGTACATACTACATTTTATTGTTGGATTCATGGAAGATTTTCTTTTCTTTTTTTTATAAGTAGTGACATCACATCTGTAGCACCAATAATAAGTTACAAATACTATTTCACATCCCCAAGTCTCACTAGCTAAATTTAAAGGTTGTATAATATATGAATGAATTGTTTAATACTAGTTGGAACTTCTGTCACCTTAACAACACTCCCTATTGTAAATGCATGGAATTTTTTTTTAGCAAGTGATACTAAATAGAGAAACAGTTAATTACATTATATATTAGTCCTTTACTCTGGCATTAATACATGTCTAAATAATACACTCTCTACATTGTAGAGGTCACATTTATTGAGCAGTACGATACGCGCAAACACACACGTACACACACTAAATTTTTGCATTTGGTGACACATTGATGCCAGAGAAAGCTGGCCAAATGCAAATAAGTAAAACAATAAGAAAAATGCTAATTGGTGCCAGAGCCCACACAATCACCCTTTTTTTTTGCTTTAGTGGCTTTTTACCTTATCTTACATGGTGTATTTAGTGAACTTTTCCCACACAATAATTGTATACTTTGCTCTTCCCAGAACTGCAGTGGGTGTGGGGAGAGAGAGGTGACACATAACACATTATCACATGTGGCCGGACTAACTCAGATTGTGAATGGTTTTGTCAGCTGTCACAATGTCATCGACATGGTGGCCAGGCAACCAAGAAGCAGGATAACAATATGTGATATTGATAAACTTTTGGCAGGAAAAGATATCAAGAACAGAACATTTCCTAATGATCAAAAATGTCAAATGTAAGAATATGGTCATTAAATATGATTTAAGTGTTTTCAGGGGGATAAATAATTACTGAATGGAAGAATATGGTCACCCTATGAGAATTAGGGCAGCAATTTATTGGAGTCAACAAGAGCAATTCACCAAATACGAACATGTTAAATGTGAGAATCTCTTTTCACACACACACACACACACACACACACACACACACAGTAAATTCTTACACTTGGGTGTGTTCGGATTTGGTGCATTCACATTTGTTAACCCTAATCAACTGGTACCCTGATTCTCATATGGTGACCATATTCTCTCATTTGGCAATAATTTACCCCCTTGGAAATGCTTTTTAACTAGCTTTAACCAGCCAAAAGTTTTTTTAATCTATCACATCACAATACGCCTCTGTGGAGTAGTGGTTAGAGTACCTGAATACGACTCCGTGGACCTGGGCCTGAATCCTGGCTTGGGTAGTTTACGTGCAGCTCACCCAGCTATTTATCCTCCCTTTCGGGCTGGTTAATAGCTAGGTACCTGGGGAAACCTGAGGAACGTTAACTGACAATCCCAGCTATCATATTGGCCCATGTCCTGGGGTAACTGGTTCTTACCTACCACAGGCTCAAAGGGCCAACGTTTCAGATATGAGCACCACAGCCACACACAGCTATAGCATATGCACCCACATTTACCTTACTTTTTATATTACAATCCCATTTCAGCTACATGATTGCCATGTTGATGTGCCAGCTGATAAAATGTTCAAAGTCATGTTTAAGTCCTGCCACATGTAATAACACATGCACCACCTCTGACTCCTGCCAGTCAGCCCCACTACTGTCCACTAAAAATTTTAATGTAATAAGGCATCAAAGACCTCCAGGAGTGCTGAGGGAAGTTAGAGGGGAGGTGGGAGCAAAGATAAAGTATTGCATGGGAAAGAAATTCATTAAGTACACACTGTAAGATAAGACCACAAAAATGAAACTTTAAGCCATCAAATGAGCAGTAAAAGGTTGATTTTTTGAGGGATCCAGTACTAATTAACATTTTCCTTTGATTTCATTATTTGTAGTTGGTGAGCTTTCTTTGGTAATAAGTTATCAAATGCAAAACTTTACTTGTACTCTCTCTCACCAGGCGGGTTGAGGTTCAAGCCTCGCTTAAGTAAAAAGATATTTCATAGAAAGGAACAGTTAGTCCCCCCCTTGAACAAGGTGTGTGTGTGTGTGTGTGTGTGTGTGTGTGTGTGTGTGTGTGTGTGTGTGTGTGTGTGTGTAATTCACCTCTTGGTCTGCTGCAGGTCTCTCGAGACAGCCAGCCGTTCCCCTACGGAAAAGCACAGAGCTCATAGTGTGTGTGTGTGTATATGATCTGTGTGTGTATGATCTGACATCCCCACAGTACCTATGGATCAGCTAACGAGCTCAAAAGCTCTCTGGGGGGGTAACTGGCTACCAATTGTGAGTTAAGCACATTATCCGGCTGGTGAATTACACACATACACATGCATACAAACTTCCAACATTACCAGTGAATTATCACATTTTGCATTTCCTATCCTGGAAGTCTGCAGTTTTTCTTTTATCACAAGTTCTGAACACCCACATTAATGCAGTAAAAAAAAAAAAATTATGACTTCCCAACCCCCAATTTGCAACATCTACATTAAGTACACATGATAATAGTCTAGTCTCTGCTGAGTTGCCTGTACAGTCACAAACTAAACATTTTGTGCTGTATGTCCCACCCCCTGCAGCCCTGCAACAAGAGCACCATGCATTCTCCGATCATGACAGCTCTACACATCAAAATTAGAGTGGCTATTTACAGAACAGTTTGCACCCTTGGTCTTTTTGTTAGTAATTTACTGGGATTTATTATTAATCATTAGGTTAAGGTGAGGGTTTTGTTAATTTAAATATTGCTTAACTAATTGAATGGTGATTGTTCAATATTTCTACCAATTTTGCTGACTCCTTGGTGACTGGTGTGAACTTGTTTGCTGAGTGCTCTGAGTAGCTGCATGACATCAACCTAACTCACTAAAGAGCCTCATCCCAATGTTAATAATAATGACTAAAGGTGATGAAGAGGAATATTCAATCTCCTTGCCTAGCGCGGCACCACACTTCCTAAAGGTGCCGTACACTATCTTGGCTGTGGTGACAATAGGTTGCTAGGTTACTAATGTAGCTAAGAAAAGTTACCATCTTCTTGATTATATACTTATGGGGCAAGATTATCAAAGAAATTTGATAAGGTGAGATTATTTACAGAGTGGCTTGGCACAGCCAGAGGAAATATGAACAATATTAATCACCACTTAATTAGTTGAAAATTGTTGGTTAGCTGATTGAAGTCAACCTCAACTGGGTTGATAGTAGCATGTTAATATACGATAGTGATAAGGTAAGGGTGGGTGCATACTCTATAGCTGTGCGTGACTGCAGTGCTCATCTCTGAACTGTAGGCCCTTTGAGCCTGTGGTAGGTAAGAACCAATTACTTTGGGACAGGGGCCAATGTGAAATCTGGGATAGCCACAGTTTACTTTCCCCAGGTACCCATTTATCAACCAGCCTGAAAGGGAGGATGAACAACTGGGTGAGCTGCATTCTGGCTGCCCAAGCCAGGATTCGAACCCAAGCCCATGGAGTTGTTGCCGGGCACACTGATCACTATAGTAGTACCATCCTTAACTGAGGGTTGTGGTGGAGTCGGGACCGGGTGGGGCCTGTGACCAGCCTTGCCAGGTCTCCCAAACCTGTGACGCATAACTTCTGTGATATGTATATGTAAAAGGCATTACAAATGCTAAAACACATACCAATACAAGTTTAACGTAAATATTATGACACATCAAAGAAAAGTAAACTAGTTATGCGTATGATATTTATACGGCAATAAAGAAACGTGGCATACATATTTTACAGTGGTGCTAAGAAAATGTTATTACTTTTATTTAACTTTTGCCGCAGTTCTAAGGTGGATAAGCAGTGTTACTTATATTTAAAGATAGTTTGAAGGAATATAAGTAGGAAATATGATATTTTCTTAATAAAAATAAATGTTGAACCTCTCACGAGTGGCAGCACTCCTACTGACCCAGCCTGACATGAGTCACCAGTCGAGTTCTACAGAGATGGCAATGCTGGAGACAGGTGTTGCCCCGCCCCGACTGCACCCTGGCCCTGATTTTGATATGGTAGTACTATAGACTAATGGGACTGCAAGTTGCTAGGTAAACAGCCTTTCTGTTATAAGTTAATCTTCACTGAAGATTGATTCATCCACACCTAACAACACTGAGTAAAGCACATATTGTCAGGTTGTGGAATGTATCTGCTTTGTATACAAGTGAAAATGGTTAATCATGAGGGAATGTAAGACTTTGTTTACATCACATTTTCCTGCCATTGCCAAACACTTAACTATATCAAATTCCTCAATGGTTATCTCATTTTTTTAAGCTTCAACCAAGGGAAGCATAACACCACTGTCTTTGATTGATGAATGTCAACTCCTAAAAACATGTGGATGAGATCTTTATCACATGATATTTATATGGAATTCTATCTATCTAAATCTCTGATATCCTGCTCCCTCACAGGAACTTCCCTCCATGGGGTGGCCATGGTAGAAGTGTCTCCATCTCTCCTTGTTCTGGCACTCCCTCTCAGCACATTCAATCTTTCTACTTACATCTCTCTCGCTCTAATACTCGCTCACCCTATTGACCCACTTCACAGGTGGTCTTCCCCTGACACCCCCTTCCTCGATCCTTCCCTCATACATTCTTTTTCACAAATTTTCCTTCATTATCATCACATGCCTAAACCATATGGAAACCTCCCACTATTCAAAAGGGTAGCGTTCCATAGAAAGTGATCAATAACAAACCCAATTTTCTCAAAGAATGATAAAGAAATAGGGGGTTGACTGACTGATTGGGTCATTTGGGTCATGTGGTCATAAACAAATAAAATTAGGTTCCCCATTATCTTCACACAAGAAAATAAATAAAATAGGATAAATACCAATTTTTTCATGCTATTGGGAGGCTCTAAGCAACTGCTTCCTCTAGGTTGGCCGCTTTACCTGGAAGGTATTTGTTTTGACACTGAATTAAATCAGCTAATGCTGCCATCTGAGCACAACTTAAAAGTGCAAAATGGCCACAGTGAGCTAGGGAGGTGGAGTACAGGGCAGTAAGGTGCAGCACACTAGTCACTGACTACTCTGCACTAAAAAGTTTAACTCAAAAGGGACCTACAGTTTGGACTAAACTGCTCCTGAATTGCCCATTCCACCCATCCCATCTAAGGATGGTGTGGTGTGTTTTCACTGGGCAAACCATGGTTGGGCAGCAGAATGTATTGAGAGCCTATAAAAGTCCTCCCAACTATCATAACAACAAAAATGCATATAAATAACAAGTGGTTTAGAATAGAATTATGAAATGGACGATGTTTACAAGAAAGTTGATCATAGAATGTACACTAATAAACATGACAACCCACTCACTCCCTTGATCTTAGAGTTTGAGGTAAACAAATCTTTGAGATGGCAAGAATGAGGCAGGCTTGGCACTGTACTCGTATGGGCCTTTGACCTGCCCACTCTCCTGCTGTTAGTTGTTTTGAGTTTTGAGGCAGGCTCTGCCCCACATTAGGTGGCCTCCAGCCTGCACAGAACTCCCCAGTACAGGGCTATAGTGACTAGCCTGACCTTAGTTTTACACATAGGTGATGGGAATGTACCAGCAATCCCAGTTATTTGAATGTGAGCAAAACTGCTTAATTTTTGTCTCTGCCAGTGACAGCTTGTCTCGTCTGACTTTGATTGCAGCTGTTTCCATCACAGGGTCCCCTTTAAGCTCATCTGCCAAGAGAAGCTGCAAAGCTGCTGGATTTTTTTTGTGTGTGTATGTAAGGGGGGTACCAATTTTGGTAGTGGATCAGCTGACCAGTATATGCAAAGTTCAAACATGTATTATAGATCAGGTGGCTGGTGGCTGGGCAGAGGTCTGGCATGGGACTGCATGTTGAAACAATGAAAAATGGTATGTAAATGTAAAGGTCAAAATAACAAATGGTAGAATAACGAGGATTTCCTGTACACATAAGTTATGAGTTGGGACTGCAGGCATAAGAAGTAAATCAATGGTTTTACTTCTTATTAGATAAGTGAATGAGACACATTTTCTTTGTTATATTGTGCTGTGGTGGAGGAGGGGGGATAAGTACAGCAGTAGGAGGATGGTTGGCAGGAATCAGGTGATTGAGAGCACACTCAGTTTAAAGTTGCCTAAAGGAAATAAGTTCTTAAAGCAAATTTGGCATTTGTAGAGTGAAGGGTCACATGAGTCTTCACTGAAAGTGCAGTAGTTAGTGTATAAATGAGCTGATGCTGGTAAAGGAGTGTATCTGTTACAAGTGTTGAGTGAGAACCATCTAGCAGCAAAGAGGCAAATTGATGGCTAATGGGGCCTATCATGATGAATGGCAACTGTCTGCTTCAGCGAGAATTCTCTGTAAGTATTGTTCCCATAAAAAAAGATGAGCTAGTCCAGCATATGGCCTGAAGTGCTATGAGTGGTGACTCTACCATATGTTGTTTACTGAAGTATGTCTTATTTATAATAATGTGTGAACAAACATGGCATATTTCACATGACACTTAGGTAATGGCATGGGTTAGTATACTTTACAGTCATACATAGGACACCCTTTAAAATATTGCAACAGGTCTATAAGTTATGACTCCAGTAATTGTCACTCAAGCCAGTCAAACACTTTGTGGTAATCCTATTGAATACAACATTCGGTAATCACCTGACTTAATTCCTATGACTTCTTAAAGTTATGGAAGGTTAGTAGTTCCTTCATGGAAATTATAAAGTATGTAAAAAAAAAAAAAAAAAAAAAAAAAACTGGCCAAAACTGAGATGAAACAATTAAGTTATAAAAAATAAAATAAATAAATAAATAAATAAAAGTTACATTTATTTTGGAACCTGAAATAAATGTTCTCTCATGATATCAAACATTATATGCTGCAAACAGCCATCACAAGTAAGTCTGCTCTGTATATAAAGGCACAAAGTAACATTATAATGAAAGATACACATGAATACACAAAAAAGTAATAATTCTAAATATATCTGAACATATAGACATGTATCATTTACTACTGGAAAATAGGGTGTACTGTTAGAAGATTCAATTTCAGTTATGCTTGTATGTATTAATGGGTAATTACTGAAGTATGAGGTTCCAGCACTAGAAGACTACATAAATGCCAGTGAGATCCTTACTGTACACTTTTTGTTCCCGAAATCATTTCATTCCTCTTTTCAATACTTTTCTCGTTTTTTTCTGATTCATGTCACCACACTACAGATGGCTCTTTGTTTTCTGTTCATCTAGTCTACTGCTTGAGCTTACAATAACTTCATTTAGCAGAGTAGCAGACCAATAAACTCAATGGAACAAGTTGTAAACAAGAATGAATGCATGAACAGTAGTTTCACTAAACTGAAAACCACTCCATCACAGACCTCAGCTCTGCCAATGACTTATTGTGTTTTCAGGAACATGGTACGATAAACTTCAATGACAGACACGAAGGCAAAAAGATTTCATCCAGGTAACAAAACAATGTACAATGGGCCACTCTGCACATTATTACAAACATTGCTGCTCATACCCTGCCCACTTATAATGAAAAGTGAACGAAACATATTAATATAATAACATATAATTTTTGTACCCCAAACAGCAACCTTTAATGATCAACAATGGTATGATCCTATGATACCAGAGGTTGAGGATTGGGCGAAATAATCTAATGCTACCTTGTCTTTCCCCCAAATAACTGCCATCCTAAAATTGAACCCTGTGCCTCACTGGGTTATAATATAGATGAATGGGTGGCAGTATGGTCTGCTGTGTGTGTGTGTGTGTGTGTGTGTGTGTGTGTGGAGGGGGTGGGGGGGACAATGATGACTTTCACTTTTACTAAAAAAAAAGTTTTAGCAGCCTTTTCCTTTCGGGTCATATCGCAATTTCAGTTTTCAATAAAAATCAAATTTTTGGGGTCCCTATTGCAAACTCGGTGAATCGCAAACTTGAAACTCGCAATCCTGGAGACAGTACTGTACTAAAAATGCAAAAATTAAAATACATTTCATGTTATACTTTTCAGCAGGTTTACCTGAAAATAGATATGTAAGTACATGGCAACATACTCTAACCATTTAATACTGCAGAAATATTAGCTGTCTGTTTATCAAAACCTACCTAATTTAGTTTGAACTTTTACTGACACTAGGGAACATCTTTCAAAGACTTAGACATTCTTTATATTTATGTGACAGACAATGCTTTGACTTTTAACTTGACTTCTTAAGCCAATGACACCAGACCAAAGCAACATTTAACTGAACATAAAAATCAGTAACATATAAATAAATAAAATTATAAAATAGTGAAGTGAACCTTGTAGTGTATTAGTCACAGCTAATCCAGATGGTATGGCTGGGTAATTTGTTTTCTGGATCCAGAATGGAAACAGTTGACATTAATTTTATCAGTTGGTCACAAATGCAGTGCTCATCTTGATGGTGTAAATATGACAGTAATACTTTCTTTTGACTACCAATGTCATACTCTTTTATGTGATCTTTGCAACACTGCATTCCTGCAAAAAGCACCTGAAATGTTGGGAACTAATATTTTACAACTTTAAGTAGGCCTGGTTCAGCCTAGTCTTATTATTGCCACAGCTTAATATTTGGGACTATATCTCGAGCCTAGCACCTATCATGTGATCGTTATAAACAATGAAAGTACCTGATTATAAGACAACATGCCAGATGAAACAAGGTGAAAGAAAAGAACTTGAATCTTGTTGCCATCTCTCCATGTGCACCCCCTTAGTATAGCATTAGTAATTTCCAAGGGGGCACAAGCCCAGGGGGAAATGTTGGAATTACTCCAATTATATTTATTATTATCTTAACAAGGGGGGTGGGATAATATTGAGAGGTTTATGAAAACAAGCAAATGTACCTATCACTTTTACCAAGTTTAGTTTTCAATGGACTACTTGGGCTTATCAGTTTAATAAATCTGGGAGGGAATTTTATCTTTCTCTACATAGGGAGCATAGAGTGTAGGAGGACCTATTCCTAGAAGGGATGTGGTAGTAGAAAAGTTAGGAACCACTGCTTTAATCCTCTACACTGCTTAGCACTGCAACTCTGCTGCAGTGGTTAGTGTCCCTAACTACAAATCTGCAGGCCTGGGTTCAAATACCAGCCTAGGCAGTTGATGGTAGCCCATCCAGCTGATCATCCTTCCTTTTGGAATAGTTGATAAATGGGTACCGTGGGAAGGTAAACTGTGGTAACCAAGATGTTACACTGGAACTGTCAGGTTAATGGGTTCTTTTCCATCATAGGCTCAAAGGGTCAACAGGACAAAGACGAATACCGCTATGACAGGCTGTAGCATATGCTCCCAACTTTACCTTAGCAGACAACCTCAGAGTTATATAATTTTACAAGGTAATTTCACTAACACTTTAAATTGTTACACAATATGTACTTGTCACTATGAATGAGGGAATGCCCTGCACTACCATAAAGCAGTGTTGCTCAAGAAACTGCCTTATAAAGTTTTCTAACAAATTCACTTAGCAAGACTAATGGGCATAAAATATAAACAAATGCCTATATAAAAATTAAAATATTAAAAAAAAAATCAACAAATGGTATAGATCATTTACCATAATGTAGAAACTTCAGATATTACTTGAATTCAAACTTGAACTGCACTTTTATGTTTTCTAAACTTTATATTTGATGTTTCCCTTTTCTATTTACTGCATTAAAGTTAAAAGAATATGACTAAAATAGTGATGTAATGAACATTAAAAATACTTATATACTTATTTGTGTAGCTCAATCCCAGTTGTAAAAACAGTTCAAGTTGCTATTCATCTACTTGTGTGTCTAAGATGGTTCATTGTAAGGCAAGTCTTGGGCAAATACATCGTCATTCTGAAAAAAAGAAAAAGAAAAAGAAAACAAAATGAAGGGAATTTTTGGCAACACTAAGTATGTATAAAGGATTATTTCAGGTTGCCATCATATGTTAAATTTAATGCATGGTATTTGAGATGAATAAACAAAGCTAAAGGTGCTCACCACTGCTTCTGAACTCAGTTCTGTTGCTACGATATCAATAAAACTATCATTCTTGAAATCAATACTAACAGCAGATAATCCAAAAGTTGATGCAGTAATGTGAAAATCCAAACCTAAATTGGGAAAGCAAGAAATTCTTTTAAAGAAGTCCTTAAAATCTGAATATTTAACCCGTAGAGTACCGTTAACGCGTCTCACGCGTTAAAATCAATTTGCAATTATACACCAGACGCGTTTGCAAATTACTGTAATTAATAGCAATTGAAAAGATGGTCCTGTGCACATCTAGATGCTCATATGGGCACAGAGCATCCACTTGTGAGTCAGCCTAGCCTCTCCAAGGCCAATATGCCCCCAGGGGTGACGCCGACCCACTGGGAACAAAGGGAAACCCAACGAAATCAAGTCCGAAACAAAGTGAAAACATCTGGTAATCATATAGTGAGGTCAGCCGAGTAGTGACCTTGAGCCAGTCACACACACACATACTTTATAACGGTTAACAAGTACTGAATTACGGAACCATTTTCGTACGCACAAGGGTGGGCTGTGGGCCAAGCCGGGCCAGCCATGAGCAGACGGTGGTAGCTGCAGAGCACTTATGGGTGACAGTGAGTGGAATGAACCTACTTTCCTTGTTACTGGGGTCATGTTAAAGGGAATTAGCCAATAAATTTTTTTTTACTTCCAGTGCAGTACTGGGGGCCACTTTTATATCACATAGGGCGGTACAGTACGGGTTAAAGACAAAAAATTGTGATCTCCGTATTATCAAGATGGTCCCCACACGTTATTTTACATTTACCATATTGCTTTAGGCTCAGTATATTGTACAGTTGCTATCCATTCTTGAAGCTAACAGAAATGAACACAGTAGAAGACAGAGACTGAGTGTAGTGTGACTGACAGATCGTATAACTGATCGCAAAGGATCGTATGTAAAATTTTGGTATTATCTAATTAAAGAGAGGGAATATTAATTCTTCTGTGTGTGCAAGTAATTCACCCATGGCCTGATCAGGAGCTGGAGTCGTCTTTGCCAGCAAGTACCCTCCCGATTAAAGCAAGGCTCATCAGTCGATCTCTGGGTACTACCAGGACCTTTACACACCACACACCCCATCCGCCTTGCCTAAGGGGGGAAAGTAACTGCTCCTTGTCAGTGGAAAAATCCCAGCATGAATGGGGCTAAAACCTCTACCTGCCAGGCTGCGATGCCTGGCAGTGCAGAGCTACCTGAGTGGTGTGTGCATGTTTACCTAGTTGTGGTATACAGGAGAGGAGCTACGCTTGTACTGTCCCATCTCTATATCTACAGTCAAACCTTGGTTTTCGAACATAATCCATCCCCAAAAGTTGTTCTAAAAACGATTTGTTCTAAAACTGAAACAAAATTTTCCATAAGAAACAATATATAATGGATTAATCCATTCCTGACTAACAAAACAAAGACCTTTTTTTACCTTTTAAGCTGTATTTCATACATAAAATCCTGGTGCAAAAGCCTTGCTTTCTCACAATCCAATCTAAGGTCTGCGATCTTTGCTTGGTGATCACAGTCATTCCTTTGGCAATAATAGCATCCTTTATTGCTTCCTCGTTCTTGAGAATGGTACAGATATATGACTTTGCAAAGTCAAACTGCAAAGCCAGATTTGAGATGCAAACACAATTTTCATGCTTCTGTATGTTCTCTTTATTCACCTCTGTTGTTGTTTTCACCATTATGATCTTTGCCTTTAGGCTTTTACTAGCTTTCTTAGGTCCCAAAATCAAAGGAACAGTTATTAGCGGATGTTCTCTGAGTGAGGGCTGCGGCATGACTGATGCGCACAGTGATGCTGCAGCAGTGCTGCTCTTGCCAAGTAGCTTCTTTGGCAGATGAATGATCATACGGCAACCAGTGAAATTATGAGTTCGAAATTCTGTTTGTGAACCGATTTATTTGAAAAGTGAGACGTTTGAAAACCGAGGTTTGACTGTACTATTATCCAACTTGGCCTTAAAATCATGAATCGTCATTGCATGGACCACATCTTTTTCAAGGTTGTTCCACGTATTCACAACTCTGTGAAAAGCTGTTCTTTATGTCTCTTCTACAGGCTTCCTTTTTCATTTTCCTTACATGACTTCTCCATTCTCTTGTGTCCCACATTATTAGATGTATTTACCTATTTGTAGTAAACAGGGCCTGAGCTCAAGCTCAGACAGTCCTGTCTCCCAACATATATTTGTCCAACTTTTCCTTCATTATATGGACAATGCCCACTTCAACAATGTCATTACTTAGTCCATTCCATGAATCCCCACTCTTGTATGAAAAGCTGTACTTCTTTATGTCTTTCAAATAAGTCCCCTTTCTTAATTTCTTGCGGTGTCCTCTTAGTTGCCTCCTCCCTTCCATATCGATTAAATCATTTCTATCCAACAAGTCCAGTCCACCTGTATTCCTGTACAACGCTATCAGGTCTCCTCTTTCTCTTCTTCATGTGTTGGTAGGCCCAGTTCCTCCAATTTAGTCTCATATGACAGGCTTGATAGTTCTAGTAGCATCTTAGTTACAATCCTTTGTATCATTTTGAGTTTCCTTATATCCCTTTTCCTGTGTTGTGACCAAACAACCGCTGCATACTCTAACCTTAGTCTAATCAATGTTGTTATTATTTTCTTCAACATGTCCACATCTAAGCCGTGAAATGCCACTCTAATATTTGGCAGCAAACTATATATTTCTCCAAATATCATTTATATGCTTCTCAGGAGTCAGTGTATCTTGCATTATGATTCCTAAGTCTTTTTCTTCATTCACTGTGTCGATGATTGTCCCTCCCATCCTATACACTCCACATGGTCTATTTTTACTTTGTCCCATTTTCATTGTGTGACATTTCATTAAACTCCATTTCCCATTCTTTACACCATTCAAGTATTTTATTTAAATTTTCCTGCAGCTTATTACAATCATCCTCATCTCTTATTTTTCTCAGCAGTTTGGTGTCATCTGCAAACATACTCATATAACTCTACTTTTTCTGGCATATCATTTATGTATATTAAAAACATCATTGGTGCTAACACTGATCCCTGTGGCACTCCACTTGAGACTTTTCTCCAATCTGATTTTTCATCTTTTAACACAGTTCTTATTTCTCTGATTGTCAGGTAATTTTTCATCCATTGTAATTTTTTCCCTAATCCACCTCGATGTTCTAGTTCCACAACAATCTTTTATGTGGAACTTTATTAAATGCCTTTTTAAGGTCCAAAAATATGCAGTCTACCCATCCATCTCCCTCCTGTACTATATCTATTACTTCTGAATAAAACATCTAAGATTTGTGACACAAGATCTACCTTGTCTGAATCCAAATTGACTTTCATTTATCATCTTCTCTCTTTCCAGATGGTCCACCCACTGTCTTTTAATTACCTTCTCACACAGTTTACACATTACACTTGTTAGGGAAACCAGTCTTTAGTTCAGTGGCTCTTGGTTATTTCCACTCTTATATAATGGAACCACATGTGCTCACTTCCATTGCACTGGGACTTCCTCAGTCTTAAATGAGCAACTTATAATGTCGTGAATTTGTTCTAGTAACTGTTCACTGCACTCTCTCAGTACTTGGCCTGATATTTCATCTGGACCCATAGCCTTCCTACCATCTAGTGATTTCAATAGCCCCAGTATCTCTTCTTTATCCACTTTTATGTTTTCCATTCTTTTGACACTTCTCATCTCTCTTCAAATTCGGTCTCTTGGGTAAATACTTTCTGAAAAGTTTCATTATTTATTTATTTATTTTTTATTTTTTTTGTATTTACCTAGTTGTATTTATTTGGTTGTGAATTACAGGAAAAGAGCCGTACTAGGCTCGTGCTGTCCCATCTCCATAACGCTTATTATCCAGTTTGGCTTTAAATTCATGACTCGTTTTTGCACACACAGTCTCCTTGTCAAGTCCGTTCATGTTGTTATGCTTCTGTATGGAAAACTGTATTTCTTGATGTCTCTCCTACAGTCGCTCTTTTTCAATTTCCTATCATTGCCTCTTGCTACACCTCTGTCACGTACCACTAGGTCTTCCCTGTCCAATTTCTCCAATCCCTCTTGTATCCTGTACAATGCTATTAGGTCCCCTCTCTCTCTTCTGCTCTCCAGTGTTGTTAGTCCCAATTTCTCCAGTCTTTCTTCATTAGTATGTTCTCTCAGAGTTTCCGGTAATTTAGTCACTGCTCTTTGTATTCTTTCCAACTTTCTAATTTCTTTCTTCAATCTAGGTGACCACACCAATGCTGCATATTCCAGTCTTGGACGTATCATCGATGTTATTAGTTTCTTCATCATTTCTTCATCTAAATATGTAAATGCTGCTTTTATGTTTCTAAGAAGATTGTATGTTTCCCCAGTTATCTGGTCTATATGTTTTTCAAAGGATAATTTGTCTGTTATGATCACTCCCAGATCTTTTTCTTCAGTTTTTTTCAGGATTCTTTCATTACTCAGATAGTAGTTCCTCGATATTCGTCTACTGCTCTTACCAAACTCCATCGCGCTACACTACTCTGTATTGAATGTCATTTCCCATTTGCGTGACCATTTGCTTATTCTATCGAGATCTTGGCTCAGGGCTACACAGTCATCTTCGTTAGCCACCCTCCACGTTATTTTAGCATCATCAGCAAACATATTCATATAGCTTGTCACCCCTTCTGTCATGTCATTAATATAAATTACAAACATAATTGGAGCCAGCACCGATCCTCGGGGGACTCCACTTGTCACTTCCATCCAGCTTGATTTATTATTCCTGATGACCGTTCTCATTTCTCTCTTTGTCAAAAAGTCCATAATCCAATCCAATACTGAACCACCCAGACCTCCAACATGATTAAGTTTCCATATTAATCGCTTGTGTGGTACTTTATCAAACGCCTTCTTTAAGTCCAGATACACACGGTCTGCCCAACTGTCTCTTTCCTGTATTATATCAATTACTCTTGAATAGAAGCTGATCAGATTAGTTACACAAGACCGTCCTCCTCTGAATCCGAATCGGCTATTTGTTAATATACTGTTTTCTTCTAAATACTCCACCCATCTGGTTTTTTTATAATTTTCTCACACACCATTGCTACTACACTTGTTAATGACACTGGCCTATAGTTCAACAGATCTTCCTTACTTCCTCCTTTATGTATTGGGACAATGTTAGCCCTCTTCCAGTCTCTCGGTACCTTCCCTTGTGCTGTGTGTGTGTGTGTGTGTGTGGGTGTTTGTGTATGTGAGTACCATGTGCATAATTATCTAGATATTCAAAGTAGATGCTAAAAAAAAAAAAAAAAAAAAAAATATATATATATATATATATATATATATATATATATATATATATATATATATATATTTATATATATATATATATATATATATATATATATATATATATATATATATATGAATTCAATGACAATAAAGACTTACCAGTTCATGGAGGGTGCTACTAAGGCAGAGCTTCCCACAGTCCTTGTGGCTGCTCATGATGGGGTAGGTGATAGGAGAATGGCAAGCAGGTAGGCCGTGTGTGGAATTTAATGGTAACCTGTACATAAACGAGCATTAACATTAATATGTCTCACCTGATGTGTAAATATGAAAATTGAATAACCCCTTATAATAAGTATGTCTACAGATGACACTCTCCTTTGGTAAAATGTGACAGAATTGTCCTAGTTTGTAGCAGCACTGAAGCCATACCTGTACAGCCATGTCAAAAGTTTTGTAGATGCATAGGTATATTATATAAAAAGGAAGGAATTGAGAACTGTAACACCGTAGCAAATAGTGAAGCCCTTGACTGAAAATACGAATGAGATGGAGTGTTATTGTTAAAAATAGTATAATGTCATGAATAGCAAACCTCCACTCTCATTATAAAACAGGTGTCCAAACAATGTATCCTGCTATTCCTGACATATGGTTCACACACCTGGTGTCTCACAAACAATTTAAAGAAAGCTAAGCAATGCTATGGAGGGAAAAATGCAGGGTATAAAATGGAGGGACAGGAAGTGAGCATCATGGATTGGAGAACAGGCAGGTTGAAGATAGTTTAATGACAATTAAGAATAAAAAATAAACTTGAGCAGGTCATATCATGAATAAAACTGATAACAGATGTGCAACCAAAATTAGTGATAGCACAGAAATTGTAGAAGTCAAAGCAGACAGGAGATCAGGTGGACAGATCAACCAAAATTAGTGATAGCACAGAAATTGTAAAGTCAGAGCAGACAGGAGATCAGGTGGACAGATTAAATTAGAGTATTGGATGAAGTACATTAACATCAAACTGAGAGGTGAAGAATGTTGGAAAACTAGTTGAAACTAGTACTACTGAAGATGATGAGGATCACAAACATTATGTTTCCTAATATTCCTGATATTTCCTAAAAAATAAACAGACAATAACACCTTTTCAAAACAATTAAGTACTGCAATTACTGGTATCATATGCAGAAGCACCAATAATAGATAACTATTATATTAATATTAGTAATAAATGACAACCAGGGTAATAGTAACTGAAATCCTGTAATTGACCCCGTGTCTGCTTATAGCTCATCTGAAGGATGTTTTTTTTATGAAATAATAATAATAATAATAATAATAATAAGTTGGGCACCATAATTTAATGCACTAAAGGCAGATTTATAGAAACAAAAAGAGAATTCAATTTGATTTTCAAGATAATATTGTATCAGGAAGTTTCGACACGAATCAAGACAAATTTTCCTTTAAGTATCCCTTTAAGTTTAATCTGGTTATCTAAACATTTCCCACTTACCACTGGCATTCGTCTGTAGGAAAGCACACCACTCTTGAAGAACAATGAAAGACTTTGCTTCAGTAAGACTATCTGTAGATCCTCAGAAGGTGAACAAGTTTTCAGAACACCAGTAATTTCTTGAATACTTTTTAAAGTTGCAACACGCATTTTCTGTTGAACCTCAGAGGGCAATGGTTTTCCTTTCCTTGTTATATTATCTGTGCAATGTCTTTTACTAGTTTTTGATATCTGACAAACTTTCACGCTCTCTCCATGCCCTTTTAGATGATCAGAATCTGTTTTAATTGAACCAATGACATTTTCTCTTGCTTCAGCACCATAAGAGGTAGGGGCTTTGTCAGGGGAGTCTACTAGAGATTCGTCACTGGCTGTGTGATGAACCCTGGCTCTAGTCTGCATTAGGCTTTGTAGCTGTGCCCTTCTGCGCAGTTTCCGTGGCCTGCTGGCACCAGAGTCACCATTGATGCTCTCTGTGTCAGTTTCTATACCTGATTCTTCTGTTTCAAGTAAACGCTGTTGATGCTGAGGTGACACATAAGAGTTTAATATATCTACACTTAAACTCATAGCTCCCAGATGGCCAAATCTTATTTCTGAAGGGCTTACATCAAGCAGGGATGGATGAAAACTGTAGCTTGATGCTGATGTAGTCAAACTAGAATAACCCAAGCTATTCATTGACATACATGATTGACTGGAATATGGTCTAACTTCTCCTTGTTGTCTTAACGTTTCAAAATTTCTTCTTGCTACCCAGCCTCTAAAGTAGCTTTGAATTATTATAGTTGCCTTGCATAATCTCTGGTATTTCTGATACTTGATGAATCTCCTTACATTTTTCTGGATCACCACACAAGCACACTTTAATTTCTTGTATCTGTTCTTTGCCAGCCATGTCCTTATATTTCTTTGGACAACTAAGGATGCCTGTTTAAGTAGCTTGAACTTCCTCCAGGACTGATAACCTTTCCAACCTGTAAAATAAAACATTTCTCTGTAAACAGTTACTCATACAAAGCAATTATTCTCCTGAAATATAGTTTGAGATAAATCTTTACTAGGCATGGAAGGATATATATATATATATATATCTATATATATATATATATATATATATATATATATATATATATATATATATATATATATATATATATATATATATATATATATATAAAAGGCTGCTACAAAGAAACTGCTACCTTATGTTTCAAATAATGTTTGAGTCAAAATTTGCCTCTATTATTCACTCTATTTACACTTAAATAAGGTGTTTAACCCTTTCATTGCTAAACGCTCGCGTATTTGCTGGTGGTGCTAAACGCTCGCTGTGAGCTCCAGCCGCACTCAAATCTCCCGTGTATGAGAGTGTTCCAACACTATTTCTCACAACACAGGATTGCCAATTGAGTGGGTTCTTCACTAAATTTGATGGAAAATCATATCAGCCCAGTGTTGCAAATCTACGGACGAGTAACTGGTGGATGTTCTTGCCCAATGTAGCGGCATTTTTTGCATAGCTTCACCTATCACCTGACTGATTCTTTGACCAAACAGTTGTAAATATTGCAGTTGGCAATACTACCATGCCAGAATCTCAAGGAGAGATGTCCACAGTTCCCTCAATATGGCTGATCATCGCACACGCACTGAGGTAAGTGTGGACCTCCTCTTTCCAATGGTGTTTTTGTTTTTTAGTTGTGATGAATAGTTTTTGAGATACAGAGGTTAAAAGAGACCCCCATTGGGCTGCCTGACTGCGCCTGAGGGGATAGTTGCTTCTCGCACCACGCGCAAAGAAAGGGTTAATAAATCATTGCATAAAGATAATTCATAAAAAGAATAAAGACTTTCCAAAGAGGCTAGCCAGCTAGGAAACCTCTCCACCAGGGGGGATGGTAAGACGTCACTAATCCCTGGTAGGTTGACAGTGCTGGGTCACCTGCCGTCAGGAGAGGTCACGCTGTGTATTTAATACAATAATGACGGGGAAAACTTTGAAAACTTATTAAAATTAACACTATTTGTGCCTCTTGTTAAAACAAAAATGCCATACATGTGCTGTGTTCCCTAATGTAAGGGAAACTATAAAACAGGACCAAAAGTGAGTGTATTTTTCTTACCCTGAGACAAGGAGTTGACCTTCAACTGGCTGCGTGCCATCAAACTCAACATGTTCTCTCCAAATCAAAACAGCAGAGTAAGTACATTACTCCACAAACTCGATGCACCCAGTAGGATGTGTGCATATAGTCAAGCCTTGGTTTACAAGTTTATTTCATTCCAGAATTTTGCTCGCACATCAAAACACTCATAAACCAAAACAAATTTCCCCATTGAAATTAATGTAAATCCCATTGATGTGTCTCATAATAATAATAAAAATAAATAAATAAATAAATAAATAAATAAATAAATAAAAGTATAAAAATCATTTTACATGTTATTTTTTACAGAATTAAAGTAATTTTACCAACAAATAGCAATGATAAATAATATGAAACACAAATCAATGTGTTACAGTTGTTACGGAGACTCCCACAACCGTTAACTACACTCGATGTGTACTTCACCCCAGGGTTTAGCAGCCGCAGTTTCCCTATTCTCGAGGCACCGGAACCACATTCGGCCACCAACGTGAGGCTAACCCGATGTATCGTCCAAGATGGAGGGTGAACGGGAGTCAGTCATGTCCAGGAAGGCTTACAAGCCGCCGAGGCTCACCCCTCGTTCCTGTTGCAAGCATAGTATCCACCGTTCCATTTTTCTTCTTTGCAGCACCATCCCTTTTAACCATCTTTCTGAGGGACATTGTTAAAGCACAAAGAACTCATACTGTAGTGCTGAAAACATAACACAAGCGAATGGATGCTATTTCTACGCATTTACAACGTGGACTAAGACTAGAGCCGTCATCTGGCGGTCAAAAATTACCCTAGACAGAGCAAGAATTAATCACAAATCTTGCAAAATTCTTGCATTTCTTGTTCTGGAGAATCAGATTTTAAAGAATTCCCCCCAATTCTTGACAAGAATTGGGAGTCCCGCGCAACCCGCAGCAGAGCTGGGTACAGCCACTGTCTTGCTGGCCGCACCTCCATGGGCCTATGGTGATGACCATTTCCTGAGCTTCCTATGGGTAACTTTACCAGGTGTGGTGGATATAGAGTTCACGAGGTTACTGTTGTGTTACTGTTGCACCACAGACCATTTTAAAGCATCATTGTAGGATAAGTAAGAACTTCCCGGTATGAAAACCTCGTCTTCATCGTTAGAAACAAGAAAGTGAAACGATGCCATTTGTCAATATTTTGTAGAGAAAAAGGACGTTTTATGAAACTCCATGGTATGCAATGACACTATGTAGCTACTGAAATATTTCTAATGAACTGTAGATCCCGTAACTGTGACTAAATTAATGCATGTTGCCCTTGATGAGTGACAGAATGAGAAATAGTGTTGGTTCATCCAATCACATGGACGAGATAGAACGCTCTGGCAGATTATGGGAGGGAGGTGAAAAGCAGTCTCAAGAATGGGGGGTCGTTCAAGAGGGCCATATATCACCAGATGACACCTTCGGATTGCAAACTTGCCACCCTTTCCTTAAAATATGGAACACCATTTGTTCCATATTTGCCTGTCTGAATGGTTAAGCAGATAAAATTCAGTATTTTAAAACTGTAGTGAGTGCATTTTTCGGTGAACCACAAAACCAGTCCATAAAATTATGTTTGTCAAGGGTCGTCCTGAAATACATGTAAAATACGAGTCGTAATGTCCCCCCCCCTTTCCTCTCGCCTTCACCAGCAACGGGCAGCAGCTGTCAGTCATGGCAGGCCAGAGAAATTTCAGGGTTGCCATCCGTTCCTTAAAACATGGATTTGTTCTGTATTGGTGAATGGGATGTTGTGGTCCTTATTTTTTTTAGATCAAGATGGCAGCCCTAACTGAGACTACTCCCATTGTTTTCTGCTGAGCACTCTCGTCTTGCAGCGAACAAAGGGAAACCATGCTCACATCTTCAATTTGTACAAAGAGACACGTCAGTCCTCGTCGAAAGACCGAATTAGTCGGCTAGGCTGACGTAAGCTGATAGAGTTGGAGTATCGACATCCTCCCCTCCCCTTCATGAGCCGTCACCTGGCAAGGGTTTGTGGTCCCTCCTCGAAGGGATGTACGCTCTTGACCCTGACAGCTTGTGTCCCAACCCCCCCGGGGGGGGGGGGGACAAAACACACACACACACACACACACACACACGCACACACACACGCACACACACACACACACACACACATATATATATATATATATATATATATATATATATATATATATATATATATATATATATATATATATATATATATATCACGTACCAAGTCATCGCTCGTAAACCAAGGCATTTTTTTGTGGGATTTTTTTGCTCGTAAATCAAAACACTCTTAAACTAAGGCACTTGTAAACCGAGATTTGACTGTATGTATACAGCATACATGTAAAGTCAACCTTTTCATGCACCAAAAGTTTAAGAAGTTTCTCTTTCCACTGCACCATCCGTCTGGGGCTCCCTAGGGGGCCTCGCAGAATGGCCTGACCGTGCGGCAAAAATTTTATAGATTTCACCCACAAGTATTCTTTTTTCCTGGCATTATTATATATCATTGGTTTTGGAAGAGATTATTCTGCCTTATGAAAGAAAACAAATATCAAGAAATAAAAATAAATAGCGAAGTTTACCAACTCTGGGAAAAAAAAAAAAAAAAAAAAAAAAAAAATAGTTGTGCTCACAGGCCGCCTGCTGAGAGGCAACTAAACCATGGGCAATTATCACTTCACATCCAGTGGCACGAGAGAGTTGACATTTAGTTTATTTATACATCCAGCTTGGATCCTTGATGTAAAAAAAAAATTGACACGATTCTGAAAGATACTTTATTTTTGGTGAATTAAATTTTTTTTTGATGCGATTCAAGTCAAAAGCTCAAGTAGACGATTTTGTTTTGCTGCGAATCGTGTCGTGGTGCATGAAAGGGTTAATATAAAAACCTATAACATCTAAGATTTTGCTATATAAGCATTACAGAAGCCCCCCGCCGTTCATGGGTATTTGGTTCCGTGAAATTCCCGTGATCCGCGAATCTACGATCGACGGGACTACAGTAAACTCTCTGGTATCCGGGTTTATAGAGTCACGGGGGCACCCGGATATGGAAAAAACCCAGATATGGTGTAGGTTAAGTCTACGGACCCAAAAAACCCAACTTTCGATCATGGCCTGCCATATAGGCAATGGCAGTGCTGCATAAGTGTTTCTGTCCATACTCATAATATGATATGCCCCATGGCTTTGTAGCAGTCAGTCTGCACCAGGGAGTGAAATGCACGCGATTGACATGCTCTGGGCAGTGAGAAAAGGGTTCGAGCAGCGTCGTCACGGTTAGCACTTGCGGCAATCTCTCCCTGGCTTATCACAGTCCTGCTGCACCTTGGGGGGATCTGTTACTTGGGATTCAGCACTTAGACATGACAGCCTAACCCACTGCTGGGGTGCCTAGCCCCGTGTTCACAGGCAGCAGCTAATGTTACCCTGCCTGGCCAATGACAGCACCGGGGCCTGGACCCAACCCAGAAAAGCCCAGCTATTTGTGGCAGCTTAACAGCCCAAGTCTGCACCATTGTGTTTACCACATAGGCTTTCTAGCAGACCCAGCACAGTGGGGAGGATAACCAAGGAGTCAAAGCAAAATGGCGCATCCGCTCGTGCGGTTATCTGTGGCTGTTTAGTTATGCTGTGTTGCCCTTGTGAGCCAGGGGGGGCGGGTACCCCCTGCACAGTGCATCCAGCGGGACCATGGGGAGGCCAGCCACAAAAAGTAACCACGATTTACGGCCAGCCCGCACCTCCAGATCGGGCTGGCCCACGGGACTCCCAAACCCCTGTGGGCCCCTTTACTCGCCTTACTGTAAGCATGGTAAAATCCTTCTTTCACATGTCGGACTGAGGGCGGTACTTATCCGCATTTCTTATTCCGCCCCGACTCCCACAAGAGTGCTAACAGACCCGCACGCCTTCTCCACGGGGACAGAGCCCTACTCACCTAGCCCAGTCTGGATTTACGGTAGGCAGTCATCAAGGCTTAAGCTAGGGTTCGCACTGTGTTTCATTTGAACAGTTCTTTAATTGACACTTCCACCATTTAAACCTGCACTGCCTTGACTCTCGTCACTTCGATATGGTCTGCAGCGCTTGGCAAGAACATTTACGTGACAGTTGTACTGCGAAGCACACAGCTTTCTTGCAAACCTTCGCACCAGGACGTCAATATCATTGGTACGTGCAAGCTGGGGTGCGCCTTACGGGTGCGGTATGCCGCCCGGGCAGAGCTTAGAGGCATCGTGCAGGCAATTTGAATGACTTTTGGCGACACACGACAATTTAAAAAAAAATATTTTGGAAAAATCAAATATTTTTTAAAACTCCCGGATATGGGCGAGGTCAGATACGGTGCAGCTGGATAACTGGGGGTTCACTGTATAATCAAATAGGGGAAATAGGGTTTCATTCTAACATCTCGATTGAATAACAAAAAAATGGATTTCTAAGGCAGGGATGTAACAGAGCCTCACACTTGGCCATTAAAGGGGAGAGGGGTGAGGGAGGGGCAGGGGCGTCAGGAAGGTGAGGAATGAGCGCAAGTCAAGCGTGGCGTGTGGGGACTGGACGGAGTGTGGCGGAACGTTCAGCGCACGTGTGGCGGTGAGGGGAAAGGAGAGCAAGGGTGAGGGGAGAGGCTGCGTGTGATGGCAGCCAGGAGGGGGAAAGGGTGAGGGGGGGTGGGGGGGGGGGGTGGGGGGGGAACACCCACCCACCCACCTGCCTCCCAACAGGTGTCACTTCCCTTTCACCAACACGTGGTGAAAGGGACTGATGGCGGCTGTGGAAATTTGCCACAAATATTTTTACGGGTCTTTGGTGAGTAATGAAAGTTGTGTGTGGACACAGGCGAGTGTGCGCCGGCCGTGGGTATGGGGTATTTTTCGATGAATATATTTAAAATCGGACAAGTACAGGTAACTCTTGATTTATACGAGTATTGTGTCCTTGAAGAGGTTGCATAAATCAAACAAGAGGTAGGTTTCTACCGAAAAATAAATATTCACTTCATTCAGTGGAGAGAGAGAGAGAGAGAGAGAGAGAGAGAGAGAGAGAATATCCATATCACCGAGATATCCCCTCAGACACTCAGTCTCACTCGTGTGAGGAAGAAATGAGGGACACCATGAGCGACTGGCCTAGTATTGGTACCGGTACCGAGTAGCCTGATACTGATACTGTACCGTATAGCTGGTACCGGTACCTGCCCACCCCTATTTCTGAGTAGCGTAGCAGCGTGGGTACCGTATTGTTGTTCAAGTGGCGCGCGGGAAGAACTGAGCTCAGCTGTGTGGCCACAGCGCCGTGTGAGTCCAGTTGCGTGAGATAACTGGTGGCCACTCCATAAGATATCGTGTATAAGTGAAAAAACGTGTAAATTAAACATTTATTTTGATTTTGGACCCCGCGTTATTTAAAAAACGCATAAACCAAACTCGTGTAAATCGAGTTACCTGTACGTGTTTTTCGCTCAGCTTGGCTGGGATAGCCTAAATTGCCAGGTGGTGAGGTTTGTTTTCGTAAAATTACCCCCCCCCCTGGAGGCCATTTTTATATGCCCCACGCTGTTGCGCCATTGTCTGACTTGCGCACCAACACGCGGTATCATTCAGTGCTTGAATGTTTGTATGTTTGGATCATGTGCCAGAAAATCAAGTTTTACGGCCGCTTGAGGGTTATGTTCCTGGTCCAACATACAGCACTAAAATACAACTTTGGGTATACCGATGGAAACATCATAATACATATCCTCGGGACTGAAGCAAAATTGCAAGAATCTTTGCAGTGGCTAGATCAGGAAAGAACGAGGCATGCAACACCCAAGACAAAGAAGAAAAGGAAAGAAAAGGATGAGACATACCTACTAACCTGGAGAATTCTGGATAAAATCTGGCTACAATGAGGAAGGTGGTGCCTTCTGACACCCTCACCTTTGAGTGATTAATACTTTTTTATAAAGGGGGACCAGATGCCTTATCATTCTCCAGTAAGTTGACAAGGTATACACAATCATATGTGAAAATTTCATGCCAATCAGAAAAATACAACTGGCAAGACATGGGTGCAATGGAAACAAATCTTTAGGAGCCAATATCTCAAAAAATTATCAGTTAGGTATCAGTTGAAACTACAACTAAAGGGCTATTTTTTATATTTAAAAAAATTCTAAAATGTAAAAAGAAAACAGGACACAGAGTGGAGAAAATTATAAGTGAAAAAAAAATTTTTTTTTTTTTTCAGATGCAAAAAAATCTTTTTTTTTTATAAATGCAAAATGTAGATATGTAAACAAAGTTACTATGGTAGTTTTTTCAAAGCGATTAACTGAAAAATAAAGTGTGAAAAATTTTTTTTTTTGTTTGAGTCTAACATACGCTTTGCCCAAATTTCCTGAAATTCACAGAATATCAAACATTTCATCATTCATCATTTCATGGACGCCTGCTCCCAGGAGCTCCCACCAGGGGATGGCCACGGCAGAAGAGCTTCCAACTTTCTCTATCCAGACACTCCCTCCTTGCCTGCTCAAAGTTTCTCAAAGATCTTTCCCCCCTCTCCCTAATGTACTCTTGCACCCTATCCCTCACTGGAGGTCGTCCTCTATCATTCCCTCCCTCTATCTCACTCACATACACCCTTCTGGTCATCTTACTCTCCTCCATTCGCTCCATGTGGCCAAACCACTTTAAAGTCTGTCGCTTCACTTCTTCCACCACTCCACACTTCTTCCCTTCACCCCTGTGACACATTCCAAAATGCTCGTACACACTTTCATTACTCATTCCATCCATTCTACTCACACCACAAGCACTCCTCAAATACCTTATTTCCACTGCCTGCACTCTAGACCTCTGACTTTCATTCCAGGCCCACGTTTCACTTGCATATGTGAGGATTGGTACTATTATTGTATTTCTCAAATCCCTCTTTACCTCCATGCTCACACTTCTGCCATTCATGATTCGTCCCAAAGACCCTACCACCCTTCTTCCTTGCAATGCCCTTTCTCTTATCTCTCCCTCCATACCACCATGCTTACACATAACTGATCCAAGGTACTTAAACTCATTGACATCCTCCATTTCTTCACCATTCAAAATTATTTTGCATTCTTTTTCACATTCAATTCCCACTCTATATGGGCATACAAAATCTACAACCTCACTTCTACTTCGCTCACAAACCATCACTTTACTTTTGTTGACATTTACTTTCAGCTTTCTCCTATTACAGACACTATCAAAAACACTGACCAAATTTTGTAGGTCACTTTCATTTTCTGCAATGAGCACCATGTCATCAGCAAACAGTATTGAATTCAGTACCCACTTCCTTCTCTCATCGAACATTCTTACTCCAACTTCTCCAACTTTGCCCTTAATTTCTCTAATAACATCATCCATATAAATATTGAATAACCATGGTGACATGACGCACCCTTGTCTTAAGCCCACTTTTATCTCAAAATGTTTACTTGTTTCTCCAGTAATTTTGACACATGCAGATGCATCCTCATAGAAAGACTTTATTGCACTAAGCAGTTTTCCTCCCACACCATAAATCTTTAAAACATCCCACAATGCAATCCAATCGACTCTGTCGTAAGCTTTTTCCAAATCCATTAAGGCAGCGTATAGTTTCTTTCCTTTTGCTATTATTTTTTCTACTACCATCCTGAAGGCAAATATCTGATCCACACATCCCCTTCCCTTCCTGAAGCTTTTTGTTCTTCACTCATTTTCTCTTCTGTAAGTCTTTGCACCCTCTCTATTATGACTTTTCCATATACCTTTCCGGGTATACTCAGGAGACTTATACCTCTATAGCTCCCACATTCCCCTCTCCTGCCCTTCCCCTTGTAAACTGGGACAAAGATGGCTTTCGTCCAGTCTGCTGAGCCCCCCATCCCCACCTTCCCATGCTACTTCACATATCTTGACCATCCATTTAAAGACTACATCTCCTCCACACTTCAACATTTCTGCTGTGATTCCATCAATTCCTGCTGTCTTTCCATTTTTAATATTTTTATTGCCTGATTTACTTCTGATATGTTATACTTCTTTCTTTATATACTCCTCCTCTACCTCTACTCAAAACTGCTGCTGTTACAGTTGCTGGATGTCCATCCTCAAAATTCATTAAGTTTTTGAAATATTCTCTCCATCTCTCTTTCACAGCTTTCCCATCTTTCAACATCTTTCCATTCTCATCCATAACTTCATTTGTTTTACTTGAGGAGATATTTTCTGCATTTCTTTCATTTTTTACTTCTTTCCAATATGATTTCCTGTTCCCTTTATATTTTTCACTTAGTCTTTTTCCAGTCTTCATCAACTCTCTTCTTACTTTCTTTTATTGCTTGTTTTAATTTCATTTTGCATTCTCTATATTTATTTTTCCCTTCCCTTTTTACTTGTTCAACCACATTCCTTTCTTGAGTTTTCTTAAAAAGTTCCCTTTTCTCTTTTACTATCCTCCTTATCTCTTCTGCCCACCATGAATTTCCTTTTCTTTTTCCATCTCTCACCACTTTCATCCCTAACACTTTTTTGTTATAGTTACCATTATTTCTTTAAATGTTCCAAAAACTTTTTCAATATTTGTATTATCTTTTGCACTTTCCCATTTTTCACTTAAGGCCTCTCCCATTTCACGGTTATACTCATCTTTTACTTCTTTTTCCTGTAACTTTTCTATCTTCAGTATTTCCTTTTTTACTTCACCCTTCTTTTCAAAAACCACTTTTCTTTCAGCTTTAACTTTTCCAGCACTGCAAGATGGTCAGATCCATCAAGCATTCCTCTTACTACCTTCGCGTCACAAATTTCTTTTCTAAGCCTTTCATCTACTGCCACATAATCAATCAATCTTTTTTGCTCATTATCTTCTCCCCTCCTCCATGTGTATCGGTGGATATTCTTGTGCTGAAAGGTGTTTGCTAGGAACATTCCCCTCTCAGCACAGACATCCACCAGGCACTCTCCATTTTCATTCTTCCCAGGTATCCCCCATTTTCCCACCACATCCATCACACATTCATCACCCACTTTAGCATTCATATCTCCCATCATAATACGTTTCCTTTCTTTCTCAAAACTCTTCAAACATGCATTCACTTCCCCCAAAAAGCTTCCCTTCCTCTCAGTCCTTTTTTACTTTTCACATTTACTGGTGCATAAATACACACCCATGCATACTTTACTAAACCTACCTTTCCTTTCACCCACACAATTTTTGATCCCTTCCAACCATAATCAGTCACACCATTCCACACTCTTTCAGACATCACAATAGCACATCCTTCCTTACTCCTGCCTCTATACTTCTCATCTATCCCTGTCCATACAACCCCCCCAGGCACACCCTCCCATGTACCCTTTCTACCATCACTCACACCAGTTCCTCGAATGTGTTTCACTCACTCCCAACACATCCACTCTACCATTTACAAAATTTTCAATCATCACTCTCCTCTTTTCCTCACCACCTAAACCATTCACATTAATAGACACCAGTCTCATACATTCCTTTCTCTTCTGCTGCCCTCTGGCCATTGCTCCTGCCTCTAAAAACTCAATAAAAGTATTAGAGGCCACCAATGGGTGGCCAGTCCAATGTAGTGTTATGGAGACTTGCTCCTTGTCAAGGCTAAAAGGATTAAAACAAAGCAGCTGATGGTCACTGCCCCCTTCCCCGTTGGTTCTACCCTGCAGGGTATAGTAACGGTGCGCACCACATGAAGGTGAGGATGGGGTAGGCTACCTTTCCAGTCAGAGGGTAGCCGTATTGCTCCTTTCCCAATACCCTAAACAAGGGAGCTGTACGCATAGGCAGCAAAATGCACCTCGGATGAACCTCATTGGTTATGATACTGCCACTGCGCATACATTTACACCAACAAACAACATACTAACATTCCAAAGCTATTGGACATACCATATGCACAGGAGGTACCCCCGTAGTCGCCTGCCTTAATATGTTCTAACATTTACTGTACACACTTTAAGAAATCCACCACTCTATAGTCATGTGTATGTACTAATTTTGCTTGGAGATTACACTCTCCACTCCAGCCTAGCTTGAACTTAAGGAAACCCCTACAATCCCTTTCAGCCTCATCATACCCTGATCTCATTTATTCTTGGTATAAATATAATTTTGCTCACTAGTATAGCTGATTTTTACCATTCTTATTTTTTGAAAAATTCAACCCATGAATCGATCTTAGGTTCAAGCTTTAACATCATCCACTAGGATCACTTTTCTCCTTTCTTATGTTTAGTAGGGAATTCATTGTTCGTCTCCTTTTAACATATTGTTAACTAAATTAATATGATTGAATTTCAATTGGGACTTCACTAAGCTCTCCTACTTCACTCATCTCTCCAATATAACCCATTTCTTGATGGGTTATCCCTTCCCTAATCTTTTGGACCTCAGGTGCTTGACCCAAATAGGGTCCAACTCCTGGCAATACTGAACTCTCAGAGGGATGAGTAAAAATTAAAATGCACTAAACAGTGTGCATATGGAGACATCTACTTCTTTAAGGAAGGTCCATGTAAAATGCATCAGTATATAATCAGTATAGCATCATATATAGGAAGATATTTACGGTTATAATTAAAATCTTTACACATTGAACTAAATGAAATGTCAAGAAAGCAACTTACATTTCTGTAGGGAAGTGGCTGCTTGAGTCCTTTTCTCATGACGAACTTTCTCCAAAGCATGAAGAGCACTTTCTGATAAAAATACTCGAGTGCGGCCAAACCTGGAATGATAAACTTATTGCTTAGTTTTTAATCTCTGTGTCGTGTATAAAATTTCAACTCACTTCTCAATTCGTTGATTACTCGCACTGTAGGGGCTAAATAACCTAAACCATGTTTCCAATAAGGAAAATTGAGAGTGTAAAGCAGAGTAGGGTAAGTAAGAGTTGAAGGTGATGAACACGCGCCTCCACAGTGTTATAGCATCCCTAACTATGAATCTGTGGGCATGGAGTTTAAATCTCAGCCTTGGCACTTGGTGTGCAGCCCACCCAACGGTTCATTCTTTCTTTGGGGATGGTCAATAAATAGGTACCTGGGGAAAACCTGGGGAAGGTAAACTGTGGTAATCTGGATGTTACACACCCTGTGTCGGGTTAATGGGCTCTCTCATCACAGGCTCAAAGGGCCAATGGGATAAAGAAGAGCACTGCCGCCACATGCAGCTATAGCGTAGCATCTTTACTTTTAATAGTATGTGACTGGGTGGAATAAACAAATAAAAGGAAAGCTCAAGGAATTTTTTATTCTATGATTCCAGACCAAAAATGATCATGACAAAGAATAGGGTAAATTATAATTTAGAGGATGCAGATTGAAAGACTTGAAATGTACTCACGAGTATGCAGCGACAATGTCAAATTAACCCCTTCAACATGAGGACGCGTATACTGCGTCCTTGCGTGCCCCGTACCATATCCGAGGACGCGCAAACTGCATCCTGGCTTGCTTTAGCCAATATACGAGTTATTTTATCTCTATATTTATTCTTACATCTCAAAATTATCAATTAATTGATGTTTCTTTATGTGCACCATTTAATTCTGCATGTTTTCAAATATGATACGTGACGATTATGTTGAGTTTATGGCTGAAAGCTTGTTATATTCCATAGCGACATTTGAAATTTGGCGCACGCGGCAATCCCGGATACGGCGCGGGGCGCTGTTTTGGTCTGACCGTAGTGAGTTTCTTTATGTGCACCATTTAATTTTGTATGTTTTCATATATAATACGTAATGATTATGTTGAGTTTATGGTTGAAAACGTGTTATATTCAATAGTGACATTAAAAATTAGGTGCGCGCAGCTATTCCGGATATGGCACGGGATGCAGTTTTGGCCTGGCCGTAGTGAGTTTCTTTATGTGCACCATTTAATTCTGCATATTTTCATATATAATATATGATGATTATGTTGAGTTTATGGCTGAAAACGTGTTATATTCAATAGCAACATTTGAAATTTGGCGCGTAGCGATCCCGGGTACGCCGCGTGGCGCTGTTTTCCCCTGGCCGTAGTGAAGTGGTTAATGCAATATGCTCAGCACCCTTGTCGACTCTGTAGAACTGCAGGATACTACCTTCAAAATGGAAACTCTCCAAGCAGGAAAGGAGTTAACTGGAGAGTGCCTAAGGTCATGGAGTGGTTTTGTCTCTGGGGAGGCAGTGAAGAATATGGGGAGTAATAATGAATCAGTGCTGTCAGGCTTGCTGGAAATTCGGACCAATATATGTACATTGTACATTTTGTTGTGTAGGAGTCTCCTGAGGAGAGACAAGATGAGGTATATCAGGAGTCTCACTGAGGATGTAAAGTCATTTCAATGTAAATGACCTCTGATCTGCTTATCGAGCTCGGAAGCAGCTCCTCTTCAAGCCTCCCTCTTAAGGGAGTGTTATAGAAACAGCAAAGGGTTGCCTTGTGTCAGACATAGACGAGCAGAGGGCTTGTTGGCAATGTTGTAGTCAAGACCAGGCACCTTGAGACCAATATCAAGACCAGGCCCTCTAAGATCAAAACCAAGACCATGCTTTTTGAAATCAAGACGAAGACCAGGCATATAAAAATATTTTTCTAAATGTGACTATTATCTGAATGCTTTTGGTCTATACTACATAAATTATATTGTCCTGTTGTGTTTGAGTTTTACCTTTTTTTCTCATGTATGTACCTTTGATTATATCAGACTATTAAGTTTTGATATCATGATAATTTACTGTGGAACAAGTTATTGAAGAATTGGCAACCCTGTGAGTAAGCTAGCTAAACTTGTGGTGTACATGTATGAAGAGTGGAGGCCCCACAATCTTCATACATGTACACCACAGGTTTGGCTAGTTACATGAATGCAAATCTCCACACTGCTGGAATTGCATACACACATATGAAGTACATGGAGGTAACAGAGTTCTAAACATGCATGCATCCAAATGGAGATTATCACAGTGAGTATAGCCACGTCATGCAATAGGAGCGCTGAAGTCATCCTCAAACTTTACTTAGCATTAGTTAGACCTCATCTCGATTATGCAATTCAGTTCTGGTACCCCTACTATAGAATGGACATCAAGATGTTAGAATCTGTACAGAGGAGGATGACAAAGATGATTCAGGGGGTGAGAAACTTGCCTTATGAAGACAGGCTGAAGTATTTAAATCTACACTCTCTAGAAAGGTGAAGGTTGCGAGGAGACCTGATCGAAGTCTATAAATGGATGAAGGGCTTTAATAAAGGGGATGTCAATAAGATTTAGATAGAAAAAGAGCCAGGAAGGATGCATAGCAATGGTTTTAAGTTAGACAAATTCAGATTCAACAAAGACATAGGCAAGAATTGGTTCAGTGGTAGATGAATGGAACAGGCTTGGCAGCCATGTTGTGGGTGCCAATACCATACATAGATTGAAAAAGAGGTTAGATAAAGCCATGGATAGTGAGATAAGGTGGGGTTGAGAGTACAGGAGCTGCCTTATATGGGCCAACCGGCCTCTTGCAGACTCCTTACGTTCTTATGTGCTGGCCCAAAACAGCGCCCTGCGCCGTATCCGGGATCGCCGCGTGTGCCAAATTTCAAATGTCGCTATTGACTATAACAAGTTTTCAGCCATAAACTCAACATAATCATCATGCATTATATATGAAAACATGCAGAATTAAATGATGCACATAAAGAAACATAAATTAATTGATAATTTTGAGATGTAAGCATAAATATAGGGATAAAATAACTCGTATATTGGCTAAAGCGAGCCAGGACGCAGTATGCGTGTCCTCTGATATGGTACGGGGCACGCAAGGACGCAGTATACTCGTCCTCGTGTTGGAGGGGTTAAAGAGGCCATATTCCAGTGCACATTGCCTAGCCCACTCACTCTACAACTACATTCCCAGGGTTCCTCTGGCCAGGTCTCCATGCAGACCCCTTTCCCACACAAATCAGCTTCTGGCAAGATCTATAAATCTGCAGCTATAAAGTTTGTGGGTGCCTCTTTGGATTCCACTACACAGAATTGTCTCTTCAGATATTAGCCTGTGAACAGGGCTGACTTCTGGGTAGCTTGCTACATACCCATATAACCAAAGTTGCCATTCACATACTAATAAAAGTCCAGTAATCTGAACATGGATAATCCAAAAATTTCAAGTCCTAATTTTATGAAGCTGGCAAAAAATCAAAATTTTTTATAAAAAGTAATGAAAAAATGAAATGGGGTGCCAAATGTGCCAAGTGGTGTCAAACTGTGGGAATGAGAAACAGGAGACTCGGGAGAGATTTAAATTTAGTCTAGGTGTTGACAGTCATATATTCACTTGATTCTGACTGTTTAGTGCCCAATATCACCAGGAAGATGGCTCCCATGACTTCTACAAGTGACAGACCTGAGCCAGTGCTCAAGGACAGAGTAAAAACAATAAAAAAAATGACAATTACAATAGGTTTAAGGAATTTTGCACAGTACAGTCAGTAGGTAAAAATATTATAAATAATTGAAAAGTGTATAGATTAAGTAAAAATACAGTCCTCAGGCAGCCTCAACTCGTCTACACGATTCTTGGAGGGGTTTGCCTTTCCAACGACACTTTCCTTGTTACTTGACATTTTTGTGAACCTGCTTTTTTGTCTTTATTACCTCTGGATTTACTCTCTTTGCATGAACTTACCTTCCTAAAACTACTGTTCAGCACTTTTATGCATTACTGGTGGGTAATAAAACATGTCACGTCTTTTTTCTGATTATGAGAAGATAGTTTACGTTTTCAGGGGCCTCCCTCTCTAATCCAAACATATTGATAATTAATCAAAATGACCTTCAGTCCACAGCCATTCAGATTACTGGACTTTTGCTGTCCTGTGCAGGTGTTAGGTCTTTATTCAGTCTCACTGAGTAATTGCTGATTTGACACCAAGTTTCCATGATTCTATAACTTTTTTTTTTACAGTAAAAGAAGCACTTCAAGGGCAAAAATAAATGAGAGAAAAAAAGCCTGCTAATCACTGCACCTATATCAGAAAGCACAGATGAGCAGCCAAAAGAGAGGTCAGTTTCAGATGGAGAGGTGTCTTGATACTCTTCTTTTGAAAGAGATCAAATCATAAGCAGGAGGAAATACAGATGAAGGAAGGCTGTTCCAGAGTTTAGCAGTGAAAGGGATGAAAGAATGATGATCCTGGTTAACTCTTGCACAAGGGATCTGGACAGCAAAGGGAGGAGCTAGAGTAAAAAGTCAAGTGCAGTGGGGCCATGGGAGGGGTGGGGTGTATACAGATAGCAAATTCAGAAGAGTAATCAGCATGAAAATATCGATAGAAAATAGAAAGTGATGCAACAATTTAGGGACTGTTTTATGTAAGCATAGCAGTATGGAAGGTGAGATGAGGGAAAGAGCAGTGAAGGGCAGACAGGTGGTGGGTGTATTGGAGAGAGTTTTGAAAGGAAGAACTGTGAGCATGGAGGTAAAGAGTGGAATAAGGAATAGTATTATCCTGCCAACTCTGTTATATGCGTCAGAGACGTGGACATGGAATGCAGCACAGCAATCGAGAATACATGCAATGGAAATGAGTTATATAAGAGTGGTGTGTCAGGATGGGATGGAGAAAGTAATGAAAGTATGTATGAGCGGTTGGTATGGGTGCGACAGTGAAGGGAGTGGAGTGTGGAGTGGTGGAATGGGTGAAGCGTGGTGCATTGAGATGGTCTGGACACGTGATGAGAATGGGGGAGAATAAATTTGTGAAGAGAGTGTATGAGGGAGTGGGTGTCAGGGGAAGACCACCTGTGAAGTGGATCAATAAGGTGAGTGAGTATTGGAGCGAGAGAGTTGGGAGTAACAGGATTAAATGTGCTGAGAGGGAGTGCCAGAACAGGGAGAGATGGAGTCACTTCTGCCACAGCCACCTCCTGGAGGGAAGTTCCCGCGAGGGAGCAAGGCGTCGGAGAAATAGATAGTGTCTAAGGACACAGCACTTGAATGGTGTGTGACATAGCATGGCTGTTTTCCCTGGGAAAGGATTATGTCAACAAAGGTGTTGATGATTATTTATCCTTTGAAAGATACTTGCTCCAGTTGCATAAAATTGCATTACACACAAAGTAACAAAACTAGAAAGGTTATTTACCTGCATAGAAGATCAATGTTTTCTTCTGTTGATGACAATACTGATTTGGCCAACTTTATGGAAGCAGGAAGAACATCAGACACTCCTTGTCTATCTCCATACCTCTTGATAAAGTCCGTATAGGATACACTGAAACAAGCAAAACTACAAGTTAAACTAATAACAGAATAAATTAAAGGGCACTTCTGTGCCATGAGATGTTGAATTTGAAAGAAACATCTGGCACAGATAAGGGATTGCATATTATGAAACATCGGGAGGAGAGGGGAGGCAGTGGCCGAGTGGTCAACGTGCAGGCGTGGTAAGCCCAAGGATCTAGGTTTGAGTCCTACCGATGCACGCTGACAAATTCCAACCATCGCTGAATGGCAGAAGATTACCCACATGCTGCCCAGATCTTCAATCAACCCTAAATTCAGCAACTTTGTTCAAGTGGAGCACTGGCAGGCAGCATGGGCCAGTAAGACTCATACATTATGGCAGCTATTATAAATAAAATTTAATTTGCCCATGCCACTAATGGGGTGGGGGTTGTCCAAGACACCCTCCCAAAAACGCCTACCGGCACAATATGTAGCACCTAAAAAAAAAAATATATATATATATATATATATATATATATATATATATATATATATATATATATATATATATATATATATATATATATATATATATATATATATATATATATATATATATATATATATATATATATAAATATAAAATAAATCTGTAATACACATGCATGCATGTCTCCACATATACACACACAAGGAGGAATGGACGAAGAATAAGAGTTGGGTTTCTTAAAACAGGTATGTGAAAAAAAATTGACAACTTTTTCAAATGGCTGTGCAATAAATGTATATTTGAATAGGGGAAAAGAGCTGATCAAGTTATTTTAGTACATAATGAACAATATACATTAAGAGAAGGGGCAAATTCCAAATGATTCCAGGTCACTGTATGAGACTGGAAAAGGGTGTGTTAACATCAAAAGCTATTAGGGGATTATCTTTGTGTTGGTTAATTTTGAGGTGCTACAAATACAGCTGAAAGTATTGCTAGGAAAAAATAGGAACGTTATTCTGAGGATAGAACTAATGGAGGATAAATTTGGTATCTAAGAAAATAATAATTAACTTGGATTTATGTTCCTAGTGAATTCTGCAAGGATGATCCACAACTACCCAGACCCACAACTCACCGAACTGGGTAACCAGCCTGACTGATACACACTGTCTCAATGACTCCACAAGCCCGCAGTTGCTGCATCATGTAATCTTCATCCACTCGCCCTGAAAGGTAATGGAATACTGGGCTGATAATGTGCAGAGAAAACAGCTGATGACTGCGGGAAAGACTTTGAGCTATCTTTTACCATTATTACCTGAATTGTATTTGTAAATACGGTATTACATTTCAGCAAATTAAATTCTTTGATGACTTCATTACCTTCTGTCAAAAATTATGATTATTTTCAAAAGCTAAGAATTAAAACAAACAGCACCTGACATAATAAGAGAATGTCTTGCATATACAGACAAGTATAGATGGGAAAGTTGGAGATAAACACCCCCACTTACCTGTCAGGCCTCTCACACTTGGCTTTATGCAGCGTACATAATGTAGATCACAAACTGACAAAGTTTTCATTAATGAATCTAATGAAGATTTGAATTTTGCCAGAGTTGTAATCTTGCGTGTAGTTCGTCTGCCAAACTCAGGGTCTGTGTTGTTGAGTGTGGATAATAATTCTTCAATAAAGTTATTACTGCTAACAGCCAGCAATTCTAAAACTTCATGTGGAACCTGTAGTAAAGATTGAACTATCAGTGAACATTCTAGGATACTCAAAATTATAATGGCAGGGTAGATGATATTATTATTCATGAATAGATATCAGAAAATGGAATGAACTATTCATTGCATTCATTTTTTAACTAAACTTTTAACCAGTTCAATTCAATACAATCACTTGTGTCCAAACCTGAGTAATGTCCCTGATTTGATAAGGCTACTTATGTCTGTGACCCACGACCCTAGTCAGAGTAAATTGTAGGCGATGACAACATGTGCCAATCCACCATACATGACCCCAGGGCAGTCTAACTCCAGCACTAAATGAGGCAAGATATGTGACCCTTGCTCCCAAAGCCAGCCAGCCAGCCAGTCAGCACAGGACAATGGAAACAAGACTTATTGGTGCCACAATGAACAACAGATGCACCTTGAGGATGAAGTGATGTCAGGGCTGGCTGCCAGCTGTCAAAAGTAGACTTATTTTGCAATCAATACCACCAAGCAGCATTGTGCAATAACATCATGCATTTTTTTAGGTGTTGCCTGTAGTGCTGGTAGGCTCTCATGAGTGGTCTCTTGGATAGCCCCAGCCAGTTAGTGGCACAGGCGAATTTTATTTATAGTGGCTGCCGTGTTATAAGACTCTTTGCTTTGCCCATGCTGCCCCCCTGTGCTTCACTTGAACGAAGTTGCTGAAATTAGGGCTGATTGAAGATCTGGGCAGCATGTGGGCAATCTTCTACCACTCAGCGATGACTTGAAAAATCACCGTATTTTGGTTGGACTTGAATCTAGGTCCACGGGCTCACCACGTCCGCACGCTGACCACTCGGCCACTGCCTCCCCATGCATGATTATGAGATGAGCTAGTTAATGTACATTTCATGTGGTTTTACTTGTCTCATATTTGTTCCATATATTTAGCCGTTTCTCAGCCAATCAGAGCTTCAAGATGGCCAAACTTTTCTCTATTTTTTGGATTATATATCTATTGAATAGCTTAGGTCAGCAGTCTTCAACCTTCTTGAGACCATGGCCCACTACTGGCATTCCAAAATACTCATGGCCCACTGCCCTTCAGATTCAGAATACAATTTCAATAAATTCATGACAAAACATACTTAGAAATTGAGCTGAAACATCTAGAGCACAAGAGGCAGTCACCGCATTTACCTAAATTGAGTTATAACCAAGAGCAAGAAGGGCAAATAGTCGAATAATACATCTGCATTTTATAGTACAGGAAATGCAACCCTAAAGGTCTGAATGTAGTGATTTTTTCCCTCTGGCTGCACCCACTAGCACTCACCCAGATCCAGGAAGTGAGAGAACGAGGGGCGAAGTAGGCAGCCAATGAGCACCTAGCCTGGGAGAGACTTCTCTGTCAGCCAATCACCATGTGGCTAATGGGGTTGTGGTTCTGAGCTGCCTTTAACCCATTCATTGTGTGTGGCGAGGGAGCGACTATCCCCCCAGGCGCACTCTGGCAGCCCAACGGGGGAGGGGGGTCTCTTTTAACCTCTGTATCTCAAAAACTATTCATCACAGCTAAAAAACAAAAAACACCATTGGAAAGAGGAGGCCCAGATCTATAAGATTCGGTTATGCATGCCTCTCCTGCGAACATACAGGCACATTCAGGTGGTGTTGTCTGTCAACACTTATGTCAGTGCGTGTGCGACGGTCAGCCATTTTGAGGCAACTGCGGAGATCTCTTGATGGGATCGTGGGGTGCTGGCAGCATAGTATTGCCAACTGCAAAATTTACAACTATTTGGCCAAAAAATCAGTCAGGTGATAGGTGAAGCTATGCAAAAATGTCACTATATTGGACAACAACATCCACCAGTTACTCGTCCGTAGATTTTCCGTGCTAGGATGATATGATTTTCCACCAAATTTAGTGGAAAACTCACTGAATTGGCAATGCTGTGGGGTGAGAAATATTGTTGGAACACTCATACGTGGGAAATTTGAGTGCGACCGTAGCTCGCAGCAAGTGTTTAGCACCACCAGCAAATGATGCTACGCTCGCTGTGAGCGTTTAGCAGTTTAAGAGTTAAACATGTATCAAAAAACATGGCGAGGCAATGGCTGAGTGGACTGCGTGACAGCGTCACATCCAGGATGATGTGGGTTCGCGCCCCGCCCGGTGCCACAAGCTGGGATTCTTCAGTCACCAACAAGTGGCCTAAGACTACCCACAAGCTATCCAGAAGACCACCTATCAACCCGGACTCTAGATTCTAGGATCAAAGATGAGCTTCGCGGGGCAGCATGAGCCAATGCAAGATGGCACAACTATAAACACTTGCCAGCACCACAACGGGCTGGGGCTGACCATCAGGCCCTATGAAGAAAGCCTATTGGTGCCACAGGCAAAGATGAAAAAAAAAAAATAAATAAATAAAATAAATAAATAAATAAATAAATAAATAAATAAATAAATAAATAAAATGATACATATACCTATGATTATCATACCACCTCAGTGTAGCTGTTAGGGTCTGTCTTACTCTTGACAACAATTTCCTTTTCATGTTTCTATTCTTTTCTGCTTATCCTCACATAATTATTTCTTGGAAGTTTATGTTCTGTGCTCCTCTGTGTCATGCTTCTCTTCATTCTCTTCCATGAATTGTGTGTGTGTGTGTGTGTGTGTCTGTGTGTGAGTGTGTGTACTAATTCACCACGGCCTGATCACAAGCTGGACTCGTCATCACCAATAAATACCCTCCCAATCAGAGCAAAACTTATTACAGTTGATCTTAGGGTGCTGATGGAACCGGTTAAGATTCGTTTTAGGTCCGTGCCAGTATCCCATTACCTACCTTATGAAACATCAGTATCTCTTCATATATCTTTTCTACAAACCTTCAACAGTCATGGAAACGCTTTGAAAATCCAATTCAAGGACTTTTTTCTTACTCTTGAAAATAGGGGATAATGTTTATGAAAGCGCGTCGCCTCCTCTGGCGACTGTGCAGCCAGTGTTGCGAGAAATACCTCCTTGCTGAAATTAGTAACATATACATGTGGGGGGGGTTAGAAGGGGGGGTCGAGGGGGGCGCAAAGTTCGTAAAGTTCGGTTGGAGTAGTTTAAATATGCTCCCCGACCCTAAACCCTCTGCAAGCTATTTTACGGCTGTGGCGGCTGCAGCGTCATCGCGGCCGCCGCCAGAGGAGGCGACGCGCTTCCGTAAACATTATCCCCTATTTTCAAGAGTAAAAAAAAAGTCCTTGAACTGGATTTTCAAAGCATTTCCATGACTGTTGAAGGTTTGTAGAAAAGATATATGAAGAGATACTGATGTTTCATAAAGTAGATTATGAGATACTGGCACGGACCTAATACGAATCTTTACCAATGGAACCTTTACACACAACACACCCCATCCCCCTTTGCTCCTTATCAGAGAACAAATCCCAGACTGAGCAGGGCTCAAACCTCCAGCTGCCAGGCCGCGAAGCTTGGCAGTGGATCACTGAGCTACTGGATCATAGTGTGTGGGCGTAGCGTGTGTGTGTATGTAAGGGAAAGGAGCAACGCTCGTACTGTTTTGTCTCTGTATCTACTCTTATCATAAATCGTCTTTGCGTGGACCACATCTTTTTCCAGGACATTCCAGGCCTCCACTACTCTCTGTGGAAAGCTGTTCTTCTTAATGTCTCTTCTACAGACTTTCTTTATCATCTTCCTTCCATGACCTCTTGATTCTCTTGTGTTCCATGTTATTAGACCTTCCTTGTCCACTTTCTTCATCCCATTCAGCTCCCTATACATAGCAATCAGATCTCCTCTCTCCCTCCTCTGTTCCAGTGTTGGTAAGTTCTTCATATGTTAAATCTTTTAGTCCTGGAACCAGCTTGTTGCTGCACTTTGAATCCTCTCTACTTTCCTTATATTTCACTTTGTACTCGGCAACCATACTGTTGCTGCGTATTCCAACCTTGGACGCATCACTATCAAAATCAGTTTCTTCATCATTTCCTCATCCAGTTGTTGAAAAGCATCTTTTATGTTTTTCACCAGGTTGTATGTCTCACCTACAAATCTATTTATGTGTTTCTCTGGCGACAGATTATCCGATACAGTTACTCCCAGTGTTGCCATTCTAGTGATTTTCCTGCTAGATCTAGAAATTATGGGCAATGATCTTACAGAGAAATTTGCCACCCAACAGCTAGCATTTTAGTGAAAATTCCTATTAGGCATTTTTGGGGGGTATAATTATTGTATTACTTAAAATCTAGTGATTTGGGGCTCTCATCTAGCGATTTTTAGGGGTGAATCTAGCGGGACTGAAAGTTTTTTTATGGCACCACTGTAAACAACGGCAGATCAGATCCGCACTGTTGTTTTGGATGCCAGATAAACAAGGTTCCACTGTAATAAATAAAATAAAATAAAACTTGGAAAAGAAATTATAATAATAAAAAGTATTTTACCTCATCCTTATTCTTGTGTAGAAGGCCATGTGCCTCATACTGGACAGGCCCAGCATAGTGCTTGATAATAAAGCCAGGTATTGGCCGGTGGAAAGGTGGTTTACTAACAACACCTGAATTCTCCAAGGCATTGCAGATGCGACTGCAGGCCTCTTCTTCCTTCACATCACGCTTAAGTTGACATTCCTGTGGAAAAAAAGGAAAACATTAAAAAGTTATATACAGTAAACGCTTGATATAACAGAACCGCTTAAAACGGACAAGGTCAGAGGGTCAGAAATCCACAGGGACCGACCAACAATAGTTTTTTAACTAAATGTGCCTGGTAACTGCAATAGTGTCTGCTTGTCATCTTGCTTTCCTCCCATTATCTGATCTGCCATCCTCCAGTTTCAGTAGTCTTATTTAGGCCACATGATGAAATATTTTCCTCCTTGTGTTCCTATTTAAATGATGAACTTCTTTACACCCCAAGAAAGTCTTATGTATCGATCCATGACATAAATGTAATGGAAGTTAGCCAAGTGTTTGTGAGTGTTAATGATGGGGTGACTCCCAACTTCAAGTTCAAGTTTAAGGGGGGATGAAATGACAAACTGGTCACACACACGCTGGCTCATGGGCCAATCAGAGACCTCGGGTGCAACCCCCCCCCTCCCCCCCACCCACACACATATATACTTTATGATATCATAAAGTGCTCAATATCAACTGGTAAAGTACCGAAGGAATGGCGAAGGGTTGAGGTGGTCCATATATATAAAAGTGAGAAAAAGGAAGAACCTCTGAAATACAGACCAGTATCATTGACCAGTAGCTATAGTTTGTAAAATATGTGAAAAAGTGATAAAGAAACAATGAACAAAATTTCTAGAACACAATATAATTACAGAAAAACAGTATGGCTTTAGACAAGGGTGTTCATGTGTAACAAACTTATTAAGCTTTTACTTGAGAGTGACGGACATAACACAGGAGAGGGATGGATGGGTAGACTGCGTGTATTTGGACTTGAAGAAGGCTTTCGACAAAGTTCCACATACAAGACTATTATGGAAGCTGGAAAATAGAGGATAATTGAAGGGGAAAATGAAAAACTGGATGGAAAGTTACTTAAAGGGAAGAGAAATGTGAACAGCGGTAAAGGACATGAAATCGGAATGGAGAAATGTAGATAGCGGGGTGCCCCAAGGATCGGTATTGGCACCAATACTTTTCCTAGTATATATAAATGATATGCCGGAAAAAGTAAATACTTAAATGAGCTTGTTTGCAGATGATGCGAAATTGGTGAGACCCATATGAGATAGTAAAGACTGAAATTCTGCAAGAGGACCTAAATAAGATATGGGATTGGAGTAAGAAATGGAAGATGGAGTTTAATGTAAAGAAATGTCATGTAATGGAAATGGAAAAGAGTGAAAGGAGACCAAAGTGGACATATAGAATGGGAGAGGGAGAAATATTAAAAGTTCAAGAAGAGAGATCTAGGAGTGACAATACAAAATAATCAACAGTCTGAGAGTCATGTAAATAAGATATTCGGTGATACGTATAGAATGGTAAGAAATATGTATAGGAATAGCATTCCACTACATGGATAAAGATATGATGAAAAAGATGATTACCACTATGATTAGACTAAAGTTGGAATATGTGGAAACTGTGTGGTCTCCCCATAAGAAGAAACATGTGAAAAAACTAGAGAGAATACAAAGGATGGCAACGAAGATGGTTCCAGAACTGGAGGGATTGTCATATGAAGAAATGTTAAAGGAAATGGACCTGCCAACATTGGAACAAAGAAGAGAAATGGGAGACCTAATACTAATTTACAAATTGTGGAATAAAATGGAAGAAGTAGATGATGAGGAGTTATTACTACGAGAAGTAAGAAACACCAGTGAAACACGAGGACACAGTAAAAAATTGAGAAAAGGAAGATGCTTGAGAGACAAAAAAAAAAAAAATATAGCTTCCCGCAAAGAGACATAGAAGTTTGGAATAGACTAAGTGAGGAAGTAGTACTGGTGAAGAGTGTGCACAACTTTAAGTAAAAACTAGACAAGTATAGATATGGAGACGGGACCATACAAGCGTAAGCTCAGGCCCTGTAAAATTACAACTAGGTAAATACACACACACACCAAAATTTGAAGCACTGGTATCATATACATACGTACGTAATTAATTTATTAATTAATGACTCTTTCCAAATTCAACAAGTTTATAAGATTCTTAGTTTTTCAGGTATTCTCTTCTATTCTTTTAAGTCTTGGATTTTGAAACGGGTGAACAATTGGGGAGTGCACATAACGCATCTCAATGCCTATAATGAAATTAAATGGGAAAATTCATTTAGATTAACAAATTTTCGCTGTACTCCAAGCAAATGTTTGGGAATGGAAATCGCTTTTAGATTGTGGACTTGGTGTAGTACATATGTGATACTGGAATCATACCCGTAACAATACGGCCCCCCACAGGGCCCCACTGCCAACCTGCCAGCCTCAGTGCCTCACAGTCTGTTGTCAGTTTATCCATGAGAGAGAGATTAATCAACCATTTATGCAATAATGAACACTTTTTTTTTTAAATCATGGCAAGCAATTCACTATGAAGGCTCAAATCAATTGTGGTAAAGTAATTAATTGAGTTCCTGTGTGATTTTAGAGACCATTTTAGAAAACCAGTTACCCCTGTGAAAATATACGTGTACAAGAAAATGTTATCTTTTCTTGAATGGCCAATCCATTATGGGAATTGATAAGTAACCATAAAAAAGAGATGGACAAACATCACTCACAAAATATTTAAAGTAATTTTGCCCTCTCTTTTCTTTCAGTATGACAACACAGCAACTCACTATTTTCTGTACCCTTGTATCCATACCACCCTCTTCCTGATCTTGTGTAGTTTACGTTCCCCTCAGATATGAATTTATCAAGTTAATATCCATCATTCTCACCCTTCATTTTCTCAAGATTTGCTGATTTCATACTTCGCTCTGTGTGGGAAGTGAGATTATGGTGGTGTTGGTGATAATGAAACCTTGTAAGATCAGTTCACACTTACCTCATTGAGAATAGCAAAAACAGAGACGCTGGAGTCAATAACCATCACACAGTTGGAGTTGTCTGTGTACGGAATATCCATCTCAAGAAACCCTTCTTCTCTCAGGATCTGTTGGGAAAGAATTCAACCTTGTGATAAAGTAGAATAAAAACATCTGTAAAAACAAGGTCTGAGATAATAAATTATTTATAAATTTATCACACTGTAAATTGTCATGAATTTGATGCTCTTGGTAATAATAATCTTACACTTCATTCCCTTTTCTATCTGAAAACTTCCTCTGAGAATGATGAATCAAATCAAAATCTGCTCCTTTGTCCTCAAAACATACATTTCTTGCTTGCACCAGTTTAGCACATGTCTTCCTCAACACATTCTTCTAATATCTAACCTCCCTTCTTGCAAATGGTCTGTTTCTTACACACTTTTATTTATAAAAAAATAATAATAATAATAATTAAGTGGCTGCCTAGCCCTACCAGCTACAGTACCCTCTCGAGTTTCGCGCTATCCGGGTTTCGCGATCCTTGAGTTTAGCGCTTAGTCCTAAATTCTTACCATCACGACTTTCACGCATTACCGCCATGAGTTTCGCATTGCTTTGACATGTACAGGTCACGTCTACCTACTGTCAGCATCATGCATGCTGCCTTAAAAGGTGGTATCCAACCATTGGGGCCATGGACAACTGCGGAGTTGTTTGTTGTCCTTATGAATGGAAAACGGTTGTGAGTACTAGCGTGGGTACGTTGGCACCGAACGGCTGCATGTAAACAAACAGACGACAGCAGTGGCTGAGGAGTGAGGAGCAGTGGAAGATAGCCCACCAAGAGATTCATAAAATGGACTGGCAGAGCTGTGGAACCACAGTCCAAAGATCTTTTTATCGAGATCTCCCGGTGTTGTTTTCCTTTTCTTCTTCTTCTTCTTCTTTTGACCTGTAATGCATGGCAGCGACGGTGAAAAGTAATAGTGAAAATAGCAAAAGGGCATAGAAAAGCAAAATCAGGGAAAGGACAGAAAAACACTTAAGTTCAGGGTGAAGTGTATAAGTGCGCACTGTTAAGTAACTAAGGGCCACTTTCACAGTCACTTTGTTTGTTTTGATCGTTACCAATGGCGGCGATTGCCACTTAGTATTTCACGTGAAACTGGCCGATGGGGTAGTGGCGGCTGCAGACGAAGCGAGAGATGTTGATAGTAAGTGGTAAGTGCGGGGCTAAGCTAACCCCACAGCCGCCACTACCCGATTGGCCAGTTTCACGTGGAAATACTATAGCGGCGACCACCGCCATTGGTAACGATCAAAATAAACAAAATGACTGTGAAAGCGGCCTTAAGTGCATGTTGTGAAGTATAAAAGTGTGGAGAAGGAGGACCTAAGAAGTGATACAAAGTGTTACAGGTCAAAAGAAGAAGGTGGTCCACTACACTGGTCAGTGTTGCGAGAAATATCTCCCCGATGAAATTAGTCATTCTGCTGTCCACCACGCATGCGCGCTGTGGAAATACACAACATTAAAAGTATTAATTTGCCTGGTTTAGTTCTAGTCTGTCCGCTTGTGATCTTTGTGAGCGATGAGGGAAATAAGGAAACATTAAGCAAGTTGAATCTCTCTGCGAGCTATTTTGCGGCGGCGGCAGCAGTTTACGTTCAAAAGGCATTGAAAAGTCAATCATGATATTAGTAATTTCATGATTTTTAACAGAAAGAGTTAACAGATTATTTCATAACACACAGAAAACTACCAGAAAAATATTGATTTGTCCAACTGTCCCACGGCCGGTGACCGCGAGTGACCGCCCTTACTTTAGCAGACGACACCACGTGGATCACAAGCGTGTATTCAGAACTGCCAGCCAATTGTAAGGCAGCCGCCTTCAACTGGGGCTTCAAAACGATCTGTTTTTACTTCCCATTTTCTGCCTATTAACAAGACACGTATTTTGAGATAACAAGGGAGTAAAGTCGAAAAAATTGTGATGACAATTAAGGGAGTAAAGTTGGAAAAAGTCATTATTTTCCCCGGGTCGGAACCAATAAGCGCTTTTACATGGATTTCAATACCTCGAGTTTCGCAATCCTCGAGTTTAGCACCATACCTTCGGAATAAAGCAAGCACGAAACTCGAGAGGGTACTGTAGGGTACTGAGGCAATTAATTTAAAGGCTCATATTTCAATGTTTACTGAGAGGTCTAAGATGGTAAGCATGTCATCCAATCTCAACTAGTTTTGAAAAGATCAATACATCTCTGCACAAGCCAGTATTGTTCTTCTGATAGTGTCAAAATCCTTGATGGGAGGGATGTGTGTGAAGTTGTTAGCTTTGAATGAAATAGGCGCAGTATCATGGCCGTTGTGCTAGGATGCTGGCGCCACATGGCACAATACAGTGGTACATAGAAAGCACTCTCTAGGTATGCAATTGTTCAACAACATGGGCCAAATTTAAAATGATGCTACCATACTGACCATACGCTGTCTTCAAAACTTTGTTATCACACGATAAATGAAACTGGAAATAAAATGTACTGGTACCAAGTACTGACAAAATATTCTTAAAAATGTACTGACATTACTGATTTCGGTACATAATGAAAAAAAGAAGTGTCACAACTGCTATCGATATTATAGTTGCTGTTATGTAACCTGGGCCCTGGCGTGGAAAATCTTTTAGGGAGGCACTCGTAGACTTGGCATCATTGCTTGGGTGATGGTCTTACACACTCATTGGACTATTCTTACTTGTTCTAACATGCTGCAAATTCTGTTAGCATCAACACAGCCTACTCTCTGCTACCAAACCACATCAGCACTTATGGTATATAAATGTAGTTATTCTAATAATTGCTCTTCCTTATTGTCATTAATCACCTACAAATAATGGAAGTACTTCCCAGGATTAGTGCTAGCATGATGAGATGAGATGGTACTTGCCTTAGGCTAATGTTATACTTTGACTATGTAGCATAACTACACACAACGACTAAGTCAGGGCTAAAAATATACCAAGAAATCTTACAACAGATGAGTTAATGTATGACAGTGTGTAGTCTGCAGATTTCTTGGTATATTTTAAGTCCAGTCACAGTGTGTAGTATGCTACATAATTATAATGTAAACATTGGCCTGAGGCAAGTACCTTCTCTTCTCTTTCATCCTGCTTTTATTAATTCTGAGATGTATTTAAATTATTAGTGAGCAATGAATGGCCATAAGGAAGAACAATAAAGAAAACTACATTTAGATACCATCAGTGTTGCTTTAGAGGTAACAGAGAGCAAGAGACAGTAAGCTATGTTAACCCTCTGCGCACCATAAGTTTCAATAAGTTTTCTTTTCCACGTTCATTTCAAAGAACGTTGGAAAGTTTTGTTTACTCGGCGCAACATCTGTGGTCATATGCCGGAGAGAGACAGGAGGGGAAGGAATTATAGGAGAAGGGAACAGATCCCAGGAGATGGGACACAACCCCCAATTAATTCTTGGTACCCATTCACTGTTGCACTCATTTCAAACATCGGGTCTCTCGCCGGTCGAGGCAGTTTTTTTAAGGAGCTGAAATTTTTTGTTTCTCAGCTACTTTCTTCCCCCAAACCTGCATTTATTATTATACATAATATATCAATGGCTTCCTTATTTGTTGTAGTTTTTCATGAATCAATAAAGAAATAATAATAGTAATTCATAGGACCGCTTATGGACATGGAATAAAGTGCGCATAAACAATTTTTCTACTTAGGTCATGTTCCCACCTCCATAACTAAAAAAACTTTGTGGGTCAACTTTTCAAGGTAGAAGCATTTATAATATCAGAATTTTTTCAGGATTCTTATGGTTCCTTCAAATCTCCAATCAGGCAATTAGCACCATGAAATATTTGGAAAATTAAAAAATATTGAGCGGGGACGGAAGTACGACGCCTGTCCTGTCGTCCATGCTGTCCCATTCCGTGCCTTCATTTCCTTCTGAATCTAAAGCCACGTACACACTTGTTGCATTTCCATGTATCGTATCATCATTGCATAGCAGTGTGGACAGGAAAGCGTTGCACCGTTGCGCGTCAAAATATGATACAAACATACATGACGGGCTCGATCCGTCATTTGTCTGTCTTTTGCCGTCATATCAAAGGAATGATGCACAAGTCACATACCCTTGTGTGGACAGGGAGCGTGATACAACACGCGGATACGCAACAAGTGAATACAATAACCCTGTTGCACCGTACCGTATCATTGGGTGATACGTAACGATGATACGATATGTGGAAATGCAACAAGTGTAGTCTTTTTCGCTCTCATCACTTTCTCTCGCAAAGATGGGAATGCTTTCTGTTTCACTCTCACCACTACTTTCACTGTTTGAGTACAAGAGTGGGTAATATTCCTCAGGTTTCAGGGGCCTCCGTGCCATTACGTATTTATGTCCTTACGCACATAAAATATAATACGCTACAGCCTGTAAAGAGAAGAGAACACAAATTGCACCCAATCAAATCACTGTATTGCACTATATAACACCATTATCACTGGGCCGCATGGGCGCGCTAGCCCACAAAAAGTTTAAAGCCCACAGCAGCGAGATGTGCAGCATGACTGATGAGAGAGTGAACGGAAACTGTCTTTGTTTTCTCAACCATGCTCAAATCTGTGGACGCGGAGAGTGTTGCCAATTAGTTCATTTCGGAAAGGGTGAGGAAACTTACCCTCAAACAAAAAATGACGCCATTGGAGTGAATATAACTATTTAAAAGTAATATGTTTGTTCAAATGGACGTCAATGGCATCCCGGTGCACTTTGGCCCTAAAAATTTTTACATGCCATTGACGTCACGGTGCGCGAGAGGGTTAATGCAAATGCAATTTACGGAACATTAGAACCAGTTGAGGACATGCTAATGAACAGCAGAGAGGCCATCACCCAAGCAATGATGCATAGTCTGCAAGTCCCACCCTAAAAGATTTTCCTTTCCATGTTATGTGACACCAACATAGAATTTGAACTCAGTGCTGTAACCTTGTACTGCCCCCCTAGGTCTATAGGTCATTGTGCACCACCTCATCATATTGTGCACCTTAATTCATTTACTCCAGCATACATGGCATAAAACTGAATGGTAGGTGACAAGAAGTCAATGTAGTAAATCCAGCAGGACAGGTCCCTGGGCAACCAGTGTAAAGTGGCAGGATTATTTCAACTAAGAGTCATTCAAGGCAGTTATTCTTTAAGGGAATATAGTTATAAGGATTGATAGTGAACATAGCAAATATCTACTTTGTGACTGCAACAAAGTAAGTTGAATCCATCTACAAGCAGCAACACCATTTACATGTCATCAATATATTTTTAACATTTTCATACTCTAAAATAGCAAACATCAAACAAATAATTCCAATCTGAAATCTTGATATCTCCGATTCTCATATTGCCTTGCATTTTGAAGTTGTAAGATATTGTTGTGGAGGCATATTGTGTAATGACAACTACAGCAGAGTAGTCTCAGCATGGAGCAGCGAGGAGAACCAGGGTGAAGCAGGTACGTGCTAAGGGCCTGTTCTTCAAGACACATCCCACTCTGCCCTCCCTCTCTCCCTTATACCACCCCTACCCCACTGGGCAGCTGAGCCTTCCTCAGGAGTAGAGCGGGGGAGGGGAGGGCAATGTGAAGCAAGTCACCAGCCAAGCACCATTCTCTTCCTCTGCATCTCCCATCACCACTGCCTTGTCCCTGCCACTAACACCATGTTCCTGTCACCACCAATTGTACCTGCCACCGCTTGCTCCAGCTACTGCCACCAAGCGTGATTGTCCGCGGGGATCAATATATGGCTTGGAATAAACTTGTGTTTCACCTTCCTCCCACCCATCTGCATGAGCAACATTATATTGTGACCACTATAAAAAATCACCTGCACAAATAACAGGCAGAGGCAACCACTACTGTTCTTCAAGAGATTTTAATAGTTATGGGCCTGAAAAAAAAAAAAAAAAAAAAAAAGGGAGAGAGAGAGAGAGAACTGGTAAAGTTTCATATCTCACTGAGAATATAAATTACTTGCCTCATGTTCTGTAGCAAGATATCTCAATATGAATGCTTGCTGAAGTCTTTCATTTGCATAGTTGATGCAGAGTTGCTCTAGGCTATTCTTCTCAAAAGTTTCAAATCCATATATGTCCAAGATTCCTGAAAAGATTGGAAATATATACTTTTTTCATATATTCATATATAATACACTGTTGACACCATATGAATGGTCAAGGCTTCAGTCTTTCACTGGTATTTATTTCTTACAGAAGTATAAAATATACTGTGTGAAACAAAGGAACATGGCATAGATGTACTGTCAGTTAAGTGAGGCAGTTGGATATCTTAAGTAGTAGGAAGGAAGAAATCTTTGCGTGATGAGTTAAAAAAAACTTACCCATAAAATGTGACCACATATTTCTGTGAGTACTAATTTTGCTATTGATGAAGCTAACTATGCGCAGAAAAAGGGTCTGGTATAAGAGCTGCATGAGAGAATCTCTACGTTCAGCACACTGGCTCTCACGCTCTAAGGGTTTATGGAACACACTGACCTGCAACATAAATGAACATAAAAGGATTAAAAGTAAAACATTCCTTGGTAATTAGAACCAAAGAGCAATAAGCAAGGACCCTAAGCCATAGGGAACACTTCATTCTAATAATAATTTAATGATGCAAAACGGAAAAGGATGCAGCAAACAAAACAGCTGCTAAGACAGGCTATTTACTAAAAAAAAAAAAAAAAATAAATAAATAAATAAATAAAAAAAAAAAATAAATAAATAAATAAATAAATAAATAAAATAATAATAATAATAATAATAATAATAATAATAATAATAATAATAAAATCAGTCAAGCATCATTCACATCCTCAAAACTTTGTTAGTTTAGGATGCCTTTCAATGTATAGGCAGGTAGTTGCTGATATACTGGTTCCACACAGCTTTCTAATTTTATTTAAAAAGGACAGATTTTCAGGATCATGAAGAGAATAAAGAATTTGTCTAGCAGTGCCATTTGAACTGTGTATGGATAATATTCAGTATCAGTCAAAGTAAGGTATGTGTAAGGAGGAGGAACAAGCCCTTAGCTCTGAGTTGGAAGTGATTGTTTTGTTGCAGATATGGGTCACAAAGGAGAAAAAATTCAGGACTTCATTATTATAATTCAACTTCCAATTCAAAGAAGAGGAAGTGCTGTTGGATGTAGTCAGGATGTTGGTGTCTTCTGTGGCAATCATTCCATTAATCTGAGATGGTAGGCAGCAAAATTTTAAAAAATTGGAAAATACAGTAAAAGCTCAGTGAACTGCACCTGCACTACCAGCAGCTTGACATGAACTCATGAATCTATAATTTATTTGTAAGGTGCTGTTAAGTCAAGAAATTATTCATGTTAGGACTGAAATACACAGAACTATCACAATATCTCGGTTCATTATTTACTTGTAGAGTGGGCCAGGCGCCACCTCTGAAGCTGCTAGGAATACGCCACATTTTTCCAGACTTTAGAGTGCATGTAGTCTGTTGTGATTAGCATACTAAACCTGGGGCACAAGGTATGACTATAACTCAGCAGCATGCCATGATAAATCAGAGACCATGGGAGAAGTAATGGGTCACATGACCCAGGTGTGTATATGGTCCAGTAGACCCTCCATTTAGCACATTTCTTTTTAGGATTTCCTTGTAACACTAGACCTAAATTTAACACATTTTCCTGGTTACCCTCCAAATAATGGAAATTAAATTAGGGGCATAATAAAAAAAATGGCTGTGGCAGTGAAGCCAGCCAGTCAAACAAAAGCAAAGAAGCAAGCAAATAAAATGTAGCCTGGACCATGGGGTCTGTGTAGTCTGATTTTCTATGTAAATCTATGTAAATCTCCTCTTACCCAGTGCTGAATATTTATCCAAAAACTTAAGTATCTCTCTTTGTCTCTATTTTGAATAATATAAAAACATGTGTATTTACCTAGTTATGATATACAGGAGTATATCAGGAGCTACATTTGTACTTTCCCATCTCTGCACCTATTATCTAACTTGGTACTGAATTCATGAATCGTTTTTGCATGGACCACATCTTTTTCCAGGCCATTCCAGGCTTCCATTATTCTCTGTGAAAAGCTTCTGCAGGCATCCTTTTTCATCTTCTGTCCATGGCCTCTTGAGTCTCTCATATTTCATATTATTAGATCTTCCTTGTCCACTTTTTCCATCCCATACAGCACTCTCTACACCATAATCAGTTCTCCTCTCTCCCTCCTCTGTTGCAATATTGGTATATTAAACCGCCTCAATCTCTCTTCGTATGTTTAGTTTCTTAGTCTTGGAACCAGCTTTGTTGCTGCACTCTGAATCCTCTCTAATTTCCTCATATTCAACTTTGTACTCAGCGACCACACTGTTGCTGTGTATTCCAACATTGAACGTAACACTGTCACAATCAATTTTTTCATCCTTTTCTCATCTAAATATTGAAATCCTACTTTTATGTTCCTCACCAGATTGTATATCTCACCTACAATTATGTTTATGTGTTTCTCTAGCAACAAATTATCTGATACAGTTCTGATAACAAATTATCTGATACAGTTATTCCCAGATCCTTTTCCATTTACATTTTCTTAATGCTTTCATTTCCCACTGAATAGTTACCTGCAGTTCTCTTTTTACTCTTTCCAAATTCCATCACATTGCACTTTCTGGTGTCAAATTCCATTTCCAATGTACAACTCTACCCCCATATCCTGTCCAGGTCCTGCTGCAGTGCTTGACAATCTTCTCTTCCAACCATCTTAGTAACTTGACATCATCAGCAAACAAATTCATATAACTATTTATTCCCTCCATCATGTCGTTAACATAAATTGTGCATGGATGGATACCTATTCATATATGAATCAAGGCATACATACATGTGAGAATGCTCCAGTGCATCTATGAAGTCTACGAATGTATGACACATTTTGAGTTGAGAAAGTTGGCAGGTGGGAAGGCAGTGGACATTGTTGCCAGGTTTCTTCCTTCATTACCACCAACACATTACTACCACTGCTACAGTGATCTTAACTAAACATGCGGGTATTACGAATTCTCTTAACTCCTACTGACACTAACATGAGGGTTAAAGGAAGATGATATACAGGTTATTTGTAAATATTTTTGGTATACAATAAAGTCTCATTGTTGGCGACAAATCGGTGCTAGAGGAAGCTCACTAAATGCAAATTTGCCATGTGTGAAAAATTAAAACAATAGGAAAAACATAGATTGGTTCCAGAGCTCAGAGTCAATCTTTTTTGCTGATTTGATGGCTTACAACCTATTTCTTGCCTTATTTTGCATTATGTACCTGGTAAATTTCTTTCCCACACAATACTTGTATTTTGACTTCTTTTTCCTTCCACTCTGAGGCATAGCTGGGCACAATAACAGAAAACCTTATTCCCGATACCCAATAACTAATAATGGAAAACCTTATCGGTGATAACCGATATTCGTTAACTGGAGACACAAATACTATAGGCGATAACCAATAACAGATATAAATCCACAATTCCGATACTAGTTAGTGATAAGTCTGACAGGCGAAAATGATGCTACAGTCGTCCCTCAAATAGTACAGGGGTTAGGGACCCAGGATTCCCGTACTATTCAAAAATTAGTGCCCCCCCTAGAAACACTCTGGGCTGTGTTTGAGAGAGGGAATCAGGACTCTCAAAACATCCCGAGTGCTCTCAAACGCGTGACGAGGCAGCACGAGTTGCCAACTCGGCACGTCTGCTGGCTCCCAGCTTTGAGAGGTGGAGCACCTTCGTGCTGTGATGACGTCATCAGCAAATATGGTGGCCCAGCAAGAATTTCTTTTACACTATGATTATCAGAGTGTTGGCCCTGAGGGAGTAAGCTGTTTCAAAGGCTGTAGTTGGGACCGAAAGGGACAATTACCTCCTGAGCCAAGGCCAAAACCAAGGGAGAAATCCCAGGCCACCTGTGACATCAAGATCAAGATCAAGATCATAGATACAGCGAACACTGCTCTCATTCTCGTGGTATGCTCTCCCTACCGCAACGTAACTCATCCCAAAACGTAACTTCTCCTAAATCTGAATTCTTCTGCAAGGTGAACGCCTATCTCGAACGCTTTTGGGGTGCTTTCAGTAGGTGTTTTGGTACAAGTGTTGCCACTCACGACAAACTACTTGGTGTGACGAGCGGGAAATTTAAAAATTCCAAAAAAATTCTTCCATGACAATCCGTATAAAACCGAAACCGTACTATTTGAGGGACAACTGTATGTTGATATTTCAAATAAAAAACATAGATGAATTCAAATTTTCATTATCTATATTTTAGAAAACTTTCAAAACCTGAAAACCACACGTTGACACATAGGGGAGAGCGGTGATGATTCGGACAGTGGGATGGTCCGGCCACAGCACTTATTGTCAAGTGTATGGTGTACGAGATTTTGTGTGAATGTGCAAAACTTTGTTGCCTTGGCCCACAAAGGGACAACCACGCCCTCAGAGCTGTTCTTTTCGATGCAAGTCCGATTTTATGTTTTTTTTCATCTCGTATGTAATATTTTCAGGGTGTATCGTAAGCTCTCACTTCAAAACCATGGCAAGTAGCGAAATGTAAATTATTTCGGTGACGCAGCGATGCACGGTGAAGGTATTGCCATATAACACGATCACCCAGTTCTCGTGCTGGAAAAGGAGTGCGACCACACATTTGCTTTTTATAGTCGTGATGATTCAGACAGTTGATTTTTTCATGATTTTTAAAAATTTATATCAATTTAAACACAATAGGTGTTGCAACGGTTATAAAAAGGTTAATTTGGTTGATTTATATTCAGATATTATGCTTGTGAGAAGAGCAGGAAGCCATAATACCAAAATATTTGAGATAATTCTTATAGTTCTCCTTTAATTTTTTTCCTTTAAATATTGAGAGGATACTTTTGTGCTTATACAGATGTCTTGTAGTAGATATATTCTTGTTTATTAGCTAATCAAACTTAAGTTATATTAATATTATAGCGAGTATTACGAGTGTCTGTACCATCCCACCTCCCTGGCCGAACCATCACCACGGGTGGGGATGGTTCAGACGATTTAGAAACTTGTCTTTCATCACCTACATCTGAAAACTGGAAACAGCTACGAGTGTCATATTAGCAGCCTAAAGTGCCAAATGATGGAGGAACATCTTGAGATCAACAAAATTACACTACTTAAACTTTTTTTCTAAAAATATTTTTCTAAAAAGTGGCTGAATCATCACTGCTCTCCCCTACATATGGATGGTAATACTAGAAACGCCTGAACCGGTGTTGTGTTATTTGGCGTCCCCACCATCAAAAGCTGGTGCTTTTGTTTACAAACACTGGTCTCTTGTGAACTGGCCCATCACAACTTATTCAGTTATTCTTATTTATCACCATTAACAATTTAACCCCTTCACTACGGCCAGGCCAAAACAGCGCCCCGCGCCGTATCCAGGATCGCCGCCCGCACCAAATTTCAAATGTTGCTATTGAATATAACAAGTTTTCAGCCATAAACTCAACATAATCATCATGCATTACATATGAAAACATGCAGAATTAAACAGTGCACATAAAGAAGCAGAAATTAATTGATAATTTTGAGATGTAAGCATAAATATAAAGATAAAATAACTCGTATATTGGCTAAAGCGCGCCAGGATGCAGTATGCGCGTTCTCGGATATGGTACAGGGCACGCATGGACGCAATATACGCGTCCTTGTGTTGAAGGGGTTAACAGTCACTTCACTAAAGAAGCACTGAAGCACTGGGAACCGGAACACTGGCACTCACTTCGTCACTCGGGACGCAGCTGAGAGGCCACGCGCCACGCTGCCACGTGATAACACAAGCCGATGGTCTCTGTTTGTGCTCTTTACAACGGAATCACAAATTTCAGGCAATGAATAATCATTTTGGGGGGCAAAGTTAAATGATTTTTTTCTATGATATAGTGATATTTGAGTAAAAAAAATAAATAAATAAATAAATAAATAAATAAATAAATAAAATAAAATAATAATTAATGTTGATGATCTAAGATATTTCATACTCCAAAGTTTTTTCATACAACACCGGGCGCCCGGGTCACGCATGCGCAGTAGGGAGGAGATGTCTTTTTTTTTTTTTCTGAGGCAGAAAAGAGTAGCGATTATTGCTAGTTTGTCATGTCAGGAAACACCCTGCTCCACCAATATTGTTCCTGAGTAATAGCCACTTTAACCATCACCGCCAAGGTACCTGGCACACTGGTGACTGGTGCGCCGCGGTGGTGTTGTCTTGTGTACTGTGTTTCGTGTTCACACCGCGACACGTGGGCGCGTCTTCTTCTTCTTGTGACCTGTACGGTTTTATTGTTGCACGTTTCCTCCTCCTTTCTTCTGCTTATTCACACTTTTCTTTTCTATTGCATCACAATATTCATTATTTAAATCAATCAAAATTTGTACCTTAGGCGTATTCTGCGCTGGGGTAACTTTTTGGGGATTTTCTGAGAGAAAAATAGTGTGCGCTACACACAGCAAAATACAGTATATTTCATTCTGGGGACATCTGGGAACTCTTGTGTCAAATGGAGATGTTTTTGGTGTTGGTTTTGTACCAGTAACAATAACCCCTCGGCCTACCAAAACCTAACCATCGGTGTATAAGACACAGGGTGATTTTTCAAATCTTATTTTTCGAAAAAAAGTGATTCTTATATGGCGGGAAATCCGGTATATTATAATAACATATATACAACTAAACTAGTGGGGTCTCGGTCATGTCTAGAGGTGCATGATTGGGGTTGCCTGAAAAAGGATGGAAACCACTGATCTACTATACATTTCAGCGGCGGACAAACGCTGTTTTTCGTAAATATCTCCTAAACGAATCGTTGGATCAGTATGATATTTCAGCACACTACAATTATCGTCCGGACCTAATTTATGGCTAACATACCACATTACTATATGTGTTATGGAAGGAGTTTACTCGTGAAAAATAACACAAACCCGACGAGTCATGTTGACGCATTCGAAGGAAAGTGTGCCCCCCGAACACCCTCCCAAACTATTCCACAACTACTTCTCCCCTTCTCGCTCTCATTATCCCTCCTCTTCTCCTTCTAGCTCCTCGCCTCCTTCATCACTCTTGTGTCCCTCCCTATTTCTCCCATCACTGTATTATATATTAGAATGTTATGTAGGTGTATATGTATATATATGATTATTAACTATGAGCATGGTACAATTCCATGGAGGCAAGACGTATTTCACATTGATAATTACTGTACAACACCTGGGTGCGCCTCGGCAGTCAATGAGTTATACCCTTCCTCTGCAAGTCATAGCCTCGGGCTGGGGAAGGGGGATGGTGTGAGTAGGGGGGTGAAGAGGGAAACGAGGAGGGGGATACTGCAATATTGGGGTAGGGAAGGAGTGGTCTGGGGGTTGTTCGGGGCGTTGGTGGAGGGGTTAGACGAGTACCCCACACTCGTCCGATTCTGTATAACACCTTAGATATGATGACTGGATTAGGCTTAATATCAGTCAGTAAACTCCTAACATAACACATATTGCAATATGGTATGTCAGCCACAAATTAGGTCCGGGTGTTAAAGGTAGTGTGCTGAAATATCATACTGATCCAACGATTCGTTTAGGAGATATTTGCGAAAAACAGCGTTTGTCCGCCGCTGAAATGTATAGTAGACATACTAAACCACTCACTGTTTTTGCTTTACACAAATGTTTATCCTTACTCACCTTCCCAGCACTACTGACGTTTATGGTGTGGACGGTGAGGGTTCTCAATACACTGTCTTCCTCCAAACCTAACAGCATGCATGCAGTCTTTAACCCCTCAGCACTATCTGTAAAACAATTAACAAATAAATCACTATATGGAAGTACAAATAACTAAAATTATCAATATACAGATCGTTCATTCATTCATCTTTGACGCCTGCTCCTAGGAGCTCGCACCAGGGGATGGCCACGGCAGAAAAGTTTCCATCTCTCAATATCCAGACACTCCCTCCTTGCCTGCTCAAGGATCTTTCACTCCTCTTCCTGACATACTCCTGCACCCCATCTCTCCATTTCACTGGAGGTCATCCTCTAACATTCACATACACCCTCCTGGTCATCTTAAGCCCGTACCAAGTCATGAAGGTTTAGCGACGAAGATCGAAGGGAAGGACGATGCGTACCTATAGTCACTAGCATTTTTGGAACGAAGGTCTGTGGGAGAGACAAAGGGAAGGCAAGGTCTACCCCGCATCTTCCCTCTTACCTACAAGGAAAATTATGTTTATTTTCCAAATTTGGCATGGCAAATAGTTGTGGTTGAGTTAAAACAACCTGAGAAAATATTTTCCCTAATTGGAAAGTCATATATTGTAGTTGCAGCGAATATGTTTGTCTTGTTTACAACAACAGCATGTGCCTCAAAGCACAGAGAAACCAGCCACGCGGGAACCTTCGTGGCTCACATTCTCCAACAATGTGGTTTTTCAAATTCTTTCTCATTTCAGTTAACCCTATACGTTCCGACCCCTTGAGATTTTTCGCGCTCGTATAGCTAGCATCGTATTGATTTTTCTGAACAACAATAACGCTCGTGAACACTAAGTACTGCAACCTAATCAATGGTGTAAAGCAATAGTGAATAATGAGTGAAAAGAAACTCTCAAGAAATAAAATCCTTTTCTCCCTCTTCCTCCTATTCTTCCTTCTTTTCTTCTTCTTCCTCCTCTTCCTATTCTTCCTTCTTTTCTTCTTCTTCCTCTTCTTCCTTCTTTTCTTCCTCCTCTTCTTTCTCCTTTCTTCTTACCCTCTTCCTCTTCTTTCTCCTTTATTCTTCCTCTTCCTCTTCTTCCTCCTTTTCCTCCTTTTCCTTTTCTCGCTAGCTTCTCGCCTCTTTTCTTCTTCCTCTTCCTTTTCTTCTGCCTCTTCCTCTTCCTCTTCCTTCCTTCTTCCTCTTCTTCTTCATCTTCTTCCTCATCCTATTCTTCCTCCTCCTCCTCTTCTTCCTCTATTTCCTCCTCTTCGTCCTCTTACTCTTCTTCCTGCTCTTCCTCCTTTCCTTCCTCCTCTTCTTCCTCCTTTTCCTTCTTCCTCCTCTTCCTCTTCTTTTTCCCTCTTCCTCTTTCCCCTCCTCTTCCTCTTCTTCTTTTCCTTTTCCTCTTCCTCTGCTTCCTACTTTTCCTCCTCTTCCTAGCTTCTCGTCCTACTCTTCTTCCTCATTCTTCCTCTCACTCTTCCTTTTCTTCTTCCTTCTCATCTTCTTTCTCCTCTTCTTCCTCCTCTTTCTCTTCTTCTTCCTCTCCCACCTCTTCCTCTATTTCCTCCTCTTCTTCCTCTTCCTCTTCTTCATCCTCTTCCTCCTTTTCTTCCTCTTCTTCCTCTTCCTAGTCTTCCTCTTCTTCCTCCTTATTGTCCCTTCCTCTTTTCCTACTCTTCTTCCTCTTCTTCCTCCTCTTATTATATAATTTTCCACCTCTTCCTAGCTTATCGTCCTCTTCTTCTTACTCTTCTAGCTTCTTCCTCCTTTTCCTCCCTACCTCTTCTTCTTCCTCTTCCTTTTCTTCTTCCTCTTTTCCTCCTCTTCTGCATCTTCCTCTCCTTCCTCTTCTTCTTCCTCCTCTCCCCCTTCCTCTATTTCCTCCTCTTCTTCCTCTTCCTCTTCTTCATCCTCTTCTGCCTCCTGTTGGGTGCTGATGGTGATGGTGGTGAGGAGGATGGTGGGGATGAGGGTGAGGATGGGGATGAGGATGGTGATGATGGTGGTGATGATGGTGGTGATGATGATGGTGGTGATGATGATGGTGGTGATGATGATGGTGGTGATGATGATGGTGATGATGGTGGTGATGATGATGGTGGTGATGATGATGGTGGTGATGATGATGGTGATGATGATGATGGTGGTGATGATGGTGATGATGATGGTGGTGATGATGGTGGTGATGATGATGGTGATGTTGGTGGTGATGATGTTGGTGTTGATGATGATGGTGATGATGATGATGGTGATGATGGTGATGGTGGTGATGATGATGGTGGTGATGATGGTGGTGATGATGATGGTGGTGATGATGGTGATGATGGTGGTGATGATGATGGTGGTGATGATGGTGATGATGGTGATGATGGTGGTGATGATGGTGGTGATGATGATGGTGATGATGGTGGTGATGATGATGGTGGTGATGATGATGATGGTGGTGATGGTGATAGTGGTGATGATGATGGTGATGTTGGTGATGATGATGGTGGTGATGATGGT